>NC_138778.1:27021960-27324460 GCF_965119305.1 Pelophylax lessonae
AAAATCAGCACAAGGGACATAACTTATAATCAGTAGGATGTGTCCCTTGTGCTGATGTTTCTTCTATTAGCTGAAATCCTTCTCTGTCCATACCCCCCACCCATGCCACCATAATCTTATGGTGTGGCAGGGGTTAATACAACTAAGGGGCAATCACAGGCTCTCATCCAGGGAGCCTGACTATGCCTATCCTTTCTGCTGAGATCCACAATTCATAAAGTGGAAGCTGTACTACAGTTTCTATGAATGAAGCAGAATCTATGAATGGAGGATAAACAGATGATTGATAATTCTGCTCCCTCCATTCATAGATCCTATTTTATTCCTAGAAGCTGTAGTGCGGCTTCTATGAATAAAGCAGATGGGAAACAAGGGCAGGCATAGTCAGGCTTTTTGATGAGAGCCTGTGACAGCCCCTTAGTTTAATTACCCCTGCTGCACCAGTGGATTATGACAGAAGAGATATCAGCACAAGGGACCCATCCTACTCACTGTAACTTAGGTCCCTTGTGCTGATTTTCTGTTTATTTGTTTTTATTTCCTTGGCTGCAGTTAGCTTTTAAATAAAAGTAATAAAACCGTGAACCAAATAAATAAACTTATATGGCCTTAGACCCGGTTCACACTAGAGCGACTTGTCAGGCAACTTGGTCGCCTGACAAGTCGCGGTGGGTCGCCTGCCATAGATTAGCACAGGGCCCGTTCTAATAGGAGCGACACAAGTCGCTCCGACTTAGAAAAAGGGTCCTGTACTACTTTGGGGCGACCTGGAGGCGATCTGCATTGACTTCAATGATATGAAGTCCGTGCATGTCGCGCCGAGGTCGCAGTGCACGCTGTGCACCGCGACTTCACAGGTCGCCCCAGCAAGTAGCGTCGCCCCTGTGTGAACGGGGTCTAAAACTATGTATAAAAATATTTAGGTAGGTGAATCAATCATATAGTTATTGTTAATGTAACTAATGCTGACATTGCTAAATTTAACATGAGCTTTTAGACATCATTCACCTCTGGTCACGAAAGGATTAGTGTTTTTGCCTGAAGCTGTTTTTAAGGATACTTTTTTTGGTTAAAAATATATATCCTAAAGCTGTGACAATGATCACACTATAAAAATAAAATGTGTGTTATTTATGCTCAACCCAGCATTGTTTCTATGATTGTCCCCATGCTATTAGGAAGTCAAGGGCCATAGTAAGACAGTATAGTAGGTACTGTATTTTCAGAAATAGTATGTTCCTTTGGAGCACCTGGCCCAGTAACTGTCAGACCATACCTCCCCTCCAATGGATGCAACAGTTTACCTACCTGGGTATACACATTAACAAGGATCTCAGGCTTCTCATGTGTATCTTAAACTCAATCCTTTAATTCAGCAGCTCCCTGCCAAGTGTGAAGGGTGGTTCTCTCGACCCTTTTTCAGAGGTTAGTAGAATAAACCTCATTCATTAACAAAATTTAAAACTAGAATTAATTTACATATTTAGACTCTCTACTATCTGGATAACCAAAGTACCTTCTGCAAATTAATCAGTATGCTTCCCTACTTTTTCTTAGCTAAAAAAAACTCCCAGAAAAGGGATCACTACCTTCCAACTGCCCACAAACAAAGTGGGCTTGGCCCTACCTAATCTACTATGTTACTTTTTACCATCACTTATGGTCACCATAAGGTGGTCCAACATGGAAGAAGAGATAAGTCGCCACTCAACTGACCCGGTGCTTAGGCAGTGTAAAGCCCCGTACACACGATCAGATTATCGAACGATCTGTCGTCCGTTTTTTGTGGCATGCTAGTCTGATATGTAAAGTGAAGAGGTTATTTTCATACAAATTTTCCCGTACAACAGAATTCTACTTCAGAAGTGATGTCATGTGTTGGATTGCTTTGTATGTATAAATTTATTCATTTGCCCTAGATAGGCATTTATATATTCCTACATACATTGTTACTCTCATTATATTTCCTTTTCCATAGTCAATCAGTTGCACCAGCTCCTGAGGAAGTGTTACATACACGAAACGCGTAGAGCATTCATGATGCAATTCTGTGGATTATGTACTTATTTTGTTATACAATGTTCCATGTTCTTACAATTATCTTTTACATCAATCTGACATGCAAGTGTATATCTCCTAACATGTTTTCATCATTGGAATTACATGCATGGTCCAACACATATCTTCAATATTGTCATCTTTCACTTGGGCTTTCTATTATTGTCGTCTGGTAAGAGGCAACTCTTAACTGGAATTTTTTTGCACTTACCCTTATCTGTTTTGGTAGGGGTCTTATATTTCTTCAATTTTTCTTTTACTACACTCATTTTTACTAGCTATCTTGGTGGTAGCTCTATTATACACATTCCAATTTCCATATTTTAAGTCACACTCAAGGTGATAATATACTCAGTCGTTGGGTTTTACGCTATTGCGTTTGTTTACATTTTTTTCATGATTCATTGACCTCTGAGTCCATTGCTCACATGGGCCTGGATCTTCTATCAAGGTGACAAGACATAAGAGCACATCCGCTTCATTCTTACCTTAATCTGGTAAGCGTACACTCCTAAGGGAGCCCGGTTTAGGATCATACCCAGGATATTGTCATCTGTCATCAATGTTGGGACTTTGTGGACTTTATACCTCCATAGATCACATTTAGCGCAACTTATTTACATAATTTCTCTAGGGTGTGGTCACACTTGAAGTTGCTGCTGTTTTACTTTACTCCTTTAGCGCGGTTAAATTCCCCCCTTTTACTACATGCATGATACCCATTGTTTTTACGCTGTTACTATCTATGTATATTAATAAATCTACCCATATGAAAAAATATACACACATTTAATTTTGTTTGTATTATTTATGGTCATGACCACACGCCTCATCCAAAGTCCCAAACTCCCCCCCACTTTTTGTTGATTGCTTCGTATGTGTTATTTCGTCTCTGAGCATGCCTAGTCTTGCTCTTAAGATTTTTTTCCGTCAAAATCTGTACTAATGAGATGAAAATCGGACGTTGTTTTGATGGATGACAAAAATTTTATAGCCTGCACATCAGGATTTTGTCAGCCGAAAAGTCGGCGTTGGCTGTCGAAAGCACCGTACTAACAATCCGAAAATCGGCAAATCGGTCGTTGGACGAATTTTCCCTACAGATTTTCTTATCGTGTGTACGGGCGTTTAGTGTATGTGGCCTCAGCCAACGCCAATCTTTCATGATGGACTCACACTTCTGAAAGGTACAGTCACTCGCTTCCTCAACTACATGACCTATGGGGAAACCATTTACCTTCCATCTTTCCACAACAAGTCTTGAGCTTATCACTATAAGGTGGTGTTTCAGCCTGGTGTGGACAATTCAACCGTGGAATTAAAGGTGACCATACTGGACTTGTACCAGAACATCAAGGCTTTGTTGTATATATAAGACCTTCACTTCTCCGCCTAACTCTCCACACCTATGAAATCAACCCTAAGGACCTGCAAGGTTGCAACTTAGTGGTCCTTCCTACCTAACCTTCCTCCTGGTTCCCCCTCTAACAACCATACTCTACACCACCCTCTACCAGCTTTTCCCAACAGGCAATCTGCACACGTTTGATTGCAATGGATTCATATAAACTGCCTAACTTGATCCCGACATATTTAAACACCACAAATTCCTCGTCTTCTATGTTGCAGTGTACAATGCTAGACATTACATTTTTCTTAAATAGATACTTCAGTGATCTTTGTAATTCTCGTTAATTCTATTTCAACTTCTGTACAACGTTTGACTGTATGGCTTCAATTCTATGTATTAAAACAATAAAGTTATTTGGTTAAAAAAATAAATTCTCTTTCCCCCTGTCTTATCGGGACTTGTACATGAACATCTGCTATGGACTACTATAGTATTAATTGACATACATGAGCAAAGGTTCCTGGCCAAATTTGTTAAAATATGGTCTTTCTGGCTATACAATGCTTGTGATCAAATCCTTACTGAAATGAAAAAAAGGACTACCAGAGTTGTATAAAGTACTCGAAACCCATACTTGAGTAAAAGTACAAGTGCTCGATCAAAAAGTGACTTGAGTAGAAGTGGAAGTGCTCGATCAAAAAGTGACTTGAGTAGAAGTACTAAAGTATTCAACATTTTTTGTACTTAAGTATTGCAAGTAGTTTTTTTTTTAAATTTTGCTACTCAAGTACAGAAAGTAAAAGTACCAGTAGTTTTGAAAAAAAAAATTGCTACTCAAGTACTGAAAGTAAAAGTACAAGTACTGTGTTATGTAGTTATTAAAGAAAGAAGTCAAAAGTTTGAACATCATATTGTTTTTTATTATTTCAAATGCAGTTTTTATTTATACATACAGTAGCATTTATTTTCGTATGCACTGATAATACACATGTTTTGAGCTTCATGAAACCTGCCATCTACTGTTCTGGCAGTGGTAATTTTTATAATAGTAACGAATAACTATGCAGCACAAAAGAAAATATGGGAGTAGAAGTATTGAAATCATCGAAAAAATGTAGTGAAGTAAAAGTGGAAGTAGGAGAAAAAAATTCTACTCTAGGAAAGTACAGATACCGCCTTTCAGTACTTAAGTACTGTAGTGAAGTAGTTCTACTTAGTTACTATATATCTCTGAGGACTTGCTTGCATTGACTGGTAAGCTGCAAAAAATGTAAATTTTGTTTTTAAGTTTAGATACGCAAAGGGTAGTTATTTTTATAGGAATAAAAAAAATCCAATTCAAGTTAATATATCTGCTAGTATTAAAATATCCTCGTAGATCAGATCTGGATCTAAGCCAGTCATGATGTTGAGGCTGTGTGGCCTATCGTAGACGGGAGTAGAGACAAGACACCGGCGCGGGTATCTATCACACCTGCAGCACTGGCAGAGATAAACACTAAGCCTCTAAAGCTATTAAAATGATAGTGCCTGGAGATCAGCTTTAACAAATGAATTTAAAAGGGCATAAACTAAATAATGTTCAAAAACCATTAGCAGAGAATGTATAATTTCAATATTAAACGAGATATAAATCCTAACTGGATGACATTTAGTTTACTAAATTGTTAAGCATCACAATCAATTGACATTTTATTTTCTCACCCAGTCTCTTTCAGTCCCTTCCTGACTATAGGCACCACTATGCATACATCCAGTGTTAGTTGCATATCATCAGGGCTTTTTTTCAGCTGGAACTTGGTGGAACTCAGTTCCACCACCTGTGGCTCAGGCTCCCTGCTCATCACTATCACTTGTAAACACAGAAGTATAAAAATGGGGGAAAAAGGATAAGTGGGACCTCAGACTCCCCAAATGTAGAGGATCTCACTGGGATTAAGGGAATGGAGAGTGGGAAATGTTCTGGATTTTTGGGTACCAATACCTATCAATTTACATAAAAGAAATATTTTTATACAAAAAATAACTTTATTGAATATATATAAAATTCACAAATATTTAATACGTTGCAACAATGTGACAAAGATGACAAACAATTGGCACAACCAGTGCCGACTAAAAGTTACAAATTCACGATGTGGAGAAAGAACAAAATATCTCCACAGTTTCTCTACATGTTTCGCGGACTAGGCCGCTTCTTCAGGAGAATATAATACATTTTTATACAAAGATCTAAAAAATGAAACAAAAATAAATCAAATTTTTGTTTCATTTTTTAGATCTTTGTATAAAAATGTATTATATTCTCCTGAAGAAGCGGCCTAGTCCGCGAAACATGTAGAGAAACTGTGGAGATATTTCGTTCTTCCTCCACATCCTGAATTTGTAACTTTTAGTCGGCACTGGTTGTGCCAATTGTTTGTCATCTTTGTCACATTGTTGCAATGTATTAAATATTTGTGAATTTTATATATATATATTTAATAAAGTTATTTTTTATATAAAAATATTTCTTTTATGTAAATTGATAGGTATTGGTACCCAAAAATCCAGAACATTTCCCACTCTCCATTCCCTTAATCCCAGTGAGAACCTCTACATTTGGGGAGTCTGAGGTCCCACTTATCCTTTTTCCCCCATTTTTATACTCATATTCCTCTGGAAGTTGGTACCTATTTCTTTGTATACCTTATCAGGCATTAATTGTTGTAAACACAGAAGTCTGGCTTTCTGTGTTTCCCAAGTGCAGTATGGGGACAAAGGAGATGCCGGGGCCTGGGGTGCAGTGTGAATGCTGACACCCCCACTTGATGATCTCCCTGCAAGTGAGAGAGGCGAAGCCATCTACAGTGTGAGGGGAGGTACTAGAGAAGAAGAGGGGTAAAAGTGAGATGTGGATGGGGGGTTCCGAGCTAAGCAGCCATGGAAGAAGGCCAATCTCTGCACTCTGTGTGTAGCGCACCCCTGAACCCTGCACTGTACACGTAGCACACTCCCGACCTCTGCACGTAGCACAACCCTGAACTCTGCACTCTGTGTGTAACCCCACTGAACTCTGCACTCTGTACATAATGCACTCCTGTTATTTGATGCCCCTTTAAGACCCTCTCACTGTTAGTGAATTTTTGACCAGTTTGGGGAGGGGGTTTTGGGGGGGAGGGGGCGTGGTTGAGTTCCTGCGCCTTTTTTCTGAGAAAAAAGCCCTGCATATCATTACTCATGATCAGCGCCCTGATCATGACAAAGGTTGACTGTGTCTATGTCATGTGTCTTGAGCCAAAAACAGTGCCAAACGATCATCTCAAGGGTTTGTAAGTCATTTATTAATATCACAAGTACAACAGTTACAGAAAAGGCAGTAAATGAAAAGTATATACAAGGTGGCGCAAGCAGATAGCATAAGACACTAATTAATAGTCCATAGGGTAGCCATAAAGGCTGCCCTAATAGTCCTTGTGGTGTTGGAAAAGAAACAGTCCATAAACTCAGGGCCAGCCTATTGGGTTCGGAAGCTTTAGAAAAGGAGCGCGCGCTGGTATCCCATCGCAGTGTGCTGGTATCCCATTGCAGTGCGCATGCTCCGAAACTTGTCGTCGGCACGCCGGAAGATCCTCAGACGGCAGCGGTGCGGCTCACCTTGCAGTCCAAGCCTCGCTCTTACTCCACATACACCATCTCATTTCCTGCTGGACAGGAACCGGAAGGACAGAGAGGACAATCGACCATCAGCGGTGGCCCCAGGACCCACATATCTACATTTACTTATCCAGATGTAAGTTTTTAATGTACCTCGCTAAATAAATGCTGCAGTCTTTACTCAGAGGCGCCTGTCTATTCTCTTTGTTTCTTACAGAAAAGGCAGTCAATGTGCTTTGGGAATCAAAGATCCCCTCTTCATCAGGGCCTAAGCAATGTAGCAAAAGATATCTACTCAACCCAAAACAAAAGCCTCAAGATACAGAACTCTGACAGGAGTGGACGTTAATGTAGGATCACCATGGCTTCCACTTCTTTCAGACATTTATATTCAGGAAGTTATGCTTTGACTCAAAAATATACCTTTAAAATACCTTGTCTAAGCCCTGATGAAGGAGTGATTGTTTGCCCTCAAGGTGCATTGGTTGCCCTTTGTTCTTCTGTCATACTTGTGATATTGAAATGGGCTCTTGGATATTTTTTTTTTTGACCAAATTTCTTAACTCGTGGGACCTCTTTGTCTTGAGGAGGGAAGGGGGGCCCTCCCTTGTTTGAATAGCAGCCAAATACAAACCATTGGGCTCAACCAATTACTTCTTTTGAGGGGTAAAGGTCTGAGTCCAGTGTCTCACACTCGTCTCTCCTTGAACTAATGTAATGTGTGTTGGTTTGGCTATTTCATGCAGTTGGCACGTAGTCGCAGCAAGAACATATGTAACAGGGTGACAACATAGCAGCACGACTAAGTGTACATTATTAGTTAAATGTGATTACAATTTGTTAGAACTGTTTGCCAGTATATTTAATAAGAACAGCTTGTACATGTTACCACCCAAGACAACCTGTATTATAATACAGAAGGAAACACAACAATTTAACATTAGCTAAGAGGTCTGCAAAGGGGTTGATTTACTAAAACTGGAGAGTGCAAAATCTGATGTAGCTGTTAATAGTAACCAATTAACTTCCATTCTTTGTTTTTTATTCAAAGCTTAACCTCCCTGGCGGTATGATTCTTTCGGATTTTAGGTGCGGAAAGCGGTACCATTATTTTGCATGTAATTCTTAAAGCGGAGTTCCGGCCACAGAATGTTTTTTTTTTTTAAATACTTCCCAAACAGTGATCCACCTCCCTTCATACATCAGCTAATCCGGTTTTATACAGTTTAATAACAGCTAGGCAATCATAAAATCTTACTTTATATTTTGTTTGCAGAGCGCCGCCATCTTTGTCCGGGTCAGCCAAGGCCGCAGTAGGGAAATCTCTGCCCTGCTTCCTGTTTCTAAGAGGGAGGAGGCCGGTGAATGCAGAGCGAATTATCGCGCATGCTCAGTACTATGCGATCGGCATAGTATGCGTTTCCATAGGGACGGCAGGTGGAGGAAGTTGCGGCCCCTATAAAGCCTATTAACACCTATTTAAATATGGCACCATCCGCGCTGGGCTCCGCCTATCATCGCGTCATTTCCTGTTTGGAAATAACGCGATGAGAGGAGCGGCCGGCCTGCCCATTGCATCCTGGGAGTGATGAGTAAGAGCTCCCAGGACGCATTGCGGGACAGGAATTGACGACGCGGACGGCGCGGGCCGAGGCCGAGGAGGGAGGAAGTAGAAGGAAAGGTGAGTATATTTTCTACAGAAACAAGGTAAGTAAAAAAAAAAAAATGCGGGAATATCCAATTATGTTACAGATGACAATAAGGAAGCGGATGCCACAAAATCTAATGTAACAATTTTGTGGCAGGAACTCCGCTTTAAGAATGAGCAGCCCAAACCAACTATTTACATATGATTTATTTTTTTACTGTGCGTTCTTCTTTATAACATCTCGGGTATGATTAAGTTTGAAACACAAAATCATAATATAATAAAAAACTATAAATAAGTTAAAGTATGTATGTATGTATACTGTAAATATATATATATATATATATATATATATATATATATACATGAAAAGCATAGTAAAACTGCAGGAAAGGGCACTGGGGGGGGGCAAACTAATGTGATTTTTTTTTTTTAATTTTGCATCGTATCAGTGTGTTTGGTGTGTTTTACATTTGAATTTGCCACCGGTTCCAACCCCCTGTGAACGTCACATCGCAGGAGACGGAAGCCGGGGCACATAGAGGATCGGGAGGAAGATCCACCGGCAGACACCGCCAGGATACATCCCTGGATTCCGGTGACAAGGTAAGTAACCCCGCTTTCAGGATCCAGCGATCTTCCTAGCGGTACCCCGAGTGTGGCTCGGGGTTACCGCTTTTGGCACTGAAATTTAACCCCGAGCCACACTCGGGAATACCGCTAGGAAGGTTAATTGAACAAGCTGAAGTTAGAAGCTGATTGGCTACCATGCACAATGCAGCTGCACCAGAATTTGTGCTCTCCAGTTTTAGTGAATCAACCCCAAAGATTCCAAATACATACCTTTATTAAATAGCAAGGATCACATCTTTGTTAGTACAGTGTAGGAAGAGAAAAAAAAAAAAAAGTCTGGTGAAAGATCTTTGGAAAATTACTGAATATAGATTGGGTTCTGTGACCCCCTCAACAGAGTAAGACCCCCCTGACATTCTCCTAACAGCAAATCAATGGACATTAAGGAAATTAACAAATGTATTGACTACACTTTCTCAGCTGAAAGATTAATTGTGATATATCTAAGCAAATTAAGGATTGTAAATCCGGATCACATTAGTCATGCAAGTAACATTGGCATGTAGAAGGGACTATTGGGTTTGTTTCATGCTTATTCATTCAAGCTAAAGCAGGCATTAAGTGCAGAAAAGAAAAAAAACAAACTTGCATACTCACTTAGATGGGTGCAGCATCTATCCTGTGTTGCATCTGTTACCCTGGTGGCTGAGCAAACAAAAACCGTTAATCGTTCAGTTCTTGGGTCCACTCTGAGCACACTGGAGCACCACTGTCACTGGACCACCAGACTGTGGAGGGGGCAGGAACAGGCTCAGTCTCTCAGCGATGCATCAATCAGGTATGTGGGTGGATCCCTACATTATTGTTGGCATCCCTGGACTGGTTCTGTATTATCAGCTGACAGCGTACTTCTCCTTTAATGCCGCTCTGGAATCATTGATACATCTTTAAAGCATTTTTTTAATACAAGAAATTTTAGTTATGGTAATTCGATTTTCAAAATTAAATCCAAGGACACCTTACTGACCATGCCCACTTCTAACCAAAAAAGAAGCACCAAGATATGCATGCATAGTTAAGGGAGAACTAGGGAGAAAAAAAGAGCAGACCTGGTCAATAAAGTGCAATAAAAATAGACGGTCCGGTAACACTTATAGTGATAACGCCTCCATCCCTAAATCATTTACATACAGAAAGGGAAGATTGCCCTGGGACTTTAGATGAGGCGAACACAGGTGGCCACTCAATGAGATAAATGTAATCTCAATTTAATGATTAGTATCAAAAAAATTATTACATCATGTAACATGGTACATAAAATGTTAACCAAGCCAAACAAGGTATAGGCATAAATGTAGTACATGCTTGAAGTTAGTAACTGTATTGTTGCATGGTTGTGAACAGGCATCTTAATAACTTTGACTTTTTTCCCGAGCAAACTGCTCCCTTCTTCAGAAATGGATGCACACATGCATGTCTGTGAAAAAACATATGCAGAAATAGTATTGTAACAACAATCCAAAAATTAGTTATTAATGATGTTTGCAGGGTACAAAACCCATGAAGGATCCCAAGTCAGGGACCCATACTTACCAGTTGTCCGGGCCTGGACAGCGAAGAGACACTGAACTCCAGTGGCGGCATGAACGCATGAACCGGGAGCTGATACTAATGATACTAATCATTAAATTGAGATTAAATTTACTTCATTGAGTGGCTACCTGTGTTCGCCTCATCTAAAGTCCCAGGGCAATCTTCCCTTTCTGTATGTAAATGATTTAGGGATGGAGGCGTTATCACTATAAGTATTACCAGACCGTCTATTTTTATTGTATTGAACCCGGGTGGAAGACACCCATTTGCCCATTATGGTCCGCTACACTTTTGGCCCTTTTGTTATTTGTCAGTTTGGTATGTCTTATCCGATTATTTTATCATCCAATTCATTGTGGTTTGTGTCTACTCTTGTTTTTCTTGCAGTTGCCTGAGCCTGGCCAGCGATCTGCTGTAACGCTCCTGCGTTTTTGTAGTAGGCTGCATTTGCAGCTGCAGAATCTCCACTCAGTAGTCATGTAGAGATGTGTTGAATAACCAGATCCAACTCTCCAGACTCATCACTATGGACCTGTCAGCTTCAGCATACAGATATACACACTCAATAAGATGTTCCTGGAGTGATAGGATGTATATAACAGTATGAAGATGATGTGCTGAAGGGACAGGTGTGAATAGTGACAGAGATGGCAAGCACTTGATAGAAATGTTCAGGAGAGTATTAAATGGTATTAGGTAGAATGCAGATAGGTTAGTAATCGAGTATGGTAACAGGTGGTAAGGACAGCAGATGACAAATACAGGATAGACCAACCCAGTGCAAGGATAGATGGTAGTAGACTCAAGAGCTAGCAATCTATGTAACAGTGCAGATGATAGAATTAGTATGCATAGATAGTAACAGTCCTTAATGTGCAGAGGTAGATAGTGTAAGTAAGGTTATGGAGGACCCCTGTGGGGTACTTATCACTAGTAAAGTTAGTAGTAGCAGGGTTCAGTAGTAAGGGAGTGATCCAGTAGCGAGATACAGGGATCGGTAGCGAGGTTCCGGTCTGTTTCCAAGTAAAAGGGAATAGCTGGAGGTTCCGGTAGCAAGGCAAGCTTGTAAGCATGTGGACACACGGCAGGTTGAACGAACAATGTGAGAGAGAACGCCGGCGGTTGAAATAGCCGCTCTGCGGCGCTCGGCGATGACGTCATTCGCCTTAAAGGTGTATGCGTACCACCTAATTAGAAAGGTGGGACGCATATTTGAAAAGAAAATAGAAAATAAGGGTACCAGAGGTACCAGAATCTTACATCTGCACTCCTCCCAGTGGCGACTTTGACCAGTTCCGCGAGCTGCGATGCATGTCCTTGGGAGGTGCATCCTCCCCTGCTGTCCGCTCCTGTCTGCTGATGGGCGGGGCCACCCTTGCATCGGCGCCATGTCTGATGCGGCGGACTGGTGACGTCCATTATTTTGTGGCATCATCACGTCATGCATGCGGCATATCATCTCTCTTGGCCGGATGAAATCGGTGCGCCAGCATCGTCTTACTCCATCTGGCAGCAAGTGTAGGATCAGGTAGAGGAGTTCTGTCCTCCTCTCTGCTGCTGACTGCTGAGACAAGGTGAGGGCAGAGAAGATGGGGGTGCTGCAGTTGCAGGAGAGGTACGAGGGCCACATGAAATGGTCTGGTGGGCCAGATTTGGCCTGAGGGTCTTGTGGTTGACACATGTGACCTAGATGTTTTTACCACTACTCCCTCACCCCCCATCTCTAATTACTTATCTGACACCTCTTATGATCCAGTGCTGCTCCCGACAGCAGGCCCACTCTCCTCTCTTCCTCAGTCAAATCCCATAAGGAGGGATCAGGGGGTGTGGCCTTGCCATGCTTTGTGTGTCTATGGGGGTACACAGGTCGTTTCGGGAGTGCGCCAGCAAGGGTTCCGCCATAGCTTGCTATGCAGGCACTTAGAAGAGAGGAAGAGTGGGGAGCGTGGCACCACCAAATAAGAGGTAAGGGAATGCTCTAATATCTTTGCACAGAGCAGGTAAATATATTATGTTTTTTCATTCTAATAATGAGGAATGTGCAATCACAGCTGGGATGACTGAAGTGTAGAAGGAAGGAAGGAAAGCATGATCGAAAAAAGGACACAAATATTTTATTCTTATGCTTTAAACATGTAAAAACTTAAATACATTTTAAAAAATGAACCCAAAACAACTATACTTTGCCTAGTTCACAAAATGAGTGCAATAGGATGAGTAGGGTCAAATGAAAAATAATAGTTTTGCTGCTGATTGTTAGCAGGCCACTCCCTCTCTCTCTCTTTCTTGCGCTTTCTCCATTAACCATACTTTGCTATCATAACGCAGATACTGGAGCATAAAGTAGATGCCTTTTCTATACTAGAGAGCAGACCATGGACATTTCAGATTCGTCATTCTTGACAATGAAGGGATTGATGTGGCTCCAGTAGATTGAGCTGCTCCTTTCACACCTCTGACTTCTAGTTCTTTAAAAGCTGCAGAATCAAAGTGCTGTCTTTGAAAATGCAAGATAACCTAGATGAGGCCAGAGAGATAGGGCTTTCTAACAGATGGACAGAAATTGTAAAATATATGTTAGGGTTCCTAATTCATTGCAGCCCAATAATAGTTTCAAAGCTACGAATACCATTAGAGAGCCAAAGCGAGAAAAGTGGATCTCATCATGACATTATTTTATAGTGCTGTGTGGTATAGATGAATGGTGAGCAATAGAGGAAATGTGTTTATTTGCTGGACACATAAAAATTTAGGGCTCATAAAGGCATAAGTTTACCCAGTACTGTTACATCAAGTCTGGGAAGCTGCCAGAGGGTTCCATGGCCTACTTCTGTACAATTCTCTTGGAACTTGGTGCCAAGTTTCCATTGGAGTTTCTAAGTTCTTAACTTCCATTGTGATTCACTGACATTTACAGTATATATATATATACTGTAAATCTGAGCTCTACCTCTGGCTTTCATATGAAGCCAGCACACATCTGTGCCATTAGTGTGCTTGCTAACTACAAAATCTGGCGTAAACCCCCTGTGACGGTACTCACTGTCACTGGGAGTGAAAGACAGATACTTAATGGACACCAAGAAAATGGGTTGGATAACTTCAAATGGGAGAGTAATATTTATCAACAATATCTCTCAAGAAATATGAAGATGTAATCCCACTTTACACTGTGAGACCTATAGCCTGTTGCCATGAAGTCTGTGACTCCTGGCAGTCTTTTCCTATGGTCTGTCTATTGAGGTGGGATATGGATTGTGTTAAGTCTGTCTGTTGCATTGTTAAATGTTAATGACCTCACATTGTTTCTGTCCATATGGCTAGATAATTAGTTATATTTCTGTATACAATTTCAACTGCATAGGATAATGTAATCAGGCAACCCCAGACCTGTGTGTGGTAATCTGATCAGGAGGGGGAGGTCCATGCTGTTTATAAATTCTATGTGACTGTTCAATAAAGAGGAGATTCCAGTACAAGCTAAGCTGTTGGCTAGCTTTGTATGGGGCAGCTGGGAAAATCTGGTATCTATGTTCACGACTGGGAGGAAGCCGTATACTGACGGAAGTCCACAAGTACAGTGTGGGTTGCGGTTCTGTTACACCCCCGTTTTAAATAGTAGCACAGGCTCATATATATATATTTCAAGGAGTCACAGCTGGCTGCCCACAGTTAACGTGCCGGCGCCAGGCCCGAAGATCAGTGAAGAAACTGGTTTGGGTGAGGACAGTGCTGGATCCCTAGACAGGTGAGTGTTATGTTATATATATATACATACAAATATATATACATACAATGCATAAGTCATTGTTCTCACACCTCCATAACTATGTGTATATTTCAACTTGATCTATCATCTCTGTAATGAACAAGCTTGGGGTACAGAGAGACAGCCTTGAGCTGCGCTGGTTGGATAAGTGCCGGTTCACACTGCCGCGACCATAAGTCGCCCCATGTCGGAGCGACTTTTTACCGCGACTTTACCGCGACTTCAGCGCGACTTGTGAATTATTTTGCATGACTTATATGACAGACGACTTTGTATTTGGCCAATCAGAATATGATGTGTTGTGACCTAATTCCCCTTTGCTGTTTTTTTTTTACTCATTTCCTCATTGCCCACCAGTGCCACGTATCAGTGTCCACCAGTGCCACTGCCCACCAGTGACACGTATGTGTACACCAGTGCCACTGCCCACCAGTGCCACGCATCAGTGTCCACCAGTGCCACTGCCCACCAGTGCCACGTATGTGTCCACCAGTGCCACTGCCCACCAGTGCAACGAATCAGTGTCCACCAGTGCCACGTATCAGTGCCACGTATCAGTGCCACGAATCAGTGTCCACCAGTGCCACGTATCAGTGCCACGAATCAGTGTCCACCAGTGCCACGTATCAGTGCCACGTATCAGTGCCACGAATCAGTGTCCACCAGTGCCACTTATCTGTGTCCACCAGTGCCACTCACACAGACCAAGCAGAGATAATGGAATAGTGGATATATGGAGATAATGGAATATATATACCATTATATTTATATATACCATATAGGCATGGCTGCAATGTGGGGAATGCCTGGCTAATCTCTTTCTTCTTCCTGGAAAGTCTGATAACAAGTCGCTTCAATTAAGATAAGGAGGCGACTCCCATTGAAGTATATGGGACAAGTCGGATCACAGGTCGCCTCAAAGTAGTACAGGACCCTTTTCTGAAGTCGGAGCGACTTCAGTAGTGCCAATTAAGACGGCACTGATTGATTAACATTGCTTTTGTTATGTCAAACGACTTGGGGCGACTTGAGGGCACACAAGTCGCCTCACAAGTCGCGCTAGTGTGAATGGGCTCTTAAGGACATAATATGCAATATTTACCAGCCACACTTATGTGTAACATATAACTTTGCCATCTTTGGCTCTGATCAAATGGTTTGATAGTAATACTCTAGGCCAGCCTTTTTATCCACCTTTTTACATGGAGGAAATCTTGAAATAACTTTCAAGTCTAGGGGAACCCATTCTAATAATTACTGTATCTACAGTTTATGGTACATTAGTGTGACGGTTGCTGGAAAAAAATGTTCATTACATTTGTGGTCAATGGAAAGAATCCCCATTAAAATATTTGCTCATTCCTCAAGGAACTCCTTGCAACCTCTGGAGGAACCCTGTTTGTCAACCTTTCTTGTGTCAAGGCACCGTTTAAATGAATGGACAATCTCAAGGCACCTTTTAAAATAATGGACAGCCTCAAGGCACCCCATTTCAAAATGTAATAAACTATTCTAATAGGTTTACATAATGCGGCAGCATCGACACACGTAGGACACCCAACATTAGTGATGATTTATTCTTACAAAGCAAATACACTTTACACATTAGTACCGACTAGTATTCCAGTGTTTCTCCTCTCCCTCAGTTTTTCTCCATCACTCAGCTTATGTTAACCCCAGTGTTGACAGAAAGGGGCAGGGAAAGGTCAATACAAGGATGCTGTGCAGGCGATCAACACCCTTCTTATTAACACTGATGACATTGCTGGTTGTTAGGATGCCGATGGATGGAAGGTTGAAATGGTCCTCAATAAAAACCTGTGGCTTTGTGTAACTAAAAGGCAGGCTTGATCCACCTGCTGGCTTGTATACATTTTTGGGCAATTTTTAGGCATTTTGCCAAGGCAACCCTGAAGAAACCTCAAGGCACCCTGGCAGAAAAAGGCTGCCCTAGTGTGCAATGGAACCCTGGTTGAGAAAGGCCACTGTAGTCTTTGTAGAACCTGGGTCTACCATATGTTTTGTAGGGTAACCACAAACTAGAAAAGAGTTCCTCAATAATGTACACTTTACAATGCGTATGGTTACACTTTTGCCTCGTTTCCACTGAGCGGACCGGTTCGGGTCGGTACAGTTTGGGAGGGTTAGAATGGTCCGGTCTATTCAGGTGAGCGTTTCCACTGCAAGTCGGGCCACCAGGGACCATGCGGGGTTTACACCAAATGAGGTGTTTGTTTTGCTCTTTCATTTGACGTGAGCATTGAAGTTTTCCTGTCCGCCAATCAGTGGAATCTATTGTGTGACGCCAGTAGCTCCGCCCTAACCGTACCTTACCATTTCCTATGGCCCTACATCTGAAGCAGGACCAGGAATGGTGCGGTTTGGTTCGGTTGTATGGGCCACTTTCATAATGGAAACACCCAAAATAGCGTACCGTACCGAACCGATCCGAACCGTTCCGCTCAGTGGAAACGAGGCATAAGTGCCTCCTTGGGTGGCTTTGTTTATCTCAAGCAGACTTTGACATTAGTTCCCTTTGTGTGTGTGCCCACTAATTGGGCCTTTTCAAATTAGCTCTAGAATAAAATTGCTAACAGCACTCAAATCTAAATGATAAGTCACATACTGCTTACTAAAACTTTAAACTGAAATTCCGAGATATAATGAACAGAAGTGTTCCTTCAACCTTTACCTCAGATGTTCCCCAAGCACTTAAATCTGATAATTCAGTTGTCAAGGCTACAACTATACAAATAACGATCTTCTAAATGATTGTAACCATTCACTATGGCTGCAAATTTACCCTAGAAAACTTTAAAGTGTAAGAAAACAGAAATAAAAGCATCAAACATTATGCTTGGTCCTTATAATATGCTCTCTTCAAACACAAAGAGTGTTTTCAGTCTCCAGCGTTAATAATGGCAAACTGGTGCGCGAAGAACAAAGGCAGCCTGATTAATGAAACAGGTCACAAACTGCAATTATTTATTCCTGGAACGTTTTTGCATCCTGATATTTTCACATAATTCTGTGGGCTTTGGAAAGACTTTTAACATTAATACAAAGTAGCGTACAAAATGTTAAGCAATCACACAACAAAGGTAGTAAAAGTATTTTTGAGCATATTTGATATATATATATATATATATATATATTTTTTTTTTTTTTTGCACTTTAGATAACCTCAGTTTTGGATTCAGAACCAGTTTATTTAAAAAGTAGAAAATGGTTTTAAAAATCATAAACTATTGGAATTGCTACATCTAATCCAGCCTTTTTCAACCTTTTCAGCAAAGAAGAACTTAACCACTTTAATACCGGGCACTTCCCTCCCTTCCCGCCCAGGCCAATTTTCCCCTTTTAGCGCTGTTGCATTTTGAATGACAATTGCGCGGTCATGCAACACTGTACCTACACCAAATTTATGTCATTTTCCCCCCACAAATAGAGCTTTCTTTCAGTGGTATTTGATCATCTGTGCGATTTTTACTTTTTGCTAAACAAATAAAAAAAGACCGAAAAGTTTAAAAAAAAAAAAAAAAATTTTGTTTATGTTATACAATTTTGTAAATAAATAATTTTTTTCCTGCACTGATGAGCACTGATGAGACTGCACTGACAGGCACTGATGGGGTGGCACTGATGGGGTGGCACTGATGGGGTGGCACTGATAGGGTGGCACTGATAGGCGGCACTGATATGCGGCACTGATAGGCACTGATATGTGGCACTGATAGGTAGCACTGATATGCAGCATTGGTGGGCACTGATAGGCGGCACTGCTGGGCACTGATAGGCGGCATTGATGGGCACTGATAGGTGGCACTGACGGGCACTGATAGGTGGCACTGACGGGCACTAATGGGCACTGATAGGCGGCACTGGTGGGCACTGATGGGCGGCACTGATCGGCACTGACGGGCGGCACTGATGGGCACTAATGGGCACTGATAGGCGGCACCGGTGGGCAATAATGGGCACTGGTGGGCGACACTTAAGGATGGCAATGATGGGCACTTGTGGGCAGCACTGATAGGGAGGGCACTGGTGGGCAGCACTGATGGGGTGGGCAATGGGGGGCTCCCTGAGCCCTGATTGCCATCCCTGGTGGCCATAGTGGGCATCCCTGGGGTCATAGTGGGCATCCCTGGGGTCATAGTGGGCATCCCTGGTGGATCTAGTGGCATCCCCCCCCCGAGGGTCTGCACTGGTAATCAATGATCTGATTACCAGTGCCGACCCCCCCCCTGTCAGGGGAGCCGCCGATCGGCGCTCCTTTACTCGTGCCTGTCAGGCACGAACTAAGGAAAGCCGATCAACGGCTGTTCCTATTTACTATGTGACCAGCCGTGATTGGACACGGCTGATCACATGGTAAAGAGCCTCCGTCAGAGGCTCTTTACCGAGATCGGAGATGCAGGGTGTCAGACTGACACCTCGCATCACCGATCGCCGCTCTGCGCGCCCCCGGGGGGCGCCCAGAGCGGAGTTATCCTGCCGCCGTCATATGACGTCCGGTCAGGATAACTCAACCACATTCCCGCCGTCATTTGCCTATAGGGCGGGCGGGAAGTGGTTAAAGAGGTGTGACTTGTGATGCGACATGTGATCTCAAAGTCGGAGCTCTGAGGACGTCACCGGAAGTGACGAAACGCGTCAGTTTGGACCGCATAGCGTCATTACGTCACGTCGAGGTGGAGCGCAAGCAGGAAGTAAGCCCGACGCTCTGTGAGTAGGACGAGCAGCCCGCACCGCTAGACCACCAGTGATGTTTTAAAGCTTTTAAAGTCACTTTACCCGATTTTATGGGAAATAAAGGATTCTCTTAAGCCATATTACACTATCTGGAGCCTTCTTTCTCCCTTATATATATTACCACTGACCGAATCCCCCGGAGCCTAGAGGAACCATCTGCAGTTTGTGAGACCACCCAAAGGGGATACCTATTAAGCCCAGGGGGCTTTTCAAGCGTGAACGGTTCTAGTGCCATACGGCATATAGAGCCCACTCAATCTGGTAAGTGATCCAGTTTATCTATTCACAAGGGAATTGATGTCACGGCAAACCACGCCAGAGCACTTGCACTTTTGAATTGAAGATTTATTTGTCACCAAGGACATTCATCACCATTTTTGAGCACTGAAGTCACTTTATATTTTTGAGGACTAAATTTTTTTTAATATTGATGTATATATATATATATATATATATATATATATAATTTTTAGTAATTTTATATTCCTTCACCTACAATTTGGATATATTTTTTTATTTATATGTTTATTCACCATGCATTAACTTGCACAATTATTTATCAGATGGAATTTCCTTTGATGTTTTTTGATGATTATATGTTGAAATAATTTGGGATGTTCACACTGGTATTGTACTTACTACAGAGAGAGTGACACAGATATTGGTAGTCACTGGTTTTACAAGCACTGTATTTGGCCTTTTATAAGACCATATATATTTTAATACCTTTTTATTCATACAACAGCTGCAATTTATACTGTTTTTAGGCTAATAGTTTTTAATATTTAAATCTATATTAATACTCTTGCAGTTCCATTGGCGCAAGGAATATACTTTGTATATATTTTTTAAAGAAGAACCCTTGAATTAACTTTCTGGTGTCAGGGAACCCCTGCTAATGCTAAAAATTGCTATATCTACAACTTATGATACATTAGTGTAATGGCCAGTGGAAAGAATGCTCCTTACACTTGTGGTCACGTAACTTTGAAACCGGCATCCCGTTGACTTTAACAAATGTCAATGTAAGTTGTACTGAAGTTGGGCCAAAGGTAGTGCAGGAACCTTTTTCTAAGTCAGAGCATCTCAATTCGCTCCTAGTAGAACAGCTTCATTGCACTTAAACAGGTGTGAATTGTGATGCGACATGTGCTCTCAAAGTCGGAGCGCAAGTCGCACCGGTGTGAACTGGGCCTTAGAGATAGCCAAAAGATCAATGATGTTAGTGGGAACTTATCTGAGAGGTAAAAATCACACATTGCTCAAGGAACCCCAGAAACCTCTGGAGGAATCATAGGGTTCCATGGAATCCTGGTTGAGAAACACTGATCTAACCATTTAAATTGAACCTAATGTCTTGGGAAAGTCAAGCTTAAGGAGAAAAGGTAGGAGAATAGAAGTAGAAACCTACCTATGTTTTATAGAAAGCAAGTCCAACAACATTCTGGCTCTGGCAAGTTAAGCCATGTGACCCACAGGAGCTCTGTGGAACCAATGCTGGTGTCTTCCTTGCTTCCACTGAGAACAATGCTGACATATGAAAAAGAAAAGTCACCACTCAATGCAAAGCCTTGGCTATCTCCCACAGCTTCTTCCTAGGTCATCTTCGGCTTTTGGTGTCTATTGACGATGTAACCCACATGTCTCCAGCACCTGGGCAAAAGGTTGGGCCAAGGGTTTTTTGCCAAAAAGTTACTCGTAATTTTTCTACTTTGGAGGTTATCCTATTTTGTCTTATGTGTGAGGCCTTAGCTATCTCTCACAGCTTCTTCTTAGGTCATCTTCATTTTTTTGGTGGCCATTGGTGATCTAACCCACACGTCCCCTGCACCTGGCTAGATTTGGCCAAATGTTTTTTTCCAAAAAGCTGCCTGTAATTTTTCCACTTTGGTTGATTTCTTATTTGGTCTAAAGTGTGCAGTCTTGGCTATCTCCCACAGCTTCTTCCAAGGTCATCATCTTTTGGTGGCCATTGACGATGTAACCCTGCACGTCTCCTGCACCTGGGCAAATGATTTGGCCAAAGGTTTTTGCCAAAAAGCTACTTGTAATTTTTTTACTTTGGTAATATCTTATTTTGTCTTAAGTGCAAATCCTTGGCTATCTCTCACAGCTTCCTTCTAGGTCATCTTGAGCTTTTGGTGTCCATTGATGATGTAACCCACACTTCTCTGCTACCTAGCAATAGATTTGAAGAAAGGTGTTTGCCAAAAAGCTACTTGTATTTTTTTCAAATTTGCTTGATATTTTATTTTGTCTGATGTGTTGACCTCAGGACTCAATATCCTATTTTGTCTGGCAAAAAGGTGGCAGCACAGTGGCTTAGCGCTTCCGTCTAGCAGCACTGGGGTAATTGGTTTGAATCACAACCACGGCACTACCTGCCTAGAGTTTGCATGTTCTCCCTGTGTCTGTGTGGATTTCCTCCAGTACTCCAAAGACATGCTGGTAGGTTAACCTGTCTAAATTGGCCCTAGTATGAGTATGGATAAATGTGCGTTAGGGACCTTAGATTGTAAGCTCCCTGAGGACAGGGACTGATGTAAATATACAATATGCTGTATATATGTAAAGCACTGCATAAATTAACAGTGCTATACAAGTACCTGTAATAAATAAATAAGTGTGCAGCCTTGGCTGTCTTCCATAGCTTCTTCCTATGTCATCTTTGGCTTTTGGTGGCTATTGACGATCAAACCTGCATGTCTCTGGCACCTGGGCAAAAGACCAAAGGTTTTTGCCAAAAAACAACTTGAAATTTTCTACTTTGGTTGATATTTTATTTTGTACTAAGTGTGAAAGCCTTGGCTATCTCCCACAGATTCTTCCTAGGTCATCTTCGGCTTTTGGTGGCCAATGAAGAGGTAACCTACACATCTCCGAAACTTGGGCAAAATATTTGGCCGAAGGTTTTTTGCCAAAAAGCTACTTATAATTTTTCTACTTTGGTAATATCTTGTTTTTGTCTTAACCGGTTGCCGACCGCCGCACGACTATTTACTGCGGCGGTCAGCCCCGGCCAGGCAAAGTGACGTAGATCTACGTCACTTGCCTGTCACTTCCTTGTAAGGCAATAGCGGGCGAGCCCGCGCCCGCGGAGGCGGGCGAGCGCGCGCCCGCGGAGGCGCGCGCCTGCCGCGGCTCGTTCACAGGGAAGTCAGTGCGTGTGACCGGCTGACCCGATGTCCGCCGGTCACTCGCCGATCGTCGGTGCAGAGGGAGAAAGTCAGGCGGCTGATGTAAACAAGCCGTCTGTCATTCTCCCCTGTGTAGAAACAGTGAGCATACGGTTCTACTATGTAGGACCGTTGATCACTGTTCCTACACTAGTAGCCACAGCCAATCACAGTAAAAAGCACGCCCCTAGGGACACACTTAACCCCTCCCTCCCCAATAAAGTTAACCCCTTCCCTGCTGATGTAAACAAGCCGCCTGTCATTCTCCCCTGTCTAGAAACAGTGAGCATACGGTTCTACTATGTAGGACCATTGATCACTGTTCCTACACTAGTAGCCACAGCCAATCACAGTAAAAAGCACGCCCCTAGGGACACACTTAACCCCTCCCTCCCCAATAAAGTTAACCCCTTCCCTGCCAGTGTCATTTTGCAGTAACAGTGCATATGTATAGCACTGATTACTGCAGTAATGTCACTGGTAACCCCAAAAGTGTCAAAAATGTCGGTCAAGGGTCCGATCTGTCCGCCGCAATGTCGCAGTCCCGCAAAAAAAATCGCAGATCGCCGCCATTACTAGTTTAAAAAAAAAACACCAAAAATGACAGAAATCTTTCCCTTAGTTAGTAAACGCAATAACTTTTGCGCAAACCAATCAAAATACGCTTATTGCGATTTTTTTTTTTACCAAAAATATGTAGCAGAAAACAAATTGGCCAAAAATTATAAAAAATTTTGATTTGTACATTTTTTTGGGGGGAATTTCATAATCAATAAAAAAATGTGAAAAATATTGTTATTTTTTCAATCTTTTTGCTTTTTTTTGTTTATAGCGCAAAAAGTAAAAATCGCACAGGTGATCAAATACCACCAAAAGAAAGCTCTATTTGTGGGAAAAAAAGGACGTAAATTTTGTTTGGGTATGGCGTTGCATGACCGCGCAATTGTCAGTTAAAGTCACACAGTGCCGAATCGCAAAAAGTGGCCTGGACGTAAGACAGCAAAATCCTCCGGTGGTAAAGTGGTTAAAGGTTGGGTTCCTTTAACCAGTCCTCTTCTGAGTCTGACCTTCAGAATCCTCTTATCCTTTTTATATTTTAAATTACAAAGCTATTTGTTCCATCCTCATAACAGGCAGATCATTAGAGAAACATAAAGAGCAATGCTAGTTTATGTAATTTGAACCTTGTATTTTTTTCACTGTTTAAAGCAATTGACCAATGCACAAGTGAAGAATATAAATGAAGGCTCCAAATGTCACCATGACCCATGTAATTGATAAAGACTTGGTGAAATGAGATGGACAGAGGAAATCAAGTTAATGTTTACCTATCCTGGATTACTTGTGTTTTACCGCTGTGTCATTAATTTGAAAGGAATGAAATTCATGTCTCATTAAATGGCTCTTCTTATGATGCTTCATTAATACATTTAATCACTGAAACACCTTATGGAGTGATAACTCCCCCACAAACACAGGCCGTTTTCAAGTAATGAATCTTATATAAAGCCTTTTCGCAGCTCTCCATGTATAGGATTAGCAGGAAACCATCATAAATAAGCGATCGTTTATATTCATTTTAAATTAAATCCTGCTTCTAAATTAAAAAAAAATATATTAAATGTAATTTCTAAGTAAATTTTAATTTTACGTTGGTTCTTTAAAGAGCACTTTTAAAACACCTTAACATCTTTAATATATTCAGGAACATGATGTAACCTTTTGTCTTTCTCTTCCTCTCCCCTAACAACTTTCAAGGACTAAGGAACAGCCGGGAAATAAGTAAATATCCTCTTTAATTTCAGATTCCTTCAAAATGGGAGGAATTATATCTGAAAAGACAAGAACTCACTGCTCAAGGTGGTGTGATTGCCTGATGACTCACACCGGTGCATGCCCCGGCTCACCTCCGTGAAAACTTGATAAAGGAAAGGAATTGGCAGCACTCCAGGTTGAGTCAAAATCCAAATATAACAATCGTGACAAGGTAGACGCGTTTCACACACTGACTGTGTGCTTAATCATTACATAATGATTAAGCACACAGTCAGTGTGTGAAACGCGTCTACCTTGTCACGATTGTCATATTTGGATGTCCAGTCAATAAATCTGGATTTTGACTCAACCTGGAGTGCTGCCAATTCTTATATCTAACAAGTGTAGCACCCTGCTAGAGTAGGATGCTAGGGACATTTCGTTTTTGGCTTCTTATAATATCAAGGGAGCAATAATTATTTGTTCTGGTCTGATCAGGGTCTCACAGGCTTGTGATTGCTTCAGACTGCCTCTGGAATAAGCATCCAGAGCTTAGAACAAGAAATTCAAATCAGCCAGAATGAAAACTTATTGGTTTCCAGCCAATCCCTGTAGAGGAGTGTCCAGCAGTGGGCTGGGATGGAGATAAATAGTCTGAGACACTGTAGAGAAGGGTTCCTTCTCCCCAGGAGAGTTCCAGAGGTTCAGGGCTACTGCTGCCAAGCAGTCCAGTGACCATTCAGCCGCTCTAGAAGGCAATCGAATCTCCAGGAGTAAATGGACTTTACTCAGAATTTGACCACAGAACCACATCACCAGGGATCTGGTCCTGAGAGGCTCCATATCACTCACTGGGTTGTGTCTGGAGGAAGCTGGAAGCCAACAGCTGTCCTGGGAACTTGTAAGTAGTGATCCTAAGTTGATCCTTAACCACTTGCCGACCGCCGCACGACTATTTACTGCGGCGGTCAGCCCCTCACAGGCAAAGCGACGTAGGACTAAGTCGCTAGCCTGTAAGGGTTTTGGGATCAAGCGCGCGCCGCCGGAGGCGCGCTCCCACTCGCTCACGGACCCCCCTGCGCAGACCCGATGTCTGCCGGGCACTCGCGATTGTCCGTTACAACGGGAGAAAGGCAGGCGGCTAATGTAAACAAAGCCGCCTGTCATTCTTCCCTGTGTAAGAATGGAGATCATACGGTTCTGCTATGTAGGACCGTTGATCTCTGTTCTTACACGTCAAGCCACATCCAATCACAGTTAGAATCACGCCCCTAGGGACACACTTAACCCCTCCCGCTCAAATAAAGTTAACCCCTTCCCTGCCAGTGTCATTTTTACAGTAACAGTGCATATGTATAGCACTGATTACTGTAGTAATGTCACTGGTAACCCCAAAAGTGTCAAAAATGTCAGTCAAGGGTCCGATCTGTCCGCCGCAATGCCACAGTCCCGCAAAAAAAAATCACAGATTGCCGCCATTACTCGTTAAAAAAAAAAACAACAAAAATGACAAAAATCTTTCCCTTAGTTAGTAAACGCAATAACTTTTGCGCAAACCAATCAAAATACGCTTTTTGCAATTTTTTTTTACTAAACATATGTAGCATAAAACTAATTGGCCTAAAATGTTAAAAAAATTGATTTTTACATTTTTTTGGGGGGGAATTTCATATAAAAAATGTGAAAAATATTGTTATTTTTGCAAAATTGACGCTCTTTTTTTGTTTATAGTGCATGATCAAAAAAATCGCACAGGTAATCAAATACCACCAAAAGAAAGCTCTGTTTGTGGGAAAAAAAGACGTCAAATTCGTTTAGGTACAGCGTCGCACGACCGCGCGATTGTCCGTTAAAGTCACACAGTGCCGAATCGCAAAATAGGCCCTGGTCAGGAAGGGGGTAAAATCTTCCAGGGCTTAAGTGGTTGAAGTGGTTCTAAAGGGAGAAGGTTTTCTTTCTTAATGCATTTTATACAAAAGGATAAAAAACCTTATGTGTGCAGCAGCTCCCCTCAGCCCCATCTTGATCCAGCGATGTTGCACGAGAGCCTCGGCTGTCCAGGACTCTCCCTTCTGATTGGCTGAGACACAGCAATGGGTGCCATTGGCTCCCGCTGCTGTCAATCAAAGTCAGTGAATCAATGGGGAAAGAGAGGGGGTGTCTGAATAGACATACAGAGCAGCGATTCGGGTGCCCCCATAGTAAGCTGAAGAGAGAGAACGCTGCTCCAGGTGTGTGGTGATAGCTAGGAGAGGGAGTATCCCATAGAGTGCTGGCCCCGGCCCGCCTCCGTAGAAAACTTGTAGAAAAAGAAATAGCCGCACATCCAGGAATTCCAGTTGCCTTTAGATTTCTTTTAATTCCAAAATGTTACAAGTGATGACACCAAAGACACCAACATGAAGTCACGTAGACGCGTTTCACACATACATCTTGTGCTTAATCATTCGTAATCAGTAATCATCAGTAACGATTAAGCACAAGATGTATGTGTGAAATGCGTCTACGTGACTTCATGTTGGTGTCTTTGGTGTCATCACTTGTAACATTTTGGAATTAAAAGAAATCTAAAGGCAACTGGAATTCCTGGATGTGCGGCAATTTCTTTTTCTTTTCCCAAAGCAAGCTGCTTGCTGTGGGGGCACTCAGCAGGAGATAGGGGCCAAGAGCACTGGCGAGGGACCTGAGAAGAGGAGGATCTGGGCTGCTCTGTGCAAAACCATTACACAGAGCAGGTAAGTATAACATGTTTGTTATTTTTAAACAAACAAAAAACAGGACGTTATTGTCACTTTAAGACCAAGTGTTGGGAATCTGCACTGGCTACTGATTACTGTAATTTTTTTCTTCTTTATTCTTGTTCAGCCTGTCTTCCTCCCACAGGGAGGTTTGGTGTGGATAGTTGTCCCCAGACCCATAACTCCAGGATACGATTACTTTACAATACAAGGCATGTAGAAACAGGAAAAAAAAATATTTGATGTATACATTTATATTATTGGTTGAAGTTTATTCTGATTGTTATTTATAGTTTCACAGAACCTGAGGAAGTGGGGGTGGAGACCCACGAAAACGCATCGTGATTCATCATATTGTTTGTCTCCATCTCAGAGTCAAGCTATGTTGAATGGAGGGGAATGAATAATGATTCACTATGAAACATATGTAAAGGATCTTTTTTTTTTATGTTATGCGATATATGTTTGTGAAACGTGTGCTTCCAAATCAATACCGGATATATTTTAAAACAGAAGTTCAGGATTAAAAAAAAAACATATATACTCACCTAAGTGGATACAGCATCTGTACCCTGCCTGCTCTGTATGAGAGCTGAGCAATCAAACTCTGCTGATCGCTCCATTTTCCCCTTCCGCTCTGAGCAGGGGACCGTGACTGTCAGGACCTTCTCCCTGTGCCTGCGTGGGTTTCCTCTGGGTACTCCGGTCTCCTCCCACACTCCAAAGACATGCTGGTAGGTTAATTGTAAATGTAAATGTATAATATGCCCAGCATGGGCATGGGCATATATATATATATATATATATATATATATATATACATATATATACAGTATATATATATATATATATATATATATATATATATATATATATATATATATATTTATATAGCGCTGCGTAAATTGACAGTCAAGTACCATTAAAAAATAAAAATAAGTAAATGTAATTTGTTATATCTGTGCAAGGTCACTGGATCATTGTATTGGTTCAGAAGTAATGACATTGCCTATAGGAAACCTTTACCTAAAGAAATCTGGAGGCTGCTAATATTGATCTACTAGTAAAAATGCCTGGCTATCTCTCGCCTAATATGCTACAGTCTCTACATGTTCCAATACATTATAGTCTTTTTTCAAAAGCCAGCTGCTGAAGCAGGCTTGTTAGTGTGAAGAGGGATGATTTACCACCCCCATCCGCCTTAACCACTAGGACTACACATAAACCTACAATCTAAGCCCTGATGAAAGGGAAGCCTACATTATAACCCTAAAACATGTTGCGTCTCATGTTTGGACTTTTATGCTGAAGTTAAGTATATACAGTATACAGTTAAGTATACACCAATTATCCATAATATTATGACCACCCACCATTAACCTTTGAGGCAGGGGCTCCACTAGAGCTCCGAAGGCATGCTGTGGTACAGGGGCGTAACTACAGGGGTTGCAGGGGTTGCAATCGCTACCGGGCCCCATGCTCCAGGGGGCCCGGTAGCAAACCAGTGGGTGAACTTCCAGGATCTCAAAGGTCACACTTGCGACCGGGCACTGGCATTGCACCACTGTGGGGAGGCCCCAAGATTGCAGGAAGGGGGCCCACTGCAGAACTTGTGAAAGGATCCTGCTGCGGGGCCATGCAACGAGAGTAAAGAGCCCCAGGATCAGTGGGAAGAGCCCCGGGCTTGAAGGGAAGGGCCCCGGCCAGGGGTCTGGGGGGCCCTTCATGGTTTCTTGCATCGGGGCCCTGAAGATTCTAGTTACGCCTCTGCTGTGGTATCTCGCATCAAGCCATCAGTAGTCGATCCTTTAAGTCCTGTAAGTTACAAGGTGGGACCTCCATAAATCAGACTTGTTTTCCCAGCACGTCCCACAGATGTTTGATTAGACTGAGATCTGGAGATTTTGGAGGCCGAATCCACACCTTAAATGTGTCTCAAACTATTATTGAATTCATCAGACCAGGCCACCTTCTTCCATTGCTCCATGGTTAAGTTCTGATGCTCATATGCCCATTTTAAGTCCTTTTGGCAGTGGATACGAATCAGCATGGGCACCCTGACCGATCTGCAGCTACGCAGCCCCATACACAACGAACTGCAATGCACTGTGTTTTCTGAAATTTTTCTATTGGAACCAGCATTAATTTTTTTAGAAATAAAAACTACAGTAGCTACTCTATTAGATCAGACTACACAGGTCAGCCTTTGCTTCTCATGTGCATCAATGATCCTTTAATAAAAGTAGGTGTAGCGCTAAGCAAATATCATAAACAGTTCTTATCCACAGGGAAAGATGAGTGCAAAAAACAGTGTCCAATAGATCGTGACGACAATGCTTGATTCAGGAACCACCAACAGCACCAGCACCCAAGTGT
This sequence comes from Pelophylax lessonae, assembly GCF_965119305.1. Taxonomy (NCBI): domain Eukaryota; kingdom Metazoa; phylum Chordata; class Amphibia; order Anura; family Ranidae; genus Pelophylax; species Pelophylax lessonae. The sequence goes on from NC_138778.1 coordinate 27,051,389, forward strand.
AAGAGGGACAGGACTGACCCTCATTACAAAGGCCAATCAAGCGCAGGAACTCATCACCCCCTGACAACGTCAAATGATGACGAAACGGGTAGGGAGGAGCCTGTGACGCGTGGCGCTCTACACCATTGGAGGACGCGGTGGCCATTTTGCTGGTTATCTAACCAGCTGCTTCAACATATAAGAACCTGCTCACTGCTTTTTTATGTAAGTTGCCTACTACTCTTCAATAAATTGTTTGTGATACATCTACACCATGAGGAGTGTCTCCCTCTTTTGTATGATCTGAGGTCTGATATTGGTGTCATCCGGCATACGGTCGAGGACCGTGAGGGGATTGTTTGTGAGCGTTCCTGGCATTATGAGTTTCTGCGCTTGATTGACCTTTGTAATGAGGGTCAGTCCTGTCCAGTAAGAGGCTCTTACACTTGGGTGCTGGTGGTGGTTCCTGAATAAAGCACTGTTGTCACAATCTTTTGGACACTGTTTTTTGCACTCATCTTTCCCTGTGGATAAGAACTGTTTATGGTATTTTCTTAGCGCTACACCTACTTTTAATATTTTATGGATCTGTTATTCAGGAGTTTGTGTTAGCTGCTTTTTTGGTATATTAGTTTATATTGAGGTTGGCACAGTATATTACCATCTATATCAATGATCCTTGACCACCCATTACCTTGTCGCCTGTTCACTGGTTTTCCTTACTTGGACCACTTTTTGGTAAGTCCTGTCCACTGCAGACAAGGAACATCCCACAAGACCTGCAGTTTTTGGAGTTGCTCTGACCCAGTCGTCCAGCCACTACAATTTGGCCCTTGTAAAAGTCGCTCAAATCCTTATGCTTGCCCATTTTTTCTGCTTTAAACATTTGACTTCAGGGACAACAAAATGTTTATTTATGTCTAATATATCCCATTATGATTGATAGGTGTATATACATTGACACCAATGTTTTTGGTGTGGCACTCTTATTCTGTTTGCACCTTCAATATTTTAAAGTCACTCACTTCATACCACTTAAAGCGGAATTCCGGGCACAAAAACAAAATTTCAATAAACATACCCCCAGGACAGTCAGGGCTAGTACATTCCACAATGGCTAGCCTCTGATCTGTCCCGGTTCGCACTTACCTGCAAGAAGAAATACTCACTTTTAAAATTTCTTCTCCAGCGTTGCCATCTCTGTTGTGGGCAGCTGAAGCTGGCGCGATCCTCTTCTGCGTCCTCTTCCGCGTCTTCTTCTCCCAGAATGCACCTTCACCGGCCCCTCTCTTCACTTCCGGTGCGGCGCCGCATTCCTACACAGCTTCTAGGCATGCCCAGAAGCTGTTTAGCAGGGAATGCGGCGTCGCCCGGAAGTGACGAGCGGGGCCGGTGCCGTTGCATTGATTCCTGGGAGCGATGACGTTCAGCTCCCAGGAATCATTGCAAGCCGGAAGAGATGGCCCGCAGAGGGAGGAAGTGACGAAAGGTGAGTATTTCTTTCTACAATTACAAGGTAAGTAAAAAAAAAAAAAAAAAAAAAAAACCTAACTATCCAATTCCTTTTCAGGTGAAGGAGACCAAGCGGATGGGCACAAAAAAAAAGGTTGATTTTGTGCCCGGAACTCGGCTTTAATCATCATATTTGTTAGTGACTCAGAAAACACTAGATCAGCATAAGAACCAGGCAGCAAACATTTTCACAGGAAGATGTCAGCAACATCTGCTTCCCTCAGTACAGGTTCTCTTTGTCCCAGGTTCTGAAATGATCTGTCCTCTGTGCAATGCGATTTGCATTAGGTCAAATTTCAGTAGTTTATTGGAAGGTACTGCTTTATTTTATGGAATTAATTAGGCCAGGATTCTATATTTCAGCCTCCAGAAGGGAAGCAGCCTAGCAGCACAGCAGATGGAATGCAGAACATTTGTATGTTCTTGTTAGGCACCCTGCACGTACCTGAACTGAATACCAACTAGACGAAAATCAGCATCAAACGTCAGAGTAAGAAGCTACAGCTTTAAATTCCTATGTGAGGGTATCAACCTGCCGCATTATGCCCAGTCTGCCTCACCCCCATCAAGACACAAGGGATAATTTAATTAAAATGTGACTGTTACCACATTCAAATGGTAAAAAAAGGAACATTATATAATAGGGATGATAAGGAAAAGAGAAACCAAGAAACTGAATTAATTCTTTGGAGATCAGTCACCGGGAACTTAGAAATGTTCTAATTAAAATTTTGACTATCACGACTGCAAAGATAGTTTTAATCAAATGAATTTAATTATTTAAAGAACGGGACAAGGCGCACCTACATAAATTTTACCTGGAAGTTATTTTTTTTTTTTTAACAGTTATCTGCTCGGTTTCAAATTCTAGATATAGGCTGTAATTGCTCAGTTTTTGGTTATCGTTTTTATAAAAGAGTTCATCTTTTGTATTCAGTCATTGGGCTTATCTTGAGTCATTAGCTATGTAATGGTATAAAATATAATTAGGGGATATAGAGAAGCAAACTATCTCCATTCTTTTGCTGGTTTCTGATTGTCTGACCAACCCCATGAAGCAGGATAAAGACATAATGTTCTATTTGATAGCTTTCGCTCAATGCTGTCGGAAGTTACCCATGAGGGATAGTTTGCCTGATAAGGACGACAGTTTGTTATATAACTTGATTGTTAACAATGCTTTTGGTAGTCCACCTTTACAGTCCTGATAACTGGAAGGAGCAATGTAGATTATCTCTGTAGCGATAACTACCACAGGGTCACTGAGCTTTGCACATTCTTGGTTTAAAAGTCTCCATTTTGTGGTTATGAGGTTTGCTGCTCCAATGTGGTTGACCTACAGTGTCATCTACATGTAGGATGATTGGTGGAGTCCTCAAAACCTCACCAACAGGTCTTTAACCGTAGTCTCCTAGGCCATAACTCAGCCTAACGTGCACACTTTATCTTGGTTTTAAACTAGCACAACTGTAGCTAACTTATGGGCTACCAAACACCCTCACGGCAAATGCAGAGTACGAAGCAAGGCTCCTAACATCAAGAGGAATCCTCTTTGATCTGCATTTGCACATAGTGGTTGATTTACTAAAGACAAATAGCCTCTTTAGTTTGTAAGAAGTGTGTGTGATAGCTCTGAACAGATAGAAATTAAAATTGGTTCCAATGGGTTTATCACAAAGTGATTTTTCCGTCAAAGAAACAGATCCGTCATGAAAATATAGTATAGGTGGACCCTGTTCTAGTCCTTGGCTATTACCTCTTTGATTGCAACAAGGGAAGTACTTGCCAGATGTAAATTCTTATGCCCCGTACACACGTACCGACCATCGGCCGAACGATCGGCCGTCTTTTGTCCAGGGCTGTCGTGTCTGTTGAAAACTGCAAAAGACTGCACACGAATTTTGTCGGCCAACAACAGCCGACTGCAGAAGTGATGTCATGTGATGGTTAACTTTCCTTGTGTTCTTTCTTTTCTGAGCATGCCCAGTCTTGCAAATCTGCTGATTGTCGGCCAAAATCTGTACTGACTGGCGAACAATCGGCCGTTATGGTGTTGGCCAACAAAAATTTTAATGCCTACACGACAGATTCTTTTCGGCCGAAAGTGCGCTGTTGGCTGTCGGAAGCATCATACTAACAAGCCTACAACCGGCCGATCGGTCGTCGGCCGAATATTTACGGCCGACAATCGGTACGTGTGTACGGGGCATTAGATGTATACTGAGGAGTATCTGGTACAAAAGTTCATCTTACTTGGAGGACTCCTCGTAACACATCTAAGAATTTACTTCGCAGAAGAAGTTGCAATTTCCAGGGGAATTTGCCCCAGAGCTTAGTTAATACGGTGAAGGTTTACTTTGCAAAGAAGACACAATCAAATGCAATGAAAATAAAAATTAAAAAAAAAAAAACTGCATATTTGTTTGCACATAATTGAATGATGGAAGTCAGATGAGCTTCACCTCATTCACTAAGCTCTGGGGCAAAGTCCCTTGCAATGTGCAGCTTCCCTTCCCTTGCAAAGGGAACAGTCCATTTGCCTTTAGAAAACCATCTCCATAGCACCAAAGGAGTACATTACACAGGCACTCATATATTTTCTGTCTAAGCAGATGTTTTTAAGCAGTGTGCAATTTCTCTTCCCTCGCAAGGTGAACAGACTATTTTATTTTGGTAAATCAATGCCATAGGACCTAAAGTAAAGAGTACATTCCATAGACACCAATATATCTTCTGTCTAAGCAGATTTTTTGGTGGTATGGCCACTATCAAGTCTGTAAAGGCGTTACTCCCGTACTGTATGGATTAGGTTCTGATTACAAATCTGTCAGAATAGGGCCCAACCACATAGATCCATTGTCAGTATCTGTTAATGGCAGACAGATAGAGCCTCTGAGATGATAACAGTACAGCAAGAATAAGGACATATTTACCTGTATCAATTAATTAGCACCATTTTAAGCCCAAACACAACTAGAAGGCACTGGGGGCAGGTTAGGTATATTCCATCTTCTAGGTGAAATAAGCATCTGAGACCCATCATATTTGTATTAATTACAAAGGTAATCCCATGCTGGACAATAATATACAAGTTTGTATACTATAGATACGCAAAGATATTAATACATATAGAAAACTGTATTTGTAGGAGTGACAACAGCATGGTCATAAACACTGTGACATCTCATCAACCACTCCTCAGACCTCTTGATTGGTCAAATCATTTCTGTCTTGGCATTGCCTCAGATTGCTGCCCTTTTGGGAGGATGTGCCGACCACTATCATACACATGACATCTGTTGACTTCATTGGGAACCTGGCTGCATGTCTCCTTCACATGACGGACAGATTGATCTGGAAATAGAAACAATCCCTCAGGATCCAAGGCCTGTATCCCATCATTTGGAAGCAGACACAGCTGCTGACTTAAGTGCTGTGGTATTCCAAAATTATCAATGTCCTCTGCTGTCCTAAACAGCACAGAGGAAACTTTTGTGGAGAGGTGGAGGCCCTGGGGATATTTCACTTGCAACAATGGCTACCTACAAGCCCTAATCCAATCTGAGTCGACCATTGAACATGCCGCCTGATTGGCACCTCTCAGATTGGGGACCTTGAGTAGTGTTTGACCAGTGAAGAATGACCCTCTTGTTTTCCTCCCATTCTTTCTCCCCTTCTTCCTATCCCTTACCTACTGACGTTCGTCCCCCCACCCTCCTAATTATGTGTTAGTCTACCTCATCTGCAATTTTAAACTGGCTAACCTGAGCATGAGTTTAGGCCGAACATTTGCCTGTTTGGCCTTTTGCCGAACACCCGAATTTTCAGGGTGCCCTCTACACAGTACATTCTGCACCCTAATTGGGCTAAGCTTTGCCCAATCAGGACGCAGTGTAAGTTGGTTGTTAAGGAGCGGGGCCAGGAAGCCGGCTGATAAGTCATCAGCTTTCAATGGGTTTTCCCACTGACAGCTGAAAAAAAAAATGGCGTGGGGCCCCCCTTCCCAGTCCCTTCGTGTCTGGTATAAATTTTAGGGGGAACCCCATCCCAAAATAAAAAAAAAAAAAAAACCCTCTCCAATATCCATACCGGACCCTTATCCAGGCATGTAGCCTGGCAGGTCAGGAAAGGGAAAGCGAGCACCCCCTCTGCTGAACTATACCAGGCCACTTGCCCTCAACATGGGGGGGTGGGTGCTTTGGGACGGGGGGGCTCTGCAAGGGTACATAGCCCTACCCATTCACTAAAAAAAGAGAACAAAAAAAATAAAAACAGGAGACAAGTTTTTGACAAATCCTTTATTAAAAATATAAAAACAATGTCCCTCGAAGTAAATCCATCGTCAATCACACCGCCCCTCGCACCGCTGACCTGAAAAAGACAAAAACGCTCTGCCTTCTGGAATGGCCCCCTGCCAAATGCCATCTCTGCGCTTTAACAGTTCTTATATAGGTAAGGGCAGGGCCACCTGGCAAAGTCACCTGGTGGCCCGGCCCCCCTTGTAATGTCAGACTGGTGCATGCTGAGCTGGTGACGTCACAAGGGGGTGAGGCCACCAGGTGGCATTTCCAGGGTCTGGTATGGACTGGGGGGACTCCATGATGTTTTTTCCTGACATTTTTTAATAGCCAGGTCCCGAAAATTGCAACCGCAAGTAACTGCATAAACTTGCACCAATACTAGGAGCTATTGCTACGTAAGCTGGCGCCAATTTAAGGGGCTATTACTAAGTAAACTGGCACCAATACTAATGGCTATTACTGCGTAAACTGGCACCAATTCTAGGGGCTATTGCTTCATAAACCGGCACCAGTACTAGGGGCTATTAGTGCATAAACTGGCTCCAATACTAGGGGCTATTACTGCAAAAACTGGCACCAATACTAGGGACTATTACTGTGTAAACTGTTTGCTGAAATTGCTTTAAATTATAAAGAAAAGCTTTTAAGAGTTTTCCTGGTTCTCAGGTCTGAAGCAATACTGAGGAAGAAAGGAAAATTCTTGAAAGTTTGTCTTTTAAGTGTTAGGTTAGCACAATAAAAAGGTATACTTGCATGCTGCATTACTCTCGTGTTTTGTAACCTTATATATAGATATATATATATATATATATATATATATATATATATACAGTGGTGATCGAAAGTTTGGGCACCCCAGGTAAAAATTTGCATTAATGTGCATAAAGAAGCCAAGGAAAGATGGAAAAATCTCCAAAAGGCATCAAATTACAGATTAGACATTCTTATATAGTAATCCCAATAACTGTATATTGATTGGTTTGTGCAAAAGTTATTGCGCCTACCATCTAGGGGATAGATTTATGTCATTTTTAATATTTATTTTTTTTTTTTTACTAGTAATGGCGGTGGTAAGCGATTTTTTACGGGACTTCAACATTGCAGCTGACAGATCACACACCTAACTGACACTTTTGACCCTTTTGTGGGGACCAGTAACACTAATACAGTAATCAGTACTACAACTTTGCACTGTTACTATACTAATGACACTGGCAGGGAAGGGGTTAACACCGGGGGTGCTTTCTAACTGTATGGGGGTTGTACTCACTGGATGAACACAGAGAACCTCTAGCCAATCGGTGCATGTGCGCTCCACCGGCAGCGCAGGCGTGCCCCACTATCTATTACACGAAGCGACGTATAGGTACGTCGTTTCGTGTAATAGAGCCTACCTACCGCTGTAAAACTACGGCGGCTAGTCGGCAAGTGGTTAATTAGGGATATCCTAAATATGGGTGTAATCTAAAACATCAACAGAAAGGTGGACTTAGCCATTAGCATATGACAAAAAGGTTCCCAGAGAACTATGACCTATCTAAAGAAACAGCACAGTAGAAACTGCCTAACTTTAGGAGAGCTCTGTGTGATTGGAACCTCGGATTCAACTTGTATGAAGAAAGGGAAAGGGGTAACTTCTCTGACTTACGTGTGTGTGTGTGTGTGTGTGTGTGTGTGTGTGTGTGTGTGTGTGTGTGTGAATTTTAGCTTAAGCTACTGAGCTCTGTAAAAAAATGACAGGCTTCCTTACAGGGGGTAAGGAGACACTGGAAAATACAAGAAAGGGGGAAAACTGTATATAATTCCTTTAAACTAGCTTAAAATTCCACATTCTATGTCAAAATAAAAAAGCAATTTTTATCAATCGTTTTTTTCCAAATGCTATTTCACACAGGAACGACAAACATATCCTCCCTTTACGGTTTTTAACTGATTATTTTAAGATATGTAATTGCAGAAAATGAGCCAGAGTCAAATTAATTTGAAGTTTAATCCTTTCTCAATTGTGACATTAGCAGACTTCAAATAACATTATTAGAAGAAAGCAGAAATAAGGCGTTTGTTCTGATAAGAGCCTTTGATGTTAAGGTAATAAAACTCGGAGTAACCAGATCAAGTGAAGACCGCGTATGGAAACAGTGGGAGATGCTTTGTCAATACAATTTCAATGGTTAGGCATTCTGAATGCATATTAATAGAGACACACGGGGGCATCTCAGTTTAGGAGGGGAAAAAAAAATCCACTAAAAGGATTTGTTTAAACTGTAAATTTATCAAAAGGACCAAAATGTCTTCTATTGTGGAAGTAAACCTAGCAGTCTGAATAGAAATTATATTCATTTTGGGTCAATTTTATTATCATGATTTTTTTTTTTTTTTTTTAGGATTATTCTTTTTTAACTGGTATGTCATGGATGCACCCAGGAATAAAAGTTTCTTTAAAAAAAATATTATAAAAATAGTAAAATAAACTTCACTTTTTAATGTGCATTACCACTAACATGAAATTATTATACTTGATTTTTTTTAGCACCAACAGTTTACACAGCGCTTTACAACTTGAGTGTAGACAGTACAAATGCAATACACTAATACAGTAGGAATCAGAGGACCCTGCTCATTAGAGCTTAAAGTCTAAAAGGGAGAGTCAAGAGATACAAGAGGTCATAACTGTGGGGGGGGGGGGGTGCTGATGGAGAAATTAATGTACAGATGTTAGGTGGGGGCCAGATAGGCTTCTCTGAAAAGATGAGTCTTCAGGGATCATCTGAACGTAGACAAAGTAGGATATAGTCGTACAGATTGGAGTAGAGCATTCCAAAGGATGGGAGAGGCTCGGAAGAAGTCCTGGAGGCGAGCATGGGATGAGTTGACAAGGAATATAGAGAGCAGGAGATCTTGGGAGAAGTGAAGAGGATGATTTGGTTGGCATTTGGAAACCAGGTTAGTGTTGTAGCTGGGGTCCAGGTTGTTGATGGCTTTGTAAGTTAATGCTAGTATCTTGAATTTGATTTGTTGGTTGAGTGGCAGCCAATGGAGGTATTGGCACAGAGGGATAGCAGATGCCGAGCGATTTGTAAGGTGGATGAGCCTGGCAGCAGCGTTCATGATGGATTGAAGGGGGAGATAGCCTATTAAGAGGTTAGCCATAGAGGAGGGAGTTGCATTAATCGAGACGAGCAATGACCTTGGTTAGGAAGGTGCGTATCGTGGAGATGTTGCAGAGGTTGAGACGGCAAGCTTTGGACAGGGATTGGATGTGTGGCCGAAAGGATAGTTCAGAGTCCAGGGTTACACCTAGGACCTTGGCATGGGGGACGGGATGATAGTAGAGCCGTTGATTTTGACAGAAAAATCAGGGAAAGTGGCAGGTGGGGGAGGAAATATCATGACCTCTGTTTTGGACAGGTGGAATTTGGGGAAGTGATGTGACATCCAAGCTGATATGTCTGTTAGTAAGTTGGTGTAACTATCCGCTTATCACTTTAAATCTTTGTTCAGTACTTACTGCCAGGTGGAACCTTTCTGCCTTCCTCTAGTTTCCCTGGGGAATGTTTAATCGGCAGAACCACCAGACCACTCCTTCTTCCTGCTTTAGAGGGAAGGCCTTTCTTGTGACTCAGATTTCACATTCAGATGCATGTCAGTCAGCAGCACCTCATGGAAGATGATTGCTAGAGAGGACTCCTAAGGCTTAAAGTGTGCACCCCTTGGCAAGCGGAGTGAGGTATGCAGTAAAAATGCATTATATATATAAGTATATGTTGTTAGACATAAATTGTGTCCATGCTGTTAGTTTAAAATATGCTATAGATAATCCAAAGCATCTTGCATGTGGCCATGTTTCCTTAGATGTTTAATGTCATTTAGATACTGTATGTGTGCAGACAACTGTAATCCACCTTGTAACCTCACATTTGTAATTAACCTTGTAACCCCCTTTTTGGTGATCACTGTAAACAAATGTATTGTATGTCGTTTACAGTTTTCACGGTGCTATGGTGCTTATGGTTTACGGTGCTCAAGGTGTTAAAGAGATTAACGTTGGTGGTGTTTCAACCCTCCTGCACACCTTTGATGCAAAAGAATAAAAGTACTGCACCCGTCAGAAGCTCTCCTCTAGTTATTTACTCGATGCCAAAGGGGCCGCTACAGTTGGTGATGCAGATGGAGTGAGTTGGGAGGTGGAGAAGTAGATTTGGGTGTCAACAGTGTAGAGATAATATTGAAAGCCATGGGAAGCAATAAACTGACTCAGGGAGAAGGTGTAGATTGAGAAAAGGAGAGGTCCAAGAACAGAACCTTGGGGGACCTCGAAATGTGAGGTATAGCCGTTCATTGTTAAATGCACTATAACCAGTACTTAATCTAGGCTGGGATGATGGCATCCATCTGCTACAACAGGAAAAAGAATTTAACATGTGTGACCTTTTTAGAACTTTTTGTAACTTTTAGAATTGCGCGGCTTAGGACTTCTGTAGAGACAAGCAGATGAAGGCATTGTCAAGGGAGTATTGTGATCTCTCTTGGAGCTAATACACTTGCATACGTCTTGAAGAAAAAAAAAAAAACTGTTTCTTGGTACACTCATCTACACCTAAAGAAAATCGGATTAAAGACCACAAATCCTTACCAGAATCCACAGTCATGTCACAAGCCAGATCCTGATTTTTTGCCATGTTCTGTAGTGTAGTCTTCAGGCGTTATGCTTGGCAGATTGGAGGGAGGTGGCAGTGTGGCTATACCCCATTTGAAGATCTCTACATACCAGTGAAAATATACTAAGTATGTCTCATCCCTGCTAATGTAGACATGGATGGAATAAGCTCATATCTAAGCTGCATAAACATATTTTCCCATTACTGCTTTTATGAAGTTTGTGAATGCCTAAAGACACCAACTTAAGCCTGAAAGTGATCACTCCCGTCTGAGCATTGCAGCCTACTGTCCCCTGTGTCCACCCCCCAGGCATTTTACCAGGTCTGTGTGACATATATGCCATTGTTGTGGCTGGTCTTGAGGAAGCAAGAAGCGAAACACGTCGACCACTATGCCGTACCAATACCTCTCATGTGAAGACCATACGTAGAGGTTTTACAGATGCCACTTTATATGTAATCAACACAGTATATTAATTTGTGTTGATGGTTTTAGCCATATTTATGTCAAGTATGTCCTTTGTGTATTTATATGTTCAATAAATTGAATTTTTAAATGATCATTTGTATCCATGTAAGTGCCTTTAAAATCCACCACTAGCAGAAAATGGGTGCCTGCCTCCTATTTTTTGTATACTATACCCGGATATGGCACAGGTCAAGGTCCTCTCTCTTCCTGTTTGGTTTTTAAAATACTGAGTCCCCTTTACTTCATAGTAAATTTTATTAAAGTTTTGAAGTTGCCCTTTGAGAAGGTTGTTAATTCCATGATGACAGATCTCCTCTAGAGGAAATAATAATTTAGCCAAACATATTCATGTAGCACTACTCCCAAGGGAGCTGCTGGTTATGGGTTCCCCTGGGTTACCATTAGCAACAATAGAACATTCTGGCATTTTCCCAAGTGTTTTACCCAGGACAAGAATCAGTTCAGTTTCTTTGTTTTTTATTTTTTTTTTGGAACTTGGATAGGAGAAGGGATGAGTGGGATACTCCAACTGAATAGAACTATGCACAATAGGCAGGGACGGCTTGAATAAATGCTGGTTAATGCTGAGTAACGCTGAATACACTGAAATTGAGCTAGTCACGGCTAGGCCGCTGCTTCACTTTGCCCTTGGCTGTGAAAGGTTTTGCTTAAGCTTCCTGAGGTAAACTCTATCCTGAGGCAAGCTGTACTCTGAGGTAGACTGTACTGCTGAACAACTTCAGGGCCCTCTTTATCCCTATCGTCAGGGTTTAACTACTTGGCACGCCCTTTACTGTAACACTCTGAGTGAGCTAGCTCCTTGATCCCCTGACTTCTCTGGAGTGGTCCCCTCTCTTAGGCAGACCCTTGAGCAGATCCCTCAGAACTCACGATACTGTTTTTCCAGAAGTCTTCCGCCCAACAGCTCCACTGGTCAGCACACTGGATCCTCTGCAGCCCAGCTCCACACCTGGTTCAATAGGCTGACTGCCTGAACCACCTTCCTCACATCAGCAGGAGGAGAGGAATGACAGCCGTCCAGCTCCTCCTGGGACTTTGCTCCCGCCAAAAGACACCCTGTCACATCCCCCATCCGTATTTATCCCCAATCCCAGGATGCATTGTAGCAATGCCCGCCCACTGGGACAGTCATAAACCCTGGTGTGCTATTGGTTAGGTTTCCTCCACTGTCCAACAAGCTCCATTATTGGATACAGTGGGGGGACTCCCTAAGACCCAATGAATCACACCTGAGAACATGTGACAGGCCAAACTGACAGATCAGGCTCTCCTGATAAGCAGAAAGAGCAACCAGGGCTTTTTTTCAGCGGGAACGTGGGGGAATGCAGTTCCGGCACCTCCAATGGGCGCTGGAGGGTCTACTGATGCTGGCTGCTGGGAGATCTATTGTTGCTGGAGGGGATCTATTTTTGCATGGCAATCCATTGTTGCTGGTGGATGATCTTTTGATACTGAGGGTTAATTGTTGCTAGAAGGGATCTACTGTTTAGGGAGGGGTTCACTGTTCCTGGCTGCTAGAGAGTCTATTGATGCTGGCTGCTGGGGGATCTTTTGCTGCTGCTGGAGGGGTCTATTGCTGCTGGCTGTGGGGGATCTATTTTTTTGCTTTTCTTGTTATCATAACCTAATTCTATACATTCCAATACAAAATTATACTTGGCTCTATATTCTCTAAAAGGGGTTGTACTGGAAGCTGGGTAGGGGGTGAAACCAAGGGTCAGTGCTCGGAGGTTGGAAGGGGTGGTTAGTGCTTGGAGGTGGGTAGGGGGCGGAGACACAAAGTAACTTAGAAGGGGGAGTTCCTGCACCTATTCTCTGAGAAAAAAAGCCCTGAGAGCAACTATATGCATTTGCTTAGCACCTACCTAGGAGGGTGCTACATTCAAAATATGCAAAGGCAAGCAAGTGTAATCTTATAAAACAACATAAAAAAACTATATCTAGATAAGGTTAGAATGATAGGGAGCCACGTCTCAATCGTACAAAAAGCTTATCACAGCGTCGCCAGATTTTACTGACCCATATAAAGAAAAATGGGAACAAGAACTGGGCTGTTTATTCACATCAGCTCAATGGGAGAAAGCCTGTTGTTTCTCTCATAAATGTTCTCTAAGCACGAAAATACAGGAGACATCCTATAAAATCAGGACCCAATGGTATCGTACACCTGTTGTCCTTCACCGTTGGTCTGAACAAAACTCTAGTGCGTGTTGGCGATGTGGCTCATCTCCAGGCACATTCCTCCACATTTGGTGGGACTGTCCTGTCATAGGAGGTTTCTGGAAAGAAATTTCCAAATGGATACGACATATCACGGAAACTACGCTTACTCTAGATGCAGCATGCTGTCTACTACATATTAATCATTTTCCATATAGAAAATACAAAAAATCATTGACAAGACATATGCTTAATGCAGCTAAATCCCTCATCCCAATACATTGGAATACAAAAGTGGTTCCCACGACAAAAGACTGGCTGACCAGGGTTAGCTATATATATGAGATGGAGGAGACTTTGGCTATAAAACTGGAGAGAAACGATATCTTTCAAAAAATGTGGTTCCACTGGCAAACATTTACGGTCTCTTCAGAGTACAAAGACCTTATGGCAGCTCAATAAGACTTGATAGGTCATTCACTCAAACCTGGACACGTTAACAACTTTTACCCCACCCCTACCCCACACCCTATTTCCTTCCCACCCCGTCCCATTTCTTCTAAAATCTCTACTTCTCACTCCTTTATATTCTTCATTTCTAATCTTTCTTTTTCTTCCTTTTTTCTACTTTCTCTTTGTTATATGGACGAGCCACGCCATGTGACTCGTCTGTTTGATAATATCACAACAGTAACCGACTTACGCTCCTCTTTATAGACTATATACTTATAAAATGTATACATCTGGAAATTTATATGCAAGTTTTGTTAACATTTATGCATCTCACACCTTCTCATCGAGATTGGATTGTAGATGCCGTATGCGAATATTCATTAGTCTTTCCTGAATGTTACTGAACAAAATGTCTAAACTTAATGTGCACTTTACTATGGTAATGCATACTTTTACTTGTTTGTTCGTTTTCACAAATAAAAGTTTTATATTGAGAAAAAAAAAAAAAGAATGATAGTTAAAATTTAGTACTTACTAAATATATACTGTATCGCCTTTAACACTTAGCAATTTTCTGAAAGTATTTTTTATTTTTTTTTTATTTTGCCTTCATCACCCCTTTAATATTTCACATGGATGATTTTTGTAAGCAGTAACAATTTATTTATGCACCCCATATATCTTTGCCTTGCATCAGTAAACGCCACAGTCAGTCATAGCGGAATATATATCTTTGCCACAAGTACATAATTCATGGAGAGACACTGTAAAGGCCAAGCCATAAAGTAATTTATAGAAAAGCCAGATCATCACACAGACCTCTCGCTAGTCTTTAATCAATAAATGCTCATGAGCAGGGAATCTTCCACGCTCTGTTAGACAAAAGATTTTCCGCAAGAACTTGATGTAGAAAAAAAAAAAAAAGGTTCACTTTGGGGAATCTGATGACACTTCGGAGTTGTAGGAAATTTGTAGAAGTAAGTCGCGCGTTTCAGGGGTCACTGTTGCTATTCCCACTTCACCGACAGGCCACCAACCCCGCACATCTTCTTTTCGCTGCTCTGAAAGAATATGTAGGAGGCTTTGACAAATTGATGGAGTGAGCCGTTCTGGCCTTTTACTATTCACATGAGAATGATATGTCATTTTTTAACAGAAAACATAAAATGAATAATTTAGCTGAAGAAATGCTGTGACTATAAATGAAATGAAAGACCGGCAACCATAATCTCGATTTTCACAAGCAGGTCTGATTTGTCTTTATAAGGGCGTCAATGGGATATTGTTCAAGTCAGAACCGTTTGTCTTCCCAGACGAGTCAATGGGAATGCAAAAGCAGATTGAAGCGGGTTGATGCGGCTTAGACGGAGATGAAATGCAGGTCGGAAGAAGGTCAATTGCAGGTGACATTCACCTCTCAATGAACTCTATGGGATCTCAGACGCAGCCCATTAACAAAAGTCCTAAGATCTCATTCAAACCTCTTCGGCCATGGTTTGGAAAGTATACTGCAGATACCTGCCACCAGGATCAGCAGGGGACCGACCTGGCAATGTAAGGGAGGCAGTAAAACAAAATCTCCTGAGCTCGAATGCTGTCTGATGGAGTGAAAAGAGGTGCACTACAAACTCAGGTGTTGAAAGAGCTATCGGTCTTGCTGCCCCCTTCAGGATCAAGGGTATCCAGAACCAACTGGTAGAAAAGACAAAAAAGAAAAAGAGGGGCGCACCGACCTAGTGCATTACCATAAAACCATTTATTTAAAATATTAAAAAGTGTACAAAGTACTCACAAGAAAGCAGCACTCTTTCTGGCTCTAAGGAAGGGGGTTTGCCCCTGAAACGGGTCAGCCTAGCCACAGCAGCCCCATGCGACCATCTGCATGTCCATTCGCTACATTTGGGACCTTGGCTACCTTGGAGATTGCATATGCTATGTTGATGTGTGTTGTATCACACCAGTCTTGTGAGTACATTGTACACAATGTAAGGGAGGCACCACCCCTTTTGTGATGTCACAGACCAGTGCATGCTGGGTCAGTGATGTCACAAGGGGGACAGTGCAACCAGGTGACATCACCAGGTGGCCCCGCCCCTACCTATATAAGAACTGTCAAACAGTGGAGGAGGCATTCAGGGGTCAGCCATCCTTCGCAGGTGGGGCTTTTTTTTTGTTGTTGGTGCGACAGCATGATTGATAATTTTTCATTGAGGTACAATGTTTTTTTATTTTTCATTAAAGGAATTGTCAAAAACTGTTTTTTTTTTACTTTTGACACTTTTTTGGTGAATGGGCATGGGTACTATGTACCCCATGTTCATTCACATGGGGGGCGGTATGGCAGGATCTGGTTGCGGGGATGAGGCCCTGTCCCCATCAACATGAGGACAAGGTGCTTTGGGGTGTGGACAGAAAAGCCTACTGCACTATGGTCCAAGAGGTCACGAAGAGTTGGACATGACTAAACAACAACACTTCAATAATGCAGTGATAGGGGAGTTCTATGCTTCCCCATCATGGTCCAGACAGCCAATGCCATTCCCATACCACACATCTTTTTCTGAAAGAACCCTAACTTTGCACTATGTCTACATGATGTGTGCCTAAATCGGTTGGACTGCTCATAAGGGTCCCCTGCTGACTTCACCACTCGTGACCACAAGTGTGGGAACCAATCGGCCCTAGGAATGATAACACAGGGTCCAAAAACGACTTATATCTTGGAAAAGAAAGGTAAAGGAAAAAACATTTTTAAGATGTTTAATAGGGGAAGTAGAGGGAGATTGGGTGATTTCTTTACTGCTTGTCCGGAGTTCGGCTTAAAAAGATGGACAGCAAATTGTAGACTTATACTTGCAATAATGGTCTAGCAGAATGAGAAGCGAATGGAGATACAACTAATTCATCACAGAGTTCTACCTGACGTGTTAACCCTTGTCAGCTGTATGAACAATGCATTACACATTCCTCCATGTCAAGTTAACGACCAGGCTTGTCAGTCTCCTAACCGATGCATTACAACATTTCTCCATCACACCGTTAACCTACAGGCATGCCAATCAGATAACCGATGCATCACACAATGTTGACAAGTCAGTCAACAGACAAACAACCTCCAGGCAAATAGTGAAAACTAAATTCACAAATTTTCTGCTAATCAATATGTTGGACCTGATAGGCTGTTTATTAATTTTCTGTTGCTTTTAAAAAAAAAAGAATTTCTTCAAATAAAAAAAAATATATTCCGTCCTTCATCAAAATACTTACAGGCATTGGCAAGTGCATGAAACTCTGTTCTACCGATAACAGCCAGAAGGTCCATCGGCATTAGACCAGTTGCAATAAAAGTGACTTCACCTAGTGTGAAAGTATCAGGCTGCCTGATCAGGGACCTGCATTATTGCATCTAATAATCCTTTTATTTTGAAACACACTATCCCTATTCCTCTTAGTTACAGTCATAATCCAAGTCCTGATGAAGGGGGATTTTTGATGGCCGAAATACGTTGAATGTTTTTTTTCTAATCCCTCTTATACAATAAAGATTTACTGGACTTTATTCAGGAGAGTAGCGTTCCCATCCTTTTTTTATGTTCTTTGTTTTGTCCTGCCAATTTGTATTTTTCTCTGCTGACTATATCAAGTTACTATCGAGCTGTAGTATGCTGACATTGAGTGGTGGTTTTGGGCCACTACCGTTTGTTTACTTATGTAATTTGGTCTCTCCCTCTGTCCTCCCCTCCTGTTTAGTGATAACTAGTTCAGTTTAAAGTGGTTCTAAAGCCTACTGTTTTTTTTTTTTTTTACCCTAATGCAGTGGTGTCAAATTTGACTTCATCGTGGGCTGAATCAGCATTATGGTTGCCCTCAAAGGGCCGGTTGTAGCTGTAAGACTATATAAATGTATCCAGGTTTTTTTTTCTGAGAATAGGTGCAGGAAATCAACACCCCCCCCCCCCCCCGCTGCCGAATCGCATAGAACAATGGATGTGGCCAAATTGCAACAGTGGGGGGGTCTTAAAGGGGCAATAAATACCAGTAGTTTGGTACGCTATGTACAGAGTGCAATTTCAGAGGTGTCCTATGCACAGAGTGCAGAGTTCAGGGGTGTGCTGTGTACAGAATGCAGGGTTGAGGAGTGTGCTATATATTGAGTGCAGGGTTCAGGGGTGCCCAATGCCAGAGTGCAGAGTTCAGAAGTGTATGGTGTACAGAGTGCAGGGTTGAGGAGTGTGCTACATACTGAGTGCAGGGTTCAGAGTGCAGAGTTCAGGGGTGTGCTGTGTACAGAATGCAGGGATGAGGAGTGCACTACATACTGGGTGCAGGGTTCAGGGGTGCCCTATGCACAGAGTGCAGAGTTCAGGGGTGTACGGTGTACAGAGTGCAGGGTTGAGGAGTGTGCTACATACTGAGTGCAGGGTTCAGAGTGCAGAGTTCAGGGGTGTGCTGTGTACAGAATGCAGGGATGAGGAGTGCACTACATACTGGGTGCAGGGTTCAGGGGTGCCCTATGCCAGAGTGCAGAGTTCAGGGGTGTACAGAGTGCAGGATTGAGGAGTGTGCTACATACTGAGTGCAGGGTTCAGAGTGCAGAGTTCAGGGGTGTGCTGTGTACTAAATGCAGGGTTGAGGAGTACACTACATACTGAGTGCAGTATTCAGGGGTGCCCTATGCACAGAGTGCAGAGTTCAGGGGTCGCTGTGTACAGAATACAGGGTTGAGGAGTGCTTGTACCGGACTGATCCCTGCAGGTAGAGGCATCTCCCTGGTACCGGCGTCCATAGCCGACAGTCAGCTGTCTTGTAATGACAACTGATGCGGCTGAGAAGCCGCTCGGCTGTCATTACCCCCCCCCCCTCCCGCCGCCTTCTGCGGCTCACCCGGGTCTCCCGTCCCACCAGGAGCCCTGGGCATCCTACCTGCATGGCCGCCGAAGAGAAGACCCGATCAAAGCCACCTTTGGCTCTGATTGGGTCTCCATGTAAAAACCTGGAAGTGATGTCATGACATCGCTTCCGGGTACTCGGCTCCAAATTCAAAAAAAGTGAGCATTCAAAACAGCCAAACTTGGCGTTTTTAATGCTTTTAAGTGAAGAGGAGGGGTTTGGGGTCTTTTAGACCCTCAGATCCCTCCACAAGAGTACGTGTGAAAAAAATAAAATAAAAATAAAAATTTTATTTTAAATGTCTGAAAATATTGGCCAATATTGGACGATACCGATATCCGATGACCAAAATATCGGTATCGGCATTAAAAAAATTAAATCGGTCGATCACTAATCTTTACTACAAAGTTGCCTCTCCGACACCAGCCTAGGACATCCACAAATCCAAATAGAGACAAATATTTCAGAGTTTCAAACATATTTATTTATTTAAGAATCCGACTTGTCAGCTGCCAATCACACTGAATGCCAGGCTCACTAACAGCATCCGGCAGCACCTGGCAGGTCACCGGCAACCCTGCTATTTGTATGTGATAAATTATAGCCGGTAGAGCCGTAATCAAATTATGTTAACAACATAGCGGGAAAAGATTCACAGTTCGGAGGTATTAAGGAGCCAGCAGGTATGCGATTCTCCTCGTGTGCACCGACAAACAAAAAAAAAAAATCAGCATTATTGCTGTGAAATATCTTGAAAGGCTTAAATGCTATCAATGATCTTCTGCGTTTTTCTGCTAGATATGTCTGTAATTTCCATTACACAGCGCCGCGTCTGAAAATTGAAATATGTCAAAACTAAAGCTAATCCTTTAGATGTCAAATAATAAAAAATATATATTTTTTAAACGGCTTCGCTCCCTTGTTCCAGGAGCCACCAGTCTTAATACCGAAGGCGCATTGTTTAAAACTAAAAAATAGTGTAAATAAGGGTTTGTTCCATTGAAGTGGGCCTGGCATTTTAACCACTTTAACCCCTGGAAGGTTTTACCCCCTTAATGACCGGGCCAATGTTTGCAATTCGGCACTGTGTTAACTGACAATTGCGCAGTCGTGCGACGCTGTACCCAAATAAAATTGATGTCCCTTTTTTTCCCCCACAAATAGAGCTTTCTTTTGCTGGTATTTGATCACCTCTGCGTTTTTTTTAGATTTTGCGCTATAAACAAAAAAAGAGCGACAATTTTGAAAACTATTTTTTACTTTCTGCTATAAAACATTCCGAATAAAAAAAAATAAAAAATCTAATTTTTTTTATCAGTTTAGGCCACTTTGTATTCTGTTACATATTTTTTGGTAAAAAAAAAAAAAATCCCAAAAAGCGTATAATAATTGGTTTGCGCAAAAGTTATAGCGTTTATAAACTATGGGATAGATTTTTGAACTTTTTATTTATTTATTTTTTGTTTTTATTAGTAATGGCAGTGATCAGCTATTTTTAGCAGGAATGGGACATTGCGGCAGACAAATTTGACACTAAAGCCCCGTACACACGTACAAACGATTGGCCGTCTTTTGTCCAGGGCTGTCCTGTCGGTTGAAAAGTGCTAAAGACTGCACACGAATTTTGTCGGCCAACAACAGCCGACTGCAGAAGTGATGTCATCTGATGGTTTACTTTCCGTGTGTTTTTTCTTCTCTGAACATGCCCAGTCTTGCTCATCTGCTGTTAGTCGGCCGAATTCTGTACTGACTAGCGAACAATCGGCCGTTCTGGTGACGGCCAACAAAAATTTTATATTAAAAAAGAATAGCGCGCAAATGCAAAAGAAATAACTACCAAATCTGAAGACAATCCATAAATAAAAATGGGGGTTTGGTCCCACCATATGGCCATATCGTGCTCAAGCCCACTACTGCGTCAAAGTACCCCATTATCAGTGGGTCCTACACTATCCATGAAAAAGAGATGAATCCAGCCTTTCTAACCCTTGGAGATAATACTCCTTGCTGGGAGAGATGTGCAAATGCACTACAGGGGACTCCTCCTATATCCACTTGATGGTGGACACTGATTGAGTACAGGTGTGTGTGGGGGGGTGGGGAGGGTTGCTCAACCTCGATAGTCTGGTCAGACCGAATACATAATAAACAGGCAAAAAATTTGGGGGAGCATACCCATGTATTTCCAAAGCTGCTGCAGCTATGAACCAAAAGACATATATATTAAAAAAGAATAGCGCGCAAATGCAAAAGAAATTACTACCAAATCTGAAGACAATCCATAAATAAAAATGGGGGTTTGGTCCCACCATATGGCCATATAACAAAAATTTTATAGACTGCACACCCGATTCTGTTCGACCGAAAAGTCGGAGTCGGTTGTCGGAAGTATCATACTAACAAGCCGACAATCGGCCGATCGTTCGGCGGCCGAATATTTACGGCCGACAATCGCTACGTGTGTACGGGCCTTAAGTGACATTTTTTGGGGACCAGTGACACCAGTACAGTGATCTGTGCTAAATAATATGCACTGTTACTGTATTTATTTTTTGCGCTATGAACAAAAAAAGACCAACAATTAAATATAAAAAAAATATATATATTTTTTTTTTCTTTCTGCAATAAAACATATCCAAAAAAACATTTAAAAAATCTAATTTCTTCATAAATTTAGATCAATATGTCATCTGCTACATATTTTTGGTAAAAAAAAAAAAATCCCAATAAGTGTATATTGATTGGTTTGTGCAAAAGTTATCATGTCTACAAACTAAGGTATATGTACTGGAAGTTTTATTTTATACTAGTAATGGCAGCAATCAGCGACTTATAGCGGGACTGCGACATTGCGGCGGACAAAGCTGACACTAAGTGACACTTTTTGGGGACCAGTGACACCAATACAGTGATCGGTTCTAAATAAAATGCAGTGTTACTGTATAAATGACACTGGCAAGGAAGGGGTTAATACTGGGGGTGATCAAGGGGTTAAGTGTGAGCCTAATTGTGCTTACTGACTGTAGGGGGGAGGGCTGTGTGAAAGGCACACAGATCGGTGATTCTGCTTAGCTGAGACACACGATCTCTGTGTGCCTGTGTGACAGGAGAGCCGTCTGCTTTGTTTACATAGGCAGGCTGCTCTTCTTTTCAGTTTCCTTGAAGATTGCGGGAGGCCGGCGGCGATCGAGCTCCTCCCGTGGTCTGGCTCCCACTGTGTCTGATCACAGTGGAAGCGTGGCTCCGACGGTGCGTGTGCGCCGCCGAGACCGCGTGCACATAATCATCTGGATCTATGGGATCATGCGCAGCCGAGCCACCCTGCCGCAGTAAATCTGCATGGGGGCGGTCGGCAAGTGGTTAAGAAGTGGCTGACAGGCTTCTGATAATGCTAATTGTCTGACTATTGGGCCTCATGAACACTGGACGTTATAAAAACGCCAGGAGCTTTATAGTGAATTTTTCAGCATTTTTCAGCTTTTTTGCATTGGTGTTTTTTAGCGTTTTTTTGACGTTAGCATTTTTAGCCAAAAATCACCTCTCTGCTATTTTAGTAACTCCCACTTTCCCACAATGCAATGCTTGACAGACAATGCTTGCCAGAATTGGGTGTTCACAAAATAATAAATTATGGAAAAAAAAAAATAATAATAATTGAACACAGTAATAAATAATTTTAAAAAATTGTAAAATAAAATAATTGTAAACATTTTTAACAGTTAAAAAAAAAAGTTAAACATCTTTTTTTTTTTTTTTTTAAATGTAAAAAACAATTAAAAAGGGCTAATTCATACAGGTTCTCTGTTATGTTTGTGTCTGCTAATAATGATTTTAGCGTATTTTTATTAAAAATATGTCTTAAAGCGGTAGTATCCTGCTTTTTTTCACTTTTACCTACAGGTAAGCCTATAATAAGGCTTACCTGTAGGTACAAATAATATCTCCTAAACCGGCATCTATCTCCGGGGGGACCTTCAATTAAGTTGCCGGGAGCTTGCCGGAAAAATCACTCCCGCGCGCATGACTCCCGTGACGTCATCGCGGCTCCGGCCAATCAGCGCGCCGGAGCCGCCAAACCCGGAAGAGACGACGAGGGATCATGGCAGCGCCAGCATCGATGTCCGGGGGTCCGTGTCGGGGCTTCGTTTTAAGGTAAGTTACACATAATGGGCTAGTATGCGATGCATACTAGCTCATTATGCCTTTGTCTTGCAGGTTTTTTTTTTTTATTTTTATTTTTATAGGGTTTACAACCGCTTTAATAAATTTGGGGGGGGGGGGTGCCAGTTAGGCTGTACAGGGCCCTGTAATTTCTAATAGCAGCCCTCTATATACTATAATTTATTAACATTTGTTTTACCCTCCGTCACAATGGGGTTAAAGTGTCAACAAGATCCTTAAAAATTCAGAATGTATAAGGACCGCCAATCATCGCTTTTGACCCTTATCAGTGAGAGAAATTAGGTAAAATAATTTTTTTTGGTATCTAGCAATTTTTTTTTTTTTTTTTAAGATTTTTTTTTTTTTTAACATTTTGTTCATAACACTTTTGAAGAAACATTTTAAAACAATATTTTATATCTATTTTTGCTGTGATCCCAGATCTCATTCTTTTGTGTACCCATTGCGCTAAATTTTACATCTCTTTATTTAAAAGCAAATTAAAAAAGAGAAATGGCCTGATCTCATTTTGTGTACCCATATTTTTAGTGAAAATATTGTCTTAATAAATTCATGGGGGCTGCCAGGTAGGCTGTACAGGGCCCTGTAATTTCTAACAGCAACCCTCTATATACTATAATTTATTGACATTTGTTTTACCAACCGTCACAAGGGGATTAAAGAGTCAACAAGATCCTTAAAAAATTAAAAAGCTAAATGTATAAGGACCGCAAAAACTCGCTTTTGACCCTTATCAGTGAGGACAAAGATGTTTTCATCTTCTCCACTGCAGAGAAATTGGGTAAAATTATTTTTTTTTGGTATTTAGCCGCACGACTATTTACTGCGGCGGTCAGCCCCGTACAGGCAAAGTAACGTAGGACTACGTCGCTAGCCTGCGAGCCTCTAGGGGGTGAGCGCGCGCCGCCGGAAGGCGCGCTCCCGCCCCCGCTTGTTCCCTAACAAGTCCGCGCATTTGATCGGCCGACCTGATGTCCGCCGGTCACTCGCGATCGCCCGGTGCAGAGGGAGAAAGGTAGGCGGCTAATGTAAACAAAGCCGCCTATCATTCTCCTTTGTGTAACTGCAGAGATCATACGGTCCTGCTATGTAGGATCGTATATCTCTGTGGTTACACGAAAAGCCATGCCCCTTTAAAGTTAGAAACCCGCCCCTAGGGACACATTTAACCCCTGCCTCTCCAATAAAGTTAACCCCTTCCCTGCCAGTGTCATTTTTACAGTAACAGTGCATATTTATAGCACTAATTTCTGTAGTATTGTCACTGGTAACCCCAAAAGTGTCAAAAATGTCAGTCAAGGGTCCAATCTGTCCGCCGCAATGTCGCAGTCCCGCAAAAAAAAACCCCGCAGATCGCCGCCATTACTCGTTAAAAAAAAATGACAAAAATCATTCCCTTAGTTAGTAAACGCAATAACTTTTGCGCAAACCAATGAAAATATGCCTTTTGCGATTTTTTTTTTTTTAACCAAACATATGTAGCATAAAACAAATTGGCCTAAAATGTTAAAAAATTTTGATTTTTACATTTTTTTGGGGGGGAATTTCATATAAAAAATGTGAAAAATATTGTTATTTTTGCAAAATTGACGCTTTTTTTTTGTTTATAGCGCATGATCAAAAAATCGCACAGGTGATCAAATACCACCAAAAGAAAGCTCTGTCAAATTCGTTTAGGTACAGCGTCGCACCACCGCGCAATTGTCTGTTAAAGTAACGCAGTGCCGAATCGCAAAATACCCCCTGGTCAGGAAGGGGGTAAAATCTTCTGGGGCTTAAGTGGTTAAAGTGTCAACAAGATCCTTAAAAATTCAGAAGGTAAATGTAGAAGGACCGCCAATCCTAGCTTTTGACCCTTATCAGTGAGAGAAATTAGGTAAAATTTTTTTTTTTTTGGTATTTAGCTAAAAAAAAATTTTAAGATATTTTTTAAGATTTGTTCATACCACTTTTGAAGAAACATTTTAAAACAACATTTTATATCTATTTTTGCTGTGATCCCAGATCTCATTCTTTTGTCTACCCATTGCGCTAAATTTTACATCTCTTCATTTAAAAGCAAATTAAAAAAGAGAAATGGCCTGATCTCCAACTAGATCAGAGTCCTTCTATAAAATACTTTATCCGAGTTTCCTGGGAGCGTTTAGTTTCAGAAATTTAAACAGGTCTTTTATACTTTGTTTCTTTTCAAAGAGGGATGAAATGAGAACAAGATTAGTCCGGCAATACGGAAAAATAAATGGTTGGCTGGTTTTTCTCATTTAACTTAACATCCTTGGGAAAGTCAAACATGTCACAAGACAAGGAGCGGTGAAAAACCAGCCGAGGGAGAGACGGGAGTTCTCATAAGCTGCTGCGCTGCTCAGAGGCTTTTGGATTCGATATATTTTTGATTTATCATAGGCAAGATATGCAGCAGGCTGAAAGATGATACTTAGGGGTGAACTAAAAAAAAAAAAAAATTGCATAGCTGTTCATCCTTCGACATGGGATGTAAATTCGTTCTTTGCGAATGGGGCAAAATTGAATGTTCTCAGGCTATATTCTCTGCAGATTGAATGTTTAAATGGAGAAAATAGTGCATTATAGTCATGCTATTCTATACTTATGGAGACTTTATGCAAAGTGTATGGTCCTAAATATCTATTCCCCACCCATGCTGTGGGGCAGAGATCTCCAAACTATGGTCTGTGGGCCACATCAAGATTTCTTTTGCCCACAGCTAGGGTCAGGGGTTTATCTTCAGTTTTAACGTTCAGACTGAGCATTTAGATTAGTTGGTCTCTACTTCTGATGACGACTCTTGTGCAGGGGGGGGGGGGACGACTGAGGGGGACCCAGATGTATGGGAGAACCCTGATAGGGCCCCTGATGTAAGGTGAGGCCAGGGCCGTCTTTAATATTGATTGGACCCTGGGCAAATATTTTCTTGGGCCCTTCCAAAACCACTTATTAACTATTTGCAGGCAGTGTGGGCTCAAGGGGCAGCTGATTTGGGCCCCACAACAATGACTGGACCCAGGGCAGCTGCCCCTTCTGCCCTGTGTTAAAGACGGCCCTGGGTGAGGCTGATATGTAAGGAAGGCTCTGAAGTTAAAGGTCCTGTATGGTCCTAATTTATCTACTATACACCCATCCTCTGGAACAAGAGCCTCCAACTACAGCCTGTGGGCCACATCCGGCTCCCTGCCAGATTTTATCTGGCCCACAGCTAGGGTCAGTGGTTTATCTTCAGTTTTAATGTACAGACTGAGCATTTAGATAAGTTGCTCTCTGCTTCTGATGAGGACTCTTGTGCAAGGGGAGAACTGAGGGGGGCCCAGATGTATGGGGGAACCCTCATAGGGACCCTGATGTAAGGAGAGGCTGATATGTAAGGAGGGCTCTGAAGTGAAAGGAGGATACTGATTGGGACCCAAATATAAGGGGGGGGCACTAATAGGGACCAGGAAGTTTGAGGGAGCTCTATAAAGGATCATGATGTAAGTGGGGACTTGATATGCAGGGGTGGTTCTAAAGTTTAAGGTCCTGTATGGTCCTAATTTATCTACTGTACACCCATGCTCTAGAACAAGAGTCTCCAACTACAGCCTGTGGGCCACATCCGGCTCCCTGCCAGATTTTATCTGGCCCACAGCTAGGGTCAGGGGTTTATCTTCAGTTTTAATGTTAAGACTGAGCATTTAGATTAGTTGCTCTCAGCTTCTGATGAGGACTCTTGTGCAAGGGGGGAACTGAAGGGGGACCCAAATGTATGGGAGATCCCTGATAGGGACCCTGATGTAAGGAGAGGCTGATATGTAAGGAGGGCTCTGAAGTGAAAGGAGGACACTGATTGGGACCCAAATATAAGGGGGGGGGGCACTAATAGGGACCATGAAGTATGAGGGAGCTCTATAAGGGATCATGATGTAATGGCACTTTTCCACTGCAAGTACCAGCCTGACTCTACTCGGCCCTGCTTGGCCCGGTTTGCTTTTCCACTGCTGGTACCGCATGGTATGGTGTTGGAAGGTTTGGTACGGTACGGTATGGTTTGTTTTTCCACTAAAGTAGTACTAAAGTTAAGTGGGTGGGATAACAACGATTCTCTGACCAATCAGTGGCTAGTAGTGACTGCATGCAAAGGATTGTGGGATATGGTACCGGTATGGTACCTCTTGGAACCACAATCGAGGTGGGACTGTTTTTGAGAGCCGTACCGTTCGGTTCCATGCAGTGGAAAAGCGCCGCCGTACCGTACCGAACCGTTTCTACACCATGCGGTACCAGCAGTGGAAAAGCGAGCCGAACCGTTTGGTTCCATGCAGTGGAAAAGCGCCATAAGTGGGGACTTGATATGCAAGGGAGGTTCTAAAGTTAAAGGCCCTGTATGGTCCTAATTATATCTACTCTACACCCATGCTCTAGAACAAGAGTCTCCTAACTACTGCTTGTGGGCCACATCCAGCTCCCTGCCAGATTTTATCTGGCCCACAGCTAGGGTCAGCAGGGCTGCTGTTAGATACCACAGGGCCCCATACAGCCAACCTGACATCCCCCCAAAATAAATATTTTTTTTATGCCTCAGTTATGAATGAACTCCGATCACTCATCGTGTTCATTCAGGAAATGAAGAGGCTGGTAAATATAACATATTTACCAGAAGCTTCCCCCACGCTCCATCCTGAACGATCCTTTTGTGTGCTTGCAGATGTCAGCAGGAAGGAGAGGAGGGGAAGCCGGCAGTACTGCGGGGATGGGGGGAGCACACGGGGGGGGGATGTATTGTGCATTAGGGGAGGGTGATTGGCAAGGCAGGGAACTGGAACAAATTCTTTCTCTGCAGCAGCTAAAAGCTAGCAGGAGGGCGAGGAGAAGAAGCCAGCTCTCAGCTGCTGCAGAGAAAGCCATACAGGGGATTGGTTCTAGTAATTCGCTCCTGCTGTGTGGATCATCCTCCCTGCCCACATCCGATACACCCTGCTGCCTGGGCCCCCCTTTAGTTCTGGGCCCAGGCAGAAAACAGGCAAAAAACACTTGTCGATGAAGTGTTGTTCACCATCAAAACAGGAAAAGACAAATACCAATCCACCCAGCTTCTTCTAGAAGCACCAATGCTTAGGCATTTTGCCTTGGTCCTCCGGACTGACTAATAGCACACCATTGCTTACGTTCAACAGTTTCCGCTTTCTCAGCTCTCTTTAGTTGCGGCTCCTTGCTGCATGGACTGTCTCAGCCCTAAGATCTAATATCTCTAGGTTCCCTCAGTCCTCTAGACTTGCTCAGTCATTTTACCCTCTCAGCCCTCTAGACCAGGAACTTCCTGACAACAGCCTGGAGTACAGAACACCTTTCTCCTAATGGGAGCCCTGAACTATTATGCCCAGACGTATGTTTATAATGGACTTTTATTATATCTTCCTCTCTGTGTGCATGCTGCACTAAACCCCATTTTGGGACCAATGTCTTCCTTGTTGTAGAACTATGTGAATTATTGCTGCAGCAAACACTGCACCCCACCTACAAGATGCCTAGCAGTGGTGTCTTCTACCCACCTATCTTCAGACCTGCTGGTGGTTGCTACCTATGCAACCAATCAGAGTTCTCCTCTCCCTGCAGCACTGTCCTATCAGCAGTGGAGAGGAGACATAGGTTGATGTGTTTAGAATGCCTTGGCTATGTGGCTCCCACGGCTTCAAGAGGCAGCCAGCTAGGCCTGCAGACAGACATTCTAGTGGGGGTTTGGACCCCTATATCCCCCCTCTCATCTACACCCTTCAATGTGCATAGTCTCTGCACAGGTTCACTTTTAGACAGACTTTACGATAATACTTCAAACTGCATTATAGTTTCCTTTTAAAGATGGAAGAAGCAGAGAACATCTCCGAATAAAACCAATTTCACTTCTTTGTTTTGCTGTGCTAAGCTGTCAAACTCCCAGAAAGCAGAGCCATCCTGAGGACTCAATAAACTCTTGTATGGTGTTATGGATGTGTGCCCCAGTTCTATACGGATAACGCTGCGGAAAATCCAGACATTTAATAAAAGCAATTATTTATTCCCGTCTGATCTGCATTATATTGTTATTAGGCCGAGCTTACTCATCATATCTCCATCATTGTATGCTCTCTGTGTGGGACTGTGCATTCAGATGAAGAGGCTTGACTAATTAAACTATATGAATAGTTTATGGGAACTAACATATGTCTTAGCATATGGCGATTTAAGTGAATGTACTTTTAAAGCAAAACTGTTTGCATGGATCCATAAAGGTGCCTGAACCCTGAAAAAAAAATTGTTCTTTGCTGATTGCAAGAACAGATTGTACAGTATAACCCTTCTTTACCAGTATGCACCCTTAAAATTTTTGTCAATAAACTTTCTGATGAAATAGGGATGACCAGACTGCATGGGTGATAAGACTGCTTATTAAAGTGTGTCTAGACCCCAAAACATTTTTATATATATATCAGCCTACTGCTCTTTAGATGTCGTTTCTGCATTTGTTTTCTTCTGCTTCATTCTCTTTATTTTCACTTGGTGATCCAGCCAGTAACACACTTCCTTTCTAGGGTGCCAATGCTCGCTCGTTTTACGGTATCTCTGGAGGAGCAGAGTTGTCACCCAAGGACAGGAAGTATTTGGTACTACAAAACACCTCCCCCTCCCTCTACCTTCATACAAAGGTGAGAGGTGTTTTGTAGTCCACATAATTGAACTGGGCAAAGATGACCACACTGTTTGAGAATTCAGTACAGCACACAACATTATTAGCTCACAAGATTCTTGGCTGCATCAGCAGGTTTTTTTTTTTTTTTTTCACAAAAATGCAGACTATCACTAAAACTTAACCACTAGAGGGAGTGCTCGCTGTCTAAGTGTAATTACTCTCTCTCGCACACGTGTGCTCTGTAAATCTCTTTTTTTCTCTCTCACTCCCTCTCTTATTCTCTCTATCTCTCGCTCTCCCTCTCCGATTCTCTCCCTCTCCCTTTTCTATCTCTCACTCTCTCTATCTCTATCTGTCTCTTTCCCATTCCCTCTCTCTCTTTCTCTCTCTCCCTCCCATTCTCTCTCCCTCTCTCTCCCTTCCATTCACTCTCTCTCTCTCTCTCCCTTCCATTCTCTCTCTCTCTCCCCCTCCCTCTCTCTCCCTCGCATTCTCTCTCTCTCTCTCTCTCCCCCTTCCATTCTCTCTCTCTCTCCCATTCTCTCTCTCTTTTTCTCTCTCTCTCTCCCATTCTCTCTCTCTCTCTCTCTCCCATTCTCTCTCTCTCCCCCTCCCATTCTCTCTCTCTCCCACTCTCTCTCCTTTCCATTCTCTCTCTCTCTCTCTCTCTCCCTTCCATTCTCTCTCTCTCCCTTCCATTCTCTCTCTCTCTCTCTCCCCCTTCCATTCTCTCTCTCTCTCTCTCCCTTCCATTCGCTCTCTCTATCCCCCTCCCTCGCTCTCCCTCCCATTCTCTCTCTCTCTCCCTCTCTCTCTCTCTCCCTCCCTCTCCCTTCCTTTCTCTCTCTCCCTCCCATTCTCTCTCTCTCCCTTCCATTCTCTCTCTCTCTCTCTCCCATTCTCTCTCTCTCTCTCTCTCTCTCTCTCTCTCCCCCATTCTCTCTCTCTCCCCCACTCTCTATCTCTCCCCCTCCCATTCTCTATCTCTCTCCCACTCTCTCTCCCTTCCATTCTTTCTCTCTCTCCCCCTTCCATTCTTTCTCTCTCCCTTCCATTCGCTCTCTCTCTCTCTCTCTCTCCCTTCCATTCTCTCTCTCTCTCTCTCTCTTAAATATCAAATGCGGTATTTGTTTGATTTAGCAGTATTACCGCATTATTTAATGCGGCAATATACCGCATTGAGCTGATTGCTAAGGAGCGGACCGTGATTTGTCAAAAAACAACCTAGGGGATGGGGGACCCCCACGCTGTTTTTTGACAATGCTGTTTTCTAAGCAGCGGGCCAGAAACTGGCCGCCATGTCTTTAAAGTGGAGTTCCACCCATTTTAACAAGTTGAGATGTACGTGATCTCCTTTAAATATGCTTTTACCAAACTATTTTTATTTATTTTTTTGAAAGGAAATACAGGTTTTCTTCTTTATTCATCCGTACTTCCGGGTCCTGCTGCCTATAGGCGATTATGTCACTCGGCGATTTGCAAGGGCTCCTGGGATAGCGGCGTCGTGTATCCCAGCAGCCCTTGCGAATCGCCTAATGACGAAATCTCGTGTTATTTCCAGTTCTCGGGGATGTTTTGCATTCAGTCCGCGCTCCACCCCGCCTCCTCTCAGTGACTGAAAGCATTACATCCCGTAGTGCCGGTCTGGAAATAACATGAGATTTGGTCACTAGGCGAATTGCAAGGGCTGCTGGGATACATGACGCCGCTATATTTAGCAGTATTACCGCATTAAATAATGCGGTAATACTGCTAAATAACACGAAATCTCATGTTATTTCCGAGTGGCGTAATCGCCGAAAGGCAGCAGGACCCGGAAGTGCAGATGAATAAAGAAGAAAAACAAAAAAAAAAAATTGTTTGCATTGGTAAAAGAATATTTAAAGGGGATTACGTACATCTCAACTTGTTAAAATGGGTGGAACTCCACTTTAACAATTGATGACTCATCAGCTATCAGTGGCTTCCCCGCTTACAGCTGATCATGAAAAAAAGCAGACAATTAAAAAGTATTAGAAAAAACTGCTTGGAGTTCCCCCAAATCCATACCAGACCCTTATCCGAGCATGTAGTCTGGGAGGTCAGAAAAGAAGGGGGGACAAGCAAGCGCATCCCCCTCCCCCCCCCCGGACTATACCAGGCCCCATGCCTTCAACATAGTGGAGGTGGGTGCTTTGGGGCAGGGGGGGGGCTCTGCCATCCCCACCCCAAAGCACCTTGTCCCCATGTTGATGGGGGACAAGGTCCTCTTCCCCACAATCATGGATTGTGGTTGTGTGGGTCTTCGGAATCTGTAAGCCCCCCTTTAACACTGACCCAGCATGCACCAGTCCGTGATGTCACGAGGAGGGCGGGGCCACCATAGATAGGCCGTCAGAGATCCGTAACGCGGGATAACCTCTCAACATTTATTATTGTTAGAGAAAGAGCAACAATTCTAGCCAAGACCTCCTTTGTAACTCTAAACAGGTAACCTGTAAAAAAATTTAAAGCGTCGCCTATTGAGATTTTTAAGCACCGAAGTTTGGCGCCATTCCACAAGTGTGCGCAATTTTTAAAACGTGACATGTTTGGTATCTATTTACTCAGCATAACATTATCTTTAACATAATACAAAAAAATGTGGCTAACTTTAGGGGTTTTTTTTTTTTTTTTTTTTAATCATGAAAGTTTTTTTTTTCTTTTTTTTTTTTTTCAAAACAATTTATTGAGAAAAAAACAGGGAGCATTACAGAAAATGAATGCCATGCATAACAGTACAGTCAGAATTCAGTACAAGTGAAAAACATAATATTGCAACACATTACATGTCAGCCTATGAGTAGCTTAACCTCCCTGGCGGTATGATTATGTCAGGAATTACATACCAAAAGCGGTACAATTCTTTTCATGGAAATTTGGCGTTATGTATTATAGGCCTATAATTCTTAGTAATTACTGACTTAAACCTGACCAAAACAAGACTCTAGTAGACATCCCAGATGTGATAAATTTGAAACACAAACACGTGAATTATAATCGAATCAATAATATTATTTTATTATTTAATATATAATATATATAATAAAATTATATTATTGATTAGATTATAATTCATGCATTATATATTATATATAGATATATGTGTGTGTGCATATATATATATATATATATATATATGCATACATATATATATATGCATATATATATATATACCGGTGTGTATATATATATATATATATATATATATATATATATATATATGCATGCATATATATATACATATATATATATATATATATATGCATATATATATATATATATATATATATGCATATATATATATATATATATATATATATATGCATATATATATATATATAATATAAAATGTGTTTTGTGTTTTGTGCAACGTTTTTTTTTTTTTTTTTTTTTGAATTTCCCTCCCTAGTTCCGCTCCCATGCAGCATTGCTGCTGCAGGGAACGGAACTAGGAAGTGATCAGAGCGACGGAGACCGACGGAGGAGCGGCGGGACTCTCGGCTGGTGGTCACAGCAATGAGAGATCATCGCTGGATCGCCAGGATAAGGTAAGAGAACACCGCTGCGCTCTCTGCAATCCACCCCGAGCGTGACTCGGGGTTACCGCTCCTGATATGAAAAACCAACCCCGAGTCACGCTCGGGATTACCGCTAAGGAGGTTAAGAGGAGAGGACCTCCCCATCAGGCAGAGACCACATAAGGTCCATCAGGGTGAGTACCAACACAGTATACAACATGGTAAACAGAAACTCTCAGTAACCCAGTAACGTCAGAGTGTGTCCATGGGGAAAGTTTTTTTTTTTTTCAATATCTGCCATTTTATTCCCTAGGGTCTCTGCTAAATAAACATAATATAATGTTTTGGGGTTCTGAGCAATTTTCGAGCAAAAAATTATGATTTTTACAAGTAGGAGAGGAGTGCCAGAATTGGGCCGGTAAGGAAGTGGTTAAATGGAAAAAAGGCGTACGGAGGAGGAGGGGGGGGGGGGGCTGTCATATGTATCACAGTGTGAAATATAATGTGCTTTGCAGGGCTTAAGTTGACACATTCAATAGAATTCAGAAAGAAATAATATGCAGATTGTTAACTAAGCTTGAAAACGACTTTATTCAGCCTCACACTGTGCGAATACGCAGAGCTAGGCCGGCCTAAGCAGGATGATCATTTAAGCTTGACGCGCGCCTCTTCATCTAGAAACCAGGATTGATGCTTCTTGTCAGCGCACTCAGGATTGATGACTTTAACACTTGTTTCAAATGATCTTTTTTTCTCTAAGTGACATCATTTACGCCTTATGTTTTCCGACCGTTTTTTAATTTTGACGCCGCTGGTGCACGGAGAGAGAGAGAGAGGCCGGCGTCGGAGCGTGAATTGTTAAACGCCGTGTCCTTATTTGATGTTTCAAACTGTTGAAGCGGCGGCTTATTTTTCCGTACATAGCGCCATTTACTGATTTCGAGTGACATGATGTATTTGTTATTAGGCGCACACGGTTATGCACCACAAAATTAAAAAAAAAAAAGTGCTGAACAAAGTCAAATTGTTGGCTTTACAAGAACAGAAAAACTTGTAATAACTTAGTGCAACTCATTGCAGTAAAATGTCTCATTAACCCTTTCACTGCCAGAGCAGTTTTTGCAAATTTTTTTTTTTTTTTGCACATGTTTAACCACTTGATCCCCGGAAGATTTACCCCTCGTTCATGAAGGGGCCATTTTTTGCTTTTTGGCACTGCATTATTTTAACTGATAATTTTTGTAGTCGTGCAACGCTGTGCTCAAACTAAATTTATATATTTTTTTTTCCACACAAATAGAACTTTCTTTTGGTGGTATTTACTAACCACTGTTTTTTTTTTTTTTGCACTATAAAGAAAAAAAAAGACCTAAAATTTTTAAAAACAAACAATATTTTTACTTTCTAATATAAAATATATAATATATAATATATATCTTCAATAAAAAAAATTGAAGCGTAACTCCACTTTTGTTGAAAAAAAAAACATTCCCCTCTGGGTGATCTCTGTACATTACAAGGATTTTAACAAACTTTGTTGCAGATTCCTACCTTCTGTTATTTTGAAGAAATCATTGTTTGTTCCTCTGTGCTGAGTGGGTCAAATGGGAGTGATTTCATAATTATATATCACCTGTGGCAGCTGCAGGGTTCTGTAATGATTAAGCACACATTGTAGTGTGTGAAACGCGTCGACCATGTCACATTGGGATGTCCAGTCAATAAATCTGGATTTTGACCTCATCTGGAGTGCAGCCGTTTCTTTTTCTTCATTGATTATCCATGGAGGCAAGCCGGGGCGTGCACCGGTGTGTGTCATCAGGCTTACATACCACCTTGAGCAGTGAGTTCCTTTTCTTTTGATTGCAGGGCTCTAATGAGGAAAGCTGCTGGGTCTGCATAACTTTGGATGTGTTCCTATTGGGAGTATCTCACCAAAAATGACATTTTTGTTGCAGGGGATGCCAGAAATCTGACTTGTATCTTAGGCAGACTTCTGGGAAAATTGGTGAGCCAATCACACAAGCAGGAAATTATGTTTCTGGGGGTGTGGTCAGTACACATTCTGTGTACAGAACACCTCCAGGTGTTCTGTACACAGAATTTTCAGAATTTTTCAGTTGCATTTTCAGAAAATTACAGAAAATACAGCTACAGATTAAAAAGGAAAGGTAATTTTTAATAACATTTAATTACAATATGATTTGTGTCACAATTGAATACGATATATTGTTTTTTCCTTATTTGCTGTTTTTTTTCCCAACGAAAGTGGAGTTACCCTTTAAAAAAATCAAATTTCTTCATATATTTAGGCCAAAATGTATTTTGCTACATATTTTTGGTATAAAAAAAAAAAATCAATAAACGTATATTGATTGGTTTACGTAAACGATATAGCTCCTACAAACTATGGTATATATATATACTGGAATTTTTAATTAATTACTTTTTTTTATACTAGTAATGGCGGCGATCAGCGACTTATAGCGGGACTGTGATAGTATGGCGGGCAATCTGACACTAACTGACACTTTGTGGGAACCAGTGACACTAACGCAGTGATCAGTGCTAAAAATATGCAAGTCGTCTTGTCAGAGAGTAAAGAGAGCAAGAGACTTAACCTTATCTACAATTGTGGCAGTGTGGGTTAACAGTCTGGCTGTTCCTAAGTACTAAAGAAGTTCTGAAGATAGAAGTCCTCATTCATATGAATAGTTCAGTTGGAGTATCCCACTATTCTCTTCTCCTATCCCAATTACCAATAAACAACAACAACAAAAAAAAACACACCTAGACTTTTTTTTCTGTGAAAAGCCAACAGGAGCAAGGAGGGATCCAGGAACTTTATCTAATTATAACCGTGTGCTGGTAACTAGAGGAGCCCGCAAGGTCAATATGCAGAAGTAGTGATCGACCGATATCGGATTTTCGTTGCCGATACGGATACCGATATTTTGGCCATTGAATATCGGTATCGGCCGATATTGGCCAATATTTTTTGTACATTTGAAAAAAAAATGTTTTTTTATTTTTACACTTGACAGGTACTGTTGTGAAGGGAACTGGGGGTCTAAAAGACCCCAAACCCCTCCTCCGCACTTAAAAGCATTCAAAACAGCCAAGTTTGGCTGAGTACCCGGAAGTGATGTCATGACATCACTTCCGGGTTTTTACATGGAGACCCGATCAGAGCTGAATGCGGCTTTAATTGGGTCTTCTCTTCAGAAGCCGTGCAGGTAGGATGCCCGGGTCTCCCGGTGGGACGGGGGACCCGCGCGAGCCGCGGAAGGTGGCGGGAGGTGGTGACATCCCCTCCCACTCCTTGTAATGCCGCATCGGTTGTCATTACAAGACTGCCAACCGTCGCTATGGACGCCAGTACCGGGGCGATGCCTCTAGCTGCAGGCATCACTCCGGTACAGCACTTTCCCAAAATATCCGTAACCTCAGAGGTTGATTCTGATATATCAGGGAAAGTGCAGATCGGCCCTCGTTATATCGGCTTTTCCGATAATCGGTTGATCCCTATTCAGAAGTCCCTGCGGAGGCAGTGCTATACAGGTGCAATGTCTGTAATATATCTAGAGCAGGTTTTTCAACCAGGGTTCAAAGAAATCCTAGGGTTCCTCCAGAGGTTGCTAGGGGATTCCTTGAGCAATGAGCAATTTCTGCCTCTCAGATACAGTAAGTTTCCACTGACACCATGGATATTTTTAGCTATCTGTAAGGGGGTCATTCTTCCCAATAACCACAGGTATAAGGAGCGTTCTTCCCACTGATCATCACACTAATGTACATATCTATTAAAAAAGAATAGCGCACACATGCAAAAGAAATGACTATCAAATATGGAGACAATCCATAAATAAAAATGGGGATTTAGTCCCACCATATGGCCATATCCAGCCTCTCTAACCCTTGGAGACAACACTCCTTGCTGGGAAAGATGTGCTAATGCACTACAAGGGACTCCTCCTTTCCCAGCAAGGAGTGTTGTCTCCAAGGGTTAGAGAGGCTGGATTGACCCATTTTTTATGGGTAGTGTAGGACCCACTGATAATGGGGTACTTTGACGCAGTGGTGGGCTTGAGCACGATATGGCCATATGGTGGGACCAAATCCCCATTTTTATTTATGGATTGTCTCCATATTTGATAGTCATTTCTTTTGCATGTGTGCGCTATTCTTTTTTAATATACATGTTGCTTGGTCCATAGCTGCACCAGGTTTAGATATACATGTTTAGGGTTTGCTCCCCCAATTTTTTGCTTGTTTATAATGTACATATCAACTGCAGATGTAGTCATTTTTAGCAGGGGTTCACTGGGATCAGAAAATGATTTCAAGGGTTCCTCTGTGTTGAAAAGGATGTATAGCCACATACAAGCTATTCACTTTTATCTTTTATAAGGCAGCTGTTGTCAGTGTAGCACCCTCCTAGTCAGGTGCTAGGTAGAGAGTATAGTTTTGGCTCTGTCTGCCAATCAGAGGAGCAGCATGCAATATCTATATTGTTCTCTGCTTAACAGAGAGCAGGATCTGTAGTTAAGTCAACTTAGTGTGCCCAGTGTGTGATTCATCTGGTCTCAGGGAGTGTCCCCATCTGATCCAATGGGGAGGCACATTGGATGCTGGAGGAAACCTAACCAATGACACACAGGCTTTTGGTACTGCCTCAGGGATTGGCACAGACAGTTGGTGCATTATGGGGCAGGGTATAAAAAGCCACGGGCACATGAGGTAGAGGTCTTTTGGTGGGAAGCAGAGTCCCAGAAAGAGGGTGGCGGCTGCCTCCTCTTCTGCTGCATGGTGAGCCATTGGAGTGAGGCTGAACCCAGAGGTCCAGGAGAGCTGACTGGAGGAGTTGGGGCACTGCGAGACTCTGGAAAAATAGTATCGCGAGTACAGAGGATCTTGCCCAGGGGTCTGCCCAGTAAGGGGACCACTCTGGAGTGTATAGTCAGTGGAGGGGTGTCAGCTAGAACAGAGAAAGGGGGTACTGGGGGAGTTCCCTGAAGAGAAATACAAATAGGAACACTTACCTCATCTTCATTCAAATGGCAGGATGAAGTAGCGATTAGAAGTCCTCTGAAGTGTGAATAGTTAACATTTGGAGTATCCCACTCATCCCTTCTCCTATCCCAATAAAAATAAAACAACAAAAACAACAACCCCTAGACTGATCATTGACTAAGCCAAGAACTTAGAGTATTGAGATTTCTGCAAGCAGTTGCTACGGGTAACCCAGGGGACTCCAAAAGTGTAATTCTTCACCAGTCCTTTAGGGGGCAGTGCTACATCAGCAACAGTGGGCTCCCTGCCAGGAAAATATACCTGAATAATGCTCTATAGTCAATATACAGCCATGGCATGAACTCTTAGCATGTAAAATGTATATTATATGAGACGCACCCTGACTTGACCCAACCAGCAGCCACCTCTAATAGGACTGATCCTCTCTGTGAAATGTGTAACCCCAAAGTGAGGACTTACTGCTGGTCTATGGTCAGCAGTGAGTGAAACCCTACAGGTAGGTTTGGAAAGTCAAGTAAGATTTAGGCTTAGTACACAAGGGCCGAATGTCGAGTGGTACTCCACCACCAGGGGGTATGTGTGACTCCTTCTTTTTTCCAGATGAAGATTCTGATATGCATTCTTCAGTTACATACACCCTGCTGGGTAAACCTGCTGTACTGGCATCTCAGGCTACGGCCCCAACAGTATCCAGGCTAGGTGTATCCGGATTTTACAGTTCAGAATCATCTTAACCCACAACAGTTAAATCAGTCTGTATATGCAGTAAAGAATGCTTGATATATTCACTGTGAAGCCTAAGAGGTTAATCCTCTGCATTGTGTTAAAAGGCTGTTTTAGGGATTAGGGACTTTTACTGTCCCCAATCCATCTTCTGTGAGAACAGAGCCTTGGAGGCACTCTGCATATGCTCAGTTTGGTGTGCATTGCTAGAGAGTTTGTTTTTTATTTTGGGAGGGTGAATGTGATCAGGGCCAGTCAGCACTGTCCAGACAGAGGGTCAGGGGGTCATGCAGCATCATAGGACATTCAGAGGAGAATGAAAACTCCTCCAACAAGCTTTAACACTGAACGAAGTCACAAGACTGCTATATACTGCTGATGAGAAAAGGTATTTAGAAGTATATATTTACTAAAATAATTGCCCTTCCATGTTCTATGTGTAGCACTACTTCCATGGGAGCTGCTAGTTACGGATTTCCCTGGGTTACCCATAGCAACAACTTGACAATATAGCATATTCTAAGTGCTTGGCTCAGTAAGAAAACAGTCCAGGGGTTTGGGTTTTTGTTGATTTATTTGAGAACTGGGATAGGAGAAGGGATGAGTGGGATACTCCAACTGTATAACTTTGCACAATTGCTGGGACTTCTGATTAACACTGGCCGCTGCTTCACCTTGCCACTTTAGTGAAGAAGAATTAACTGAACTGTACTGTACTGTGGTTCACTCTTCAGGGTCCTACTCGGCACCCTCTTTGTCCCTACTCTTCAGGGTTCTATATGGCACCCCCTTTATTCTGACACTCTGTGAGAACTGAGCCCTTGATCCTCTGACTTCGCTGGAGTGGTCCCCCTTCCTGGGCAGACCCTTTGGCAAGTCCCATGCTACTCATGGACACTGTTTTTCCCGGAAGACTCTGCAAGCAGCTCCACTGGATCCTCTGCAGCTCAGCTCCACACCTGGTTCACTGGGTGACTGCCTAAGACCACCTTCCTCATGCTACAGGAGGAGAGAAAAGCCGTCAGCCTCCTCTTGGGACTCTGCTTTGCACCAAAGACGCCCTGTCACATGTCCCCCTGGCCTTTATGAGCAATCCCAGGATGCACTGCAAGAGTGCCTAACCACTGGGACTCTCACAAAAGCCAATGTGTCACTGGCTAGGTTTCCTCCACTGGCCAACAGGCTCCCCTATTGGATGCAGTGGGGACACTCCCTTAGACCCAGTGAATCACACCTGGGAACATGCAACAGGCAAACTAATAGATCAGTCTCCCCTGATAAGCAGAAGGAGCATAAGATGCTTTTACCTAGCGCCTACCTAGGAGGGGTGCTACATATATACTGTGGGAGACCAAATATAGTGAATGCAGAGTCCCGGGTTTAACACTAGTTGTCAATGTATTTAAATCTGGCTGACCACATTAAATATGCATTTTAGAAAAAAAAAACATAAAAAAAGACTAAAGTTTCCCTTTAAATTGATTTTTTTTTTTTTAACACAGACACAGTTCATTAAAATGTAGCACTATACACATACTCTATCAATACCTGAGGCTTAGTAGTTAGCAGCTCCTCTGCTTGAAGAGCAGATGTATTACACCACTGCAAGCGCGTGTAGAAGCTGGTCTATCTAGAGACATGGAGCTCGCCTAAGGAGGGAGAGCATGATTGATTATTGCATGCAATGAATCATTCCCAGAGTGCACAATTGCAAAGGTCAGAATGTAGCCGTCATTTGGTAATTCCTCGGATGTGTCTGGACTCCATGGGAAATTAACATTTCATTCTTTAGCCTGTAGGTGTGGCTGTACCGGAACGTACTGTATAGCAGCGCCCTGGATCCTGATTAGTAGCCGAAAGGTTAAACATGCTGACTAGGCTATACTAAAGATTGCTGAGAACTTTGGTCAAGCCCTACAG
Source organism: Pelophylax lessonae (assembly GCF_965119305.1). Lineage (NCBI taxonomy): Eukaryota > Metazoa > Chordata > Amphibia > Anura > Ranidae > Pelophylax > Pelophylax lessonae. Next base: position 27,091,882 of record NC_138778.1, read on the forward strand.
TCAAGCCCAACTTAGGCCAACGTGCTACGTCTACCTAAACTTTAACTGAATGATAATTATAAGTCCTATGTATCAAAAACAATCATGACTGCTGAGGTGCATGTGCTCAGGAAAGTTCACTGTCAACATACTCAACCACCCCTTGCCCCCCCCCCGAGTATAATAAACCACACTTACAACCATTAAGTTGGAAAAGGGCAAGGCCACAGCTTTATTTAACTTCCAACACATAACACGTAAACACGTTTAACCAGTTCCAGTCACATGATTTTGTTTTGAGAGGTGCATGCACAGTTGGGAAATGTTCTTTTTTAAGCATATAGGCAGGTGCAGTCTATTTTCTCCTCTGCAGGTGGCGCTTGTCCGCAGTGGCAATGAAGATTGGGGGGGGGGGGGGGTTGTGGATAGGAACCTAGTTCCTCTATGGTTTTCTCGGTCACAGGAGGCAGCTATCTGATTGGATGCTGGCACCCCATGTGACTTTGGCAGACATCTTGGTTTAGGCAAAGTCTATTTAAGACCCTGGCTCCCGGGTTTGGTGCGCATTTTACGAGTGGCTAGTGTAGGGATAGGATACCTGTCTTTCAGGGAGAGTGCTTGGCATCAGGGAAAGGTTCCCTGAGGAGTAGGAAAAGCGCAGAGATGCACCACCCTTCCCAGAAACCGCCCCTTCTGGGTACGAAGCGGCCAGGCCACATTTCTTGTGGCAGATGCTGTTGGCATCTATGGATCACTAGACAGCTGTCACCTCGTTCTTACTCTCTGTAAGTGGCAGTGAGTGTGTAGCCTCCCTGCCGGGCGTGTTTGTGTTTTGCTGAAATTAATGTAACTTCTACAATATACTTTTTTTTTTTGCTAGACTCTGTGTGCTCATTGCCCACTGCGCCACGCTACACCTACCCACAAGCACATGCACAGAATGTCAGATATGCCATTTGTGTAGACTGTGCAGATGCAGAAGAGACTACTGGCACTTAGAGACCTATTTATCAGTTGGGTGCTGGGACCCCTACCACTGTCAGGTAGACTTTATATGGCCTTCACTCTAGGTCCCTCTGATGGCCTTCACTCTAGGTCCCTCTGATGATCTTCTCCACCACTGTGAGCATTTTCTTACTGTCTTGTTGCAGTGCAATGCAATGCAATGCAATTGTGATGGGGATGAATAATACCATAAAACATAGATGCATATCACCTCAATCAATATCAAGAATAATATCCACAAGCAGTGCTAAACACATGACTCTGTAGGAGTCTTGGTGTGACGAAACCGGTAAGGGCGTGAGCAACGCGGTCAGACAGCAGGATGCCAGGCGGGAGACTCGGCAATATCCGCGGACTTCCGGATGCTGACGAGTGCGACAGAGGCCCGGTAGGCTCCTTAATGCGCCTGATGCTGCCTTGTATATGCAGTACATCTATCCACGCTGTTTTAACTGTTCGTTTTGTAAGTGCATTTGTGGAGGGGGGGCTGGGTATCAATAAACTGTTTTTTTGCGATACTGCTCTATGTGCCCCTTTACTTTCTTCCCATGCACTATGCTTGAGCGCAACATACAAAGGTGAACAGTCGTATACATCTCTATACAAGTGGATTTATGAGACGGCCTGAAGAAGGAGCGGAGCCGTTCTATCCCTACTGTGTCTCCAGGAAGTGACGTCATAGCCCTCCGACCGGCGGACCCACGCTGCACCACTACCGCTGAGGATCAGCACATCCCCTGCCTCGCAACAGGAGATCACCGCTCATTCCCCACAGCATTAGCGCTGCGGCCGAACCGGAAAAGACACCCTGGATGTGACCACAGAGACCCCTTACTGCTTTTAGATGTCTGCTTTTATGCACCTCTTGTGAGTAACACTCTTTTTATGTGACATTAAAAACCTGCATTGCTACACTTAGATCAGCGTTTGGCCTTCTCTCTCTCTTTTTGGATCCACACAGGGTTGCTTCACCCTCTACAAGCCGGCAGCCATCGAAGTGTTCAAGCAATTCCACTGGACTGTTTCATTTGCCCACAATGTAGACTACTGTAGCAGCCCGTATAGTCCGATCGCGCCAATCTCTCCCCCCCCCCCCCCTCTCTTTATGAGAGATTACTGTCCGGATGAACTAGGGACTCGGAGTAATTTTGGGCTGTTTTCTTGCCAGCATCTGGTAAGTGCATTTCCCTGGGGAGAGGTTCACGTGGTGAGGTGAAGGGATTGAGGAGTTCTTTCCGACTTCAGCACTGGTGACTGATCCCGCTGTGGAGCCCATAGAGACTCTGTTTGAACATTCCCTATAAGCATTCATTGGACTTATATTTCATGATAGATTATATCATGTGATTAGCGCTGCTTGTGGATATTATTCTTGATATTGATTGAGGTGATATGCATCTATGTTTTATGTTATATGTTTTTAGGCAGCAGCTTTTTCTATATATTTTGTTTTATTTGTACAATGCACATTAGGAGTACTTAAGCGCTTGGTGATTGGGAGTGGTGATTCGTCACTGTTGTCTCAGTCCATATTTAATACCATAAAACAAGTCAGATTTCCTATCCTTACATTTTATCCCTTTCCTAGAAAACCTCTGTAACTAATGAGCACCATCTACTTATGAAACACGTTCCTAAGTTCTACCACGATACAAGAAGGCTTGGGGGTTGATCATCTAGACATCTATGTCTACTGTCAGACAAATAAAATCCATATGCATCTCAGGCCTCCCAGAGTCACATTGCAGTATCTATGTAACATTTCACTCTTAACATAAAGTCAGGATAAACAACCCTGTATTACACGAAGGAACGACACATTTATCGACAGCAATTGCCAGAAATGAATTGAACTTGTATTGAAAACAGTCAGGGGGATGAATCTCTAAAAAAAAAAAAAAAAAAAACCAGATGTGGCTTATGAGGCTGAAATGAAGAATGGCAATTTTCAGGTGCATCAATATATTGAAGCCATTTGCTGTGCATGAGTGAACGATTTGAAGAGTGGAATTTCTGACCAGCTGGAGAAGAGAGATGTCCTCAGCGATATTACAATAGAATATATAATCTGAATTTTTTTGCAGTCAGTCCCACTTCCATGTATTGACGGATGTAGTACTATAGATTTCATTAAAATTGGAAAGGGACAGAAGGTCTACAAAAGTGTTTCCATCATGGAAATTTCCCCTCACTTTCTGTTTTTCCCCAGAGACAAGAAGTGAGAAGAATCTCTCTGGTGGGGGAACACAGCAAGTGTGGGGAAGGGATAGAACCTCTGTAAAATGCCTCCTTTCCACTGAGCGGTACGGTTTGGTTCGGTACGGTATGCAATTCTTGCCGTTTTCCATTGTCAAAAGTTGTGAATGGTACCCTAATTCCGAACCGTACCGTACCACTTTTTTGGGACCCTTTGGTTGGGGTACCAAGCACATTAGTAACGTACCAACAGCGTGGAGCTACAATGTTGAGGTACTGTTTTGCTGAGCTACTGAAACGCAAGCCTGATAAAGGTGTACCATTCCGAACCGTACTGAACTGTACCGAACCAAACCGTACCACTCAGTGAAAACAAGGCAAAAGTTTCATTGCTGGAGGATGCCCATATGATGGGATAAAGGCTGTTTTAAAACGATAGATAGATAGATAGATAGATAGATAGATAGATAGATAGATAGATAGATAGATAGATAGATAGATAGATAGATAGATAGATAGATAGATAGATAGATAGATAGATAGATAGATAGATAGATAGATAGATAGATAGATAGATAGATAGATAGATAGATAGATAGATAGATAGATAGATAGATAGATAGATAGATAGATAGATAGATAGATAGATAGATAGATAGATAGATAGATAGATAGATAGATAGATAGATAGGAAGAATAGCCGTTGCAATACCCTGAACTCTTCAAGATATGAAACTGAGGTCAAATAGTGAATGCCCCCTTCAATACCAGTCTGGAAATGTGGAAAGTGTTTGGCATGTTTCAGTTCTGGTCAGGAAAAAAGCAAAGGAGGTGCTTCCTGACCAACACCACTTCTATATTACAAGCCAGGAGAGGGACAATGTTCAGGTACATCACTTCCATGGGCTCAAAACGAATCCTATGGGTTCACTGTTTGCGATACTGGGGAATTTGATTCCTTCAGGAGAATGTTATCATGTTTTTCATTTCCATTTTTTGTTATTTTTTTTTTATTTTATGTTGATTCACACTTTATTTTTTACATTTGGGATATTTGAAGTGGAGTCTTCACTTTTTACTGACCACCTGTTCTTGGAGATGCCTTTTGGGCGCAGCACGCTGCAATGTTTGAAAGAAAAAATAACCAATAGTGTGCACCTAAACCATTATGTCACTTACATTTCATGCAACCACTCTTCTCATAGGTAAAATAAAAGTTAGGCATATACCAGTTAGGCTTATTATCACTGATTTAACCTGTCTACCACTGGCCAGTTTTACACTGCTATATCCTCTGCTGTCTCTTAATTTATGAAGTATAGCACCTGCTTGTACACTTTTTTCTCTAGTACATTTCAGCCAATTCGCCCTTATTAATGTCCTTGGCCAGTTTTGCACTGTTAATCAGTTAATTGTTAGTCAACCAATGACTACGTCAGCAGGGGTGGAGCCAGCATACCGTTCCTAATGTTAAGCACCTCACTGAGCCAGCATACCGTCCCTTGAGGGTACTGAGGTACTTAACGTAAGGGAGGGTATGCTGGCTCCACCCCTGCTGACAAAGTCATTGGTTGAGGTAACACGTACGGGTGGTGGAGCCTGCGCACAGATGCCACATCCTGATCTACCCACGGAAGCCCATGAGAGGAGTCTGTTCAAGCCCGCACTGCTAGAAGTGCCATATATATGAGTGTTATTTTATGCACCATATGTTTAATAAAGGAATATACAGAGAGCACTAGAGATATCTCCCCCTTTTTTTTTTTCATATTCTCGTGTGTACCGTGGGGCAGTATATTCTGGAGTAAAGAGGAGGAAGGGAGAGGAGTGGTGATTGACCCTTTTAACACCTCTAGGTGTAAAGTGTGTTTGACTCATTGGAATATATTGGAATTTGACTCATTGGAGTCAAACATTAAGGTGAGCTGCGTGTGAGCACAGATCTGAGTGCACTATGTCACTTTTTCATGTGGATTGATGCACCAGCACTTTCATTGTATATTTGCACGGCACGGTTGGAATCGGTTTATGCACTTTTCTATGGACTTTTGATTTTGATTAACTTATTATGCACATGATTAATCTTAATGACAATTATATGTATTTCATCTGTACTGATATTCACTATTGTGAGATTATATATTAATTAATTGAATGCACTAATTTATATTGATTATTTATTAACTTTATTGTGGGAATTTCACGCACCAGTATTTAATATTTATTATGCACAATATTTTTTATTGGCACTGCATTTTATGATATCTTAATCCTATATACACAATCCTATACCCACAGTGCCCCATCATGGTAGTAGTTGAAGGAATAGTGCACCATCGCTGGTGCCAGTGGGAGAAAAAGCGCTCCAATTGTTTGTATCAGTGGGAGGAATTATGCCCCATTGTTAGTGACAGTGGACGGAACAGTCCCCAATCATTGGTGTCAGCAGAAGGAAAAATGCTCCATTGTTGGTTTCAGGGAGAGGAATAGCACCCCGCTGTTAGTGACAGTGGAAGGAATGGTGTCTCATTGTTGGTGTCAATGGAAGGAATAGTGTCTCAGTTGGAGAGCAGTGTCCCAAGGGCTGGATAATGGCAAACAAAGGCTGTGGGCGACATATTGGAAACCACGGCCCTAGAAGATCAGAACAGATCAGGATGAAGCAGCTCACCAGGTAGGGGGTGTTTTGGGGGAGCTACTCCAAGCAGCCATTTATGGAATCCTTGTCGAGATGCTGTCTTTTCGGCTAAAAAAAGAACATAAAGAAAATTGGTCATTATCAGATCCAAAACAGACCCAAATCGAAGTCGAAGGGCAGATCATGTGAACTGTGGACAGAGCAGACTTTTAGAAACTTGCTTATCCTTACTGGGGAGATCAGGAATACTCTGGTCTACATTACAGAGTGCTTTGTTAAGTATATGAATATACATGTTTCACAGAAAAACAGTTTCAGGCAAAAGTTCCTTTTTTTTATATATTCAACTTACTCCAGATGCTTTGTTCAGTTTGACATAAGGGTTCCTTTGAACACAAATACCCCCAACCTTTCTTCCAATTTAACATTCTCTAACCACCCAGTGGTCTGTTAATAGTCTCCTTTACCAGCTTAGTGATTTCACACACAATAGTGGCTTCAAGCGCAGCTCCCGATATCCAACATTTTTCTTACCTACATTTTTGTCAATATGTGTCCTCGATTTCTCTTCATTTCATTGGAAATGGGCAAATAATGCCTGCGGCTCCATTCACGAGAGTGTTGCTGCCTGAAACATTCGATAATAAGCTGGCCTGCGAATTTGCTCCATTGTAGCTAAACAAATAAAATGATTTAACTGTTTGTTAATAAGCACGGATTCAAATAGAATTATGTCCATTGACCAAGGACTGTTTGACTTATACAATAAAGAAGATCCTGTCCCTAAGTGCTAATTCTCTAGTAATGCAAATAAGCCAGTCAGCATCCATCTTACGACGATAAGACTTCGGCAGAGTGAATTCTGATTGGATGCTATAGGTTAGCGCATTTAAAGTGTATGTAAACCCCACCCAAAAAAGAAATTCCTGAGAGCTTACCTCCATTGATTGTATTTGGGGAGATGTGTTGTATCTGTAAGCTTTTTTTCCCCAGTTGCAGCTGTTGATTCAGCCATTAAGGGACTTAAGGCTCATCATTTACAATTGCAGTTGGGAGACAGTCAAAACAGGTGGTTGAGCCATAATAAAAATCACGGATTCTAGCACTGTTCACGGAGTGGGTGATTCCGGATGACCCGGCCTTCTTTCTGTTACACTTGTGGAACATCCCGGTTAGTACCTTCAAGAAGTCACTCCTCTGTCCCATGCTGAATGCAGCTAGAGCTTGCATACTCCTTCAGTGGAAGCAAACATCCCCCCAAAAATAGCTCTCTGGCTCTAGAAAATTGAGGAAATCAATAAACTGGAGAATCTGATTGCGACGGCACAACACAAAAGTGATAAACACGCTGAAAAATGGAGGCTCTGGGATTTATTCATTACCTCTGAGGAGGGATTTAGCAGCCTGTTGGGGGACATAGCTCCATACCCGGAGGTCTGGGATTCTGAGGATCCGACAACATTGTCGTTGGGCAACCCTGTTTGACCCCAACCCTGCTTGATAGCCCCTCATCCTTCCTACCCCTATCCCCCTCCAACCCTCCCCCCCCTTCCTCCCCTTTTTCTTTTTTTTTTCCCTCCCCTTCCTCCATCGCTCTCTTCTTCTCCCTTCCATTCTCTGGTACTTCATTCCCTCTACTTTGCCTCTTTTACCCTTCAATTCATGCTCATTTCTTACCAAAAAGGAAACTCTCTGGACTGGGTATCTTTCGTTACACATATCTGAGGAGTTTGTTTACATCCTTCCCTTACACCTACAGACTCGTTACTGTTGTTGTAATACCTGTACGATGGAAGATGTTTATCTTTGCTGCTGACTTTATCTATGATCTTTTATTGTTATTGTTGTGCCCATTTTACAGATGTAAGGGTCCTTTCACACGGCTGCTTAAGTCCGCTGCCGGACTTTTTTTTTTTTTTCACGGAGCGGATGACATTTGTGTCATTCGCTCCGTGTGCCCGCATATCATCCCATCCGTTTGCGGATGATATGCGGACATAAAGTATATGGCACTGCGGATGTCAGCGGATGACACCGCTGACATCCGATTTTCCTTCCTTTCCGTTTTTTACACGGATGAGAAAATAGGGTTCTGTTCCATTAGAAAAAACGTAACAGAACTGAAAGGAGGAAACTCGGATGTAAGCGGATGGTATTCCGCTGACATCCGCAATGCCATTCACTTAAATTATGTCCGCAAATCATCCGCAAACGGATGGGATGATTTGCGGACACACGGAGCGGCCGTGTGAAAGGACCCTAAATAAAAATTATATTTGAAAAAATATATAAATATCACATTAAGTGTAGCACAATCAATGTGCATAGTCCAAATAAATATATATAAAAAAATCCACCACTGTGCAATAATCAATCGTGTTCTACAGTTCTATAATCCAGTGACTTCAGTGACCACCACCTGTGGCTAGAGGGCCTGCCCACCTCAATGGCCCCACTACCAAGCCTCAATTGCCTGTAACTATGTCCCTCTGGATCTCTCTGGGATGGTCTTCTTCTGGATGTGCCTGGACCCAAATAGACTCGTCCGCGGATATCCATCAATCATGTATAACCAGAAAACAAAGAGAAACCATAGTGCTCTCTATTTCAAACAATTGATTGTACTAAAAACATGGATATAAATACTCACATCAAAATGTCAAAATAAAACACATCATCAGCTCTCCCAGCCGACCCTGTAACATGGAAATCCCGAAACAGAGGCTCCCTCCACCTGTACGCGTTACGCTTCCAAATAAGCTAACTCAGCAAGTGTGTACTGAGCTGATCACACAGTTAGTTGGTATTAACTTGAAATCATTTAGAAGTTTTATTTATTTTTGCGCTGATTATACACATTGAGTATAGGTGGTTGAGCCTTGTTTTTACTGCCCCCAACCACCTGCGCCCCCCTACATTAGCAGCCAGATGGAGTTGTACATCCCCCCCCTCATGAAACATTCGATGGGCAGTACCAATGTTGCACGTTGTGGTGCAAAACTTTTAGGAAATAAAACAGGAGGTGAGGAGGCAACGCATTGCTTCCTCACTGCCTGTCAAATGCCTCTGAAAAGTGATCCAAAGACGGGTGGCACGCACTAGCGCATTTGTAAACCTGGTCTTACCAACCAAGGTTGAAAACATTTACAGGGTCTGTGCACCATAGCTTGCGGGGACTGCTAGTTGGCTGATGTGTGTGAGACCAGCCTACTTCAAAGCTTCCACCCAGCATTATGACATGGGGTGCTTATAGCGGAAATTCAAACACAAAACTAGAAGCCTGCTGTTCCAGGCCCTAGCCTATTTTTACACACCTCAGCCCCCTACTGGCCTTTCTTCCTGCTCAGGACTGGCTGAGGCCGTATGAATATGCAGGTCAGGGTCTGCCTCTTCCACCCACCAAATTCTGGAACCTACTAGAAATCAGTTGAGCCTACAACCAGCAGAACCCAGAACAACCAAAAGCAATCAAACTTCATTCCATTGGCTACAAGGGAGCCCAGAAACTAAATTTGCATCAAACTGTTAGCAACCTAGCTAAGAGGGTACTACAAATAAATTAAATAACTTGAAAAAGAACCCACATACAGAACGGTTTCCCCAAAATGTGAAGGCTAAATTTTCAAAGAAAAGTTAAAACGGAAATCTTTTAAAACTCAATTGAAACTTTAGTTTAAATTAGTTAAACACATTCCTGGAGCATCAAAACAAAAGGTTTTTAACGTCTTTTGGTTTTTTTTGTGCCCGTCCGCTAGTTCTGGATAACCTGACAAGGAATTGGATAGTTAGGTTTTTTTTTTTTTTAAACTCACCTTGTAATTGTAGATCGTAAATACTCACCTCAGGGTACTTCCTCCCTCGGAGCCGCGGCTCTCCCCGTCACTTCCTGCTTCGCGATGATTCCTGGGAGCTGAACGTCATAGCTCCCAGGAATCATTGCGACGGCACCGGCCCCGCACGTCATTTCCGGGCGACGCCGCATTCCCCTGCTAAACAGCTTCTGGGCATGCCCAGAAGCTGTTTAGGAATGCGGCGCCGCACCGGAAGTGACGAGAGGGGCCGATGTGGCGCATTCTGGGAGAAGAAGACGCGGAAGAAGACAGAGAAGAGGACCGCGCCGGCTTCAGCTGCCCACAAGAGAGATGGAAACGCTGTGGAAGAAATTTTATAAGTAAGTATTTCTTCTAAAAGGTAAGTGTGAACCGGGACAGATCAGAGGCTAGCCATTGTGGAATGTGCTAGTCCTGACTGTCCCGGGGGTATGCTTATTGAAAAATCACATCTGTGCCCGGAACTCCGCTTTAAGGACCTTTTTTTTTTGTAAAGCAGCCACAGACTGAATGGATTGTAAAGCAGCCACAGACTGAATGGAAAGTCTTTCCCCTGCCAGCAGCTGTTAAGTAGGACACTTGCTCTCTGTGGGAAAGTGGGGTTCTTACTTCAGAGATCTGACATGCCCCGTATGGAATTGCAGTCAGCAAAGCTCACGCTCCACACTGATTGGAGAGCATTAACTAACCAGGAGCATGTTGGACCTCTGCAATGAGACTACTGTTTCCAAACAGACAGCAAGGGTTCTACTCTGTAGTTTGCAGGCAAGAGACAGGATTTTCTACTCAGGCTGTGGCCTATTTGTAAAGAAAACAAACTGCAAAACTTTGCATGACTTTTGTTTGATGCTTCTAGAATGTAATTTAATACTGAAAGCCCATCCTTTTACCCGCTTGTCTTTCCGTTGGGTTGTTTTTGTCTCATTTCAACTATGCCTTCCTATATCAGTCTTTCATTTTGAGTAGTATCTTTATCAGTGAGATGACCCCGGAGCTGTATCCCGAAAGTATGATGCAGAGACGTTCCATCCACATTGATGGCTCTGGAGAAGACCCGGTGCTTCTGAGTTCTCCACCTCAGAGGTTCTTCTCTTTTACAGGTCTTTATTTTCATCAATTTTATTGACTTCCACTGACTTTTCACAAGACAAATCATTCATTTTAATGGCCATTTATTGACTGTGAGGATTTTCATTTATCCAGGTCATGGTAATGCTAGTAGTAGATAGTTACTTTCAAATTCGATGTGTTCTGTAATGTACAGCACTATAAAACAAATCCAGTTGAATGTGATTAACTACTACTCTTGAGAACATGTATTGACTGAAACTTCCTTTTACTGCAATGTATTTCTAAAAAATACAATCAAACATTCATTATAATAAACAAATGTATTGTTATGCGTATGAATACAATATATAATATATCTGGAGACCATACTTGTAACAGTCTTGTTCTCCTTGTGATAATTCAGACAAACTTATTATTGACAGTTGCCCTTTCCACTTTGCAAACCACTCTGGACTCATTCCCCATAAAGCCCTCGCGATCTTCTCTTTGAACAACAGAATCTATCAGTAACAATGTAATCTTGTGCTATTTGTGCTTATTTGTAAACTTAACTGATGGTGGTTTATGGATCAAAGCCTCAACAAAAGCCTGCTGTCAATCAAAAAACATGAAAGGAAGTGTCCTATAATTGCCCTATAATAATGTTAAGGGGTCTTTAAGGAGATGACGTTAATCGGGGCTGTCTTAATGCATGGGAATTTAGGGGCCCCAGGTGCATGGGGGCCCCATGCTAATCTTACATTACATCATACGTGCCAACTGTCCCAGATTTGCCGGGACAGTCACGTTTTTTAATAAGCTGTCCCTTGATGGCCGTGTCTCAAGTAGCATCCCAGAAGCTGTACTGTGCCCTCCTGATCCCAGTTTTGTGCCCTCCTGACTCCCCCCCATACTGCCCCCCCCCAATACTGTACCTTTTGTGTTGATTAGTCTTTGATTTATGACATGTTTTCTTATTGTTTAAAATCAATTTTATTGAAAGTACTAAAAAAATGCATGTTTAACTCTATTAACTATTTATACTTTAATTCTTGAGAGTATGTGCATACATTGGGGAAGGTTGGAAGGGGCCCCAGTGCATTATTTGCCCGGGGGCCCATGATGCTATTAAGATAGCCCTGCCGTTAATCTCCCTTGAGGAGTTTCCAATACGGCCTGCCCTCCCTGGATTAGTTGATTTTCTTTAAAAAAACAAAACACACCAGCACGTTTCGAGGTGCAGTGTGCTGTGGTGGCAGTGAACAGATAAGAGTTCAGTTGCAGAGAACTGGACTTGTAATAATGCAGAATCCAGTAATTAATAACAAACTTGGCGCGAGGGCAACCAACCTGGGAACACTCACCGCATATAACAGCAGTGTGTAGCGGAGTAGGTTTCAGATGTGCCATGAGGGGGGAATGTGGCCTGGCCAGTCCCTACCCAAATGGGGAGGCTTTTAGAAAAGAGTCCCTAACCTTTCCCTACTTGTCTGGAACCTCTCCCTATCGCTAATAACTGTCCCTGTCAGACAGGTGACCTGTCCCTATACTACCCACACTAGAAATGTGTGCCAAACCTGGGAGCCAGGGCCATAACAAGGCTCTAGGAAAATCTAAGGAAAAAGGGAAAGGGAAATGGAGCAACAGGGAATCACGCAAACGCTCTGAGAAATCCTGGGGCGTGAGGATATGACATCAAATACTCAAAATTACCATCCGAATACCTAACGGTGTATGACCGGTGAGCCAAGCAACTGAAAAACATGTAAGAATAAGGAAGGAGGAAGTTGCATATGATGGCTCAAACAAGGGTAAATGGTGGATAAAAGATGGTACTTTATTGAAACAGGTTTAAAACAAGTGATGCAAAATACAACATGCAATTGCAAAAGTAATGGCTCATGGACACTGGATAAAACCAAAAACAGTAGATCCTGCCTCTGAGATGGCGCTGGTGACACCTCACCGAGGCTCCACCCACCACCCAATGAACACAACAACCACCTAAACAGCCCACCACCCCAACCCATCTGCCCAGGACCAATTCCAAAGACTGATGAAGACTGAAGAATGTCCCAGTCAGGGGTCTTGATAGACAATTCACAGAGGAATGGAGGCCAGCAGGGATATACAGGATAAGTCCAGGGGCTGGGGACAGAGCTATATGAATTATAGAATAAGGCTTCGGACAAGGAGGCTGGGTATAAGGAACTCCTGGGGCTGATGTTCCAACAGATCTCATCAAGGTAGAAGGCTTAATTTCTCCACAGCATCAAACCCTGGTAAGGAGGCACAATTATCAGGTGGAAATCCTTTGTTGGCACCAAAAAGAAATCATGTTCCTGAAGAAGCGTGCTGCGCCACGCGAAACGCGTTGACGTCACACGCGGTCACGCCTCCCGCTCCACCCACCACCCGGATCTTCACACCGCAACCGCCGCTCCGAACAGCTGTAGCCGGTTCACGGCGTCTCTCCAACAGTGATTGTGGCTATCTACTGTTTTTGGTTTTATCCAGTGTCCATGAGCCATTACTTTTGCAATTGTATGTTGTATTTTGCATCACTTGTTTTAAACCTGTTTCAATAAAGTACCATCTTTTATCCACCATTTATCCTTGTTTGAGCCATCATATGCAACTTCCTCCTTCCTTATTCTTACATAACAAGGCTCTGCATGACCCAAGGTGGCTGCTAAAGTCACATGGGGCTGCAGAATCCATTCTGATCCACAGTGACCTAGGAAACCGTAGAGGAACCACATTCCTCTCCCAGTGCAATGCAGCTGTCGTTGAGCGCCCTTTGCAGTGGTAAATCTCCCCCAGTCTATCCAGACACTATGGTCACCTGCTGACTTGCCACTAACCAGGTACTCTCTACTCACAGACCGAAACTGGATTCCCAACCTGGCTAGCAGGGGGTGGTTTGGGGGAGCTGGGACAGCTTGGTTTGGGCTCCAGTGGAGCTTGGAACTGTCCTCTGCTCAGGCACAGTTTACACCATCAATGCTGGGGGAGAGGCCTGTGCTCTGTCCTTGTCCTTATCCTGCACTCAGTAGGTCAGTGGAGGGGACTTTTTACTTTTCTTCACCAGGAATATTTTAGGCTTGTCTGTGAAAGAAGCAGTGCAGCCTTTTTATGGGCATTAGAGTTCCCCAGAGGGCAATTGCCCCCCTGTCCACTGGCCCAGTCCTCCCCTGACCGGCATTGGCTGGAAGACATCTGGGGATCGTAGGGCCAAGGTAAATTTCACTACATAGTAATCCTGAGTGTGGCTCGGGGTTACCGCTTTTGCTACTGAAAATTAACCCCCGAGCCACACTCTGGATTACCGCCAGGGAGGTTAATTATAGTGCCATCATCCATTTACAGAAAAAGAAGGGACAATATATATAGAGTGTAGCAGGTTTTCCAGGCCTGTGGCCTGATGTGGGTCTGCCATTGTTACCGGTTACCTCTCCAGCCCATGTGAGCTGCGACCCTGAGTGTGAGAACTGAGACATTGACAACTCCGCCATCTTTGTTTGTGGTTTTATTGTAGATAATAAAGGGGATGGGAGAAGGGAATGAGTGGGATACTCCTTTACTCTTCACTAGATACAGTTTTGGACTTTATCCGGAAAATATCTTTTAACACTGCCTTGATGCCAGCCGACGCTAGCCAGCGCTCACTGACGCTTAGAACACACTGTAACTTGACAAAAGTGCTGAATCCTCGACTATAGATCCAGAAGACTCAGGACTGTAGAGCATAGAACTACTGACACTGCTGCAATGCAAAGTCTCTGACCACTCTCTCCAGCCTGGCACTGGCTGGAGGTAGCTTGCTGTGAATTACTGTATAGCTGCAACTCTCAACTGGTACTCTGCGCAATTCAGGGCCCAAACCGCAGACGCCCCCTTTACACTTTAACCACTTTACCACCGGAGGATTTTGCTGTCTTACGTCCAGGCCACTTTTTGCGATTCGGCGCTGTGCGACTTTAACTGACAATTGCGCGGTCAGAGCTTTCTTTTGGTGGTATTTGATCACCTGTGCGATTTTTACTTTTTGCGCTATAAACGAAAAAAGAGCGTACATTTTGAAAAAATAACAATATTTTTCAAAAATTTTTTATATGACATTCCCCCCCCCCCCCCCCCCCAAATGTAAAAATCTCATTTTTTTTAAATTTTTGGCCAATTTGTTTTCTGCTACCTATGTTTGGTAAAAAAAATCACAATAAGTGTATTTTGATTTTTTTGCGCAAAAGTTATTGCGTTTACTAACTAAGGGAAAGATTTCTGTCATTTTTGGTGTTTTTTTTTTTTTTTAATGAGTAATGGCGGCGATCTGTGATTTTTTTTTTTTGCGGGACTGCGACATTGCGGCGGGCAGATCGGACCCTTGACTGACATTTTTGACACTTTTGGGGGTACCAATGACATTTCTACAGTAATATAAATATGCACTGTTACTGTAAAAATGACACTGGCAGGGAAGGGGTTAATTTTATTGGAGAGGGAGGGGTTAATGTATGCCTGGTGCTTACTAACGTGTGTGGGGGGAGGTGACTGAGTGACACAGGGACAGATCGCATGTTCAGCTATGCTGAACCCTGCAATCTGTCACTGTTTGTCACTTATTAGATCCGCCGGCTCTGTTTACACAAGCGGGCGGATCTCCAAACTCGATTCCCCGACGATCGGGGAAGAGCAGCGGCGATCGCCGCCGCTCCTCCCCTGTCCAGACTCCCGCTGTGACTGAAAACAGCAGGAGCGTGCCTCCGGCGGCGCGCGAGCGCTGCCTACAGGGGGAGGAGTCCAGCGACGTAGGTCTACGTCGCTGGACGGAATCGAGCCACTTTTCCGCAGTACAGTCAACGTGACTGGTCGGCAAGTGGTTAAGCTCTTCAGGGTCCACTGACCATGTACCCCCTTTACTACTTCAAGGTCCTCAACCTAGGTACCCCCCTTTTCAGCTAGCTGGCACTGGATCCCAGAACCTCCTCCGAAGTGGTCCCCTCTAACACTTCAGGCAGACCACCCCCAGAGGCAATCCTCAGTACTCACGATCGGTGTACGCTTCCCTGGGACTGGACCCCTCTCGCTCTCCGCTGGTTCTCGGCACACCGGATCCCCTCAGCTCAACTCCTCTCTCTCTGGATTATGAGGCGACACCCCGAGACATCCGCTTCCTCAGACAGGAGGAGAGACAGCCGTTCTCTCCCTCCTGGGACTCCGCTCCTGCCAAAGACAACCTGTCACGCACTTCCCCCAAACTTATACCCACTCCCAGAATACTTTGCAGCATAATCTGCCTTCTGGGGTAGTTGAAAGCTTGGATTTGTCCCCTGATTGGGCTTCCCACACTACCCTATGAGAAGCCTCTCAAAGGAACCCTCAGCAGGCACATCTGGAAGCCCTGACACCCTAACTAAATAAATCACAGCCCTGCTGTTAGGCAGGCAAGGCCCACTATACAGTCAGGTCCATAAATATTGGGACATCGACACAATTCTAATATTTTTGACTCTATACACCACCACAATGGATTTGAAATGAAACAAAAAAGATGTGCTTTAACTGCAGACTTTCAGCTTTAATTTGAGAGTATTTACATCCAAATCAGGTGAAAGGTGTAGGAATTACAACAGTTTGTATATGTGCCTCCCACTTTTTAAGGGACTAAAAGTAATGGGACAATTGGCTGCTCAGCTGTTCCATGGTCAGGTGTGTGTTATTCCCTCATTATCCCATTTACATGGAGCAGATAAAAGGTCCAGAGTTCATTTCAAGTGTGCTATTTGCATTTGGAATCTGTTGCTGTCAACTCTTAATATAAGATCCAAAGAGCTGTCACCATAAGTGAAGCAAGCCCTCATTAGGCTGAAAAAAAAAAACAAAAACCCATCAGAGAGATAGCAAAAACATTAGGTGTGGCCAAATCAACCGTTTGGAACATCCTTAAAAAGAAAGAACGCACCGATGAGCTCAGCAACACCAAAAGACCCGGAAGACCACGGAAAACAACTGTGGTGGATGACCGAAGAAATCTTTTCCTGGTGAAGAAAACACCCTTCACAACAGTTGGCCAGATCAAGATCACTCTCCAGGAGGTAGGTGTATGTGTGTCAGATCAAGAACACTCTCCAGGAGGTAGGTGTATGTGTGTCAAAGTCAACAATCAAGAGAAGACTTCTCCAGAGTGAATACAGAGGGTTCACCACAAGAACAGGAAGGCCAGATTAGAGTTTGCCAAACAACATCTAAAAAAGCCTTCACAGTTCTGGAACAACATCCTATGGACAGATGAGACCAAGATCAACTTGTACCAGAGTGATGGGAAGAGAAGAGTATGGAGAAGGAAAGGAACTGCTCATGATCCAAAGCATACCACCTCATCAGTGAAGCATGGTGGTGGTAGTATCATGGTGTGGGCATGTATGGCTGCCAATGGAACTGGTTCTCTTGTATTTATTGATGATGTGACTGCTGACAAATGCAGCAGGATGAATTCTGAAGTGTTTCGGGCAATATTATCTGCTCATATTCAGCCAAATGCTTCAGAACTCATTGGAAGGCGCTTCACAGTGCAGATGGACAATGACCCAAATCACACTGCAAAAGCAACCAAATAGTTTTTTAAGGGAAAGAAGTGGAATGTTATGCAATGGCCAAGTCAATCACCTGACCTGAATCCGATTGAGCATGCATTTCACTTGCTGAAGACAAAACTGAAAGGAAAATGCCCCAAGAACAAGCAGGAACTGAAGACAGTTGTAGTAGAGGCCTGGCAGAGCATCACCAGGGATGAAACCCAGCGTCTGGTGATGTCTATGCATTCCAGACTTCAGGATTTGCAACCAAGAATTAAAAAGTGAAAGTTTGATTTATGATTGTTAATCTGTCCCATTACTTTTTGTCCCTTAAAAAGTGGGAGGCACATATACAAACTGTTGTAATTCCTACACCGTTCACCTGATTTGGAAGTAAATACCGTCAAATTAAAGCTAAAAGTCTGCAGCTAAAGCACATCTTGTTTGTTTCATTTCAAATCCATTGTGGTGGTGTATAAAGCCAAAAAGATTAGAATTGTGTTGATGTCCCAATATTTATGGACCTGACTGTACATTTACCTAGCACCTACCTGTAGGGTGCTACAAGAGTATCACTTAAAATTCTTTTTTTGTTCTGTTTTATTATGGTGCTTTTTGTTGGTTTATTTATTTTAATTTTTTGTATTAATGCAGGTGTTTTTAAAAGTTAACATTTGCTCTTAAAAAAAGCATACTTAATGCAAGCAAGTCTTTTTGCAGCACCTTTGCCACTGGAGTAAGCAGAATCATGGTACAGCTAATTCCCTTTTTTTTATTTTGTTTATTTTGTAAAATAAGTTTCCCCCTCACGGCTTTATTCTGGAAATAGATGTGTGCACACTTCACGCTCACTAAAACATCCTCAGGTAATGAAATTTTACCTTTAGACATACAGTGCAATTTAAAGTCGGATCTTTCTGTGTCACAAATCTCCGAATCCTTTACAAGCTGGAAAGCCAACAAGACAAGTTACCTATCCAGACTGACAGTTTGACATTCTGCTGAGTCACGGAAAGTCATTGCAGCAGATTAATGACTGCTCTTTTCAAACTTTTCAAAAAGACCAAGGAGAGGCGAGAGATAATTTTTTTTCTTTCCAAGCTAAGGTCAGGATCCGAAACCCATTTTTTGGCAGATCTACAAAACAAGAGGCGGACTGTTCAGCTGGTGATTGGCTAAGGTCGGTCATCTCCATCGCATAGTGGCAGGGACAAGTACGCATTTACATGCATCTTGAAGTGAGGAAAATATTATTCATGCATGCAAAGTAGATTTACAGCATAATCAATTTATCCAATGTGAAAGTCTTGGATGAATGGGTATTATGAATAATACTTGTGTATAACGTTATCTGTTCCTTTTTTGAGGAGCGCCAAAGACACATTTCTTGCCCCCTTTGTGCCCCAAAAGCAATCCAAAAAAAGAAAAGACCCTTATTAGAAGATCATAAAAAGTCCCCTGCTTCAAAGTCTTGTTAGATTTTTGGTAAAGAGTTTTAATTATTTTTCAGGGTGCCGGTGAAGGGTACATATATGTGTAGCACCCTCCTAGGTAGGTGCCAGGAAAATGCATTAAGTGGCTCTTTCTGCTTATCAGTAGAGCCAGATCTGTTAGTTCTGCCTGTCACATGTTTCCAGGTGTGATTTATTGAGTCTAAGGGAGTCTCCCCACTGTATCCAATAAGGGAGCTTGTTGGACAGTGGAGGAAACCTAACCAATGGTACACCAGGGTTTATGACTGTCTCAGTGGGTGGGCATTCTCGCAATGCATCCTGGGATTGGCAATAAATCCTGAGGGAGCATGTGACAGGGCGTCTTTTGGCAGGAGCAAAGTCCCAGGAGAAGGTGGACGGCTGTCTCTCCTCCTGTAGGTGTGAGGAAGGTGGTTCAGGCGGTTGGCCTATTGAGCCAGGTGTGGAGCTGAGCTGCAGAGGATCCAGAAAGCTGACCAGTGGAGCTGCTGGCAGAATATTTTGGGAAAAACAGTATCGCGAGTACCAAGGGGTCTGCCTAGGAGAGGGGACCACTTCAGAGAAGTCAGGGGATCAAGGAGGTAGCTTACACAGGAAGTTACCAGTAAAGGAGGTGCCGTGTAGTTGACCCTGAATATTAAGAAGAAAGGGGGTGCCAGGAAGGGCCCTGAAGTTGTTCAGCAGTACAGTTTACCTCAAAAAGGTCAATTATTCTACTTCACAGCCAAGGGCAAAACATGAAGCAGCGGCCTAGCCGTGACTAGCGTTACTCAGTGTTACTCAGCGCCATTCAGCATTTTCAATTTATCCCAGCCAATTGTATAAAGTTGCAGTATCCCACTCATTCCCTTCTCCTATCCAAGTTCCAAATAAAAACACAAAAACCAAAGCTACCGGACTGTTTCCTGACTAAGCCAAAATCACTCTGAAAATGTTGAACTGTCCTATTGTTGCTAATGGTAACCCAGGGGAACCCGTATTCTGCAGCTCCCAAGGGAGTAATGCTACATATGAAAAAAGAGAAAAAGGTTGGGACTTTATATGAGGCTCATATAATAACACAAGGTAACTAGTCAATGGTTGACATAGTTACTTCACTTAGATTGGTGAACATTTTATGTTTCTCTTCACTTTGGTGGATCGTTTTGTTCCTTTGGGCACTTTATGGTCCCTATTTGTCCCTTTCCCCTTTTGCCTTTTCGTTGTCTGGGCACGTACCTATTTGAACCTACCTTAACACTATTGTGCTCACTGCACCTATTTTAGGATTTTTTTTTAATCCTACCACGCATCACCATGCACACAGGTACCGGTATACTTATTTGAAACTTGTATCTCTCTCCCAGTGGCGGTTGGTGCTCCTTTGGCCGGGGGGGGGAGGTTAGTTGGACCGCACCATACACCCCCCCCCCCGGACCACACCAGGCCACACACAGTACACACAGCATTACAGTACAGGACCCACAGCATAGCATGACATGACAGTACAGTACAGGACCCCCCCGGCTCCCTCACCCATCTGCAGCAGGCGAACGGCAATGGCAGCGGCGGCGGAGGCTTTTTCACCGTCTTCTGCGTCTCCTCCTCCATGCCCAATGGCATGGCTTCTTCTTTCCGCCAATTGGGAAATGGGTCTCAGAACTCACTTCCTGATTGGCCAGGAGGAGGATCCGTCTGACAATAGTGAATTTTCATTCGCTATTGTCACACAACTGGGTGGGTTCGGGTGCAGTGCTCTGCACCCCAAACCCACCCTTTTTTAGCCTATTAGAGCCTCTGGCTCTAATCACATGGCTAAAAAAAAAAAAAAAAAGCCACATTGAAATCCATGCGTCCGGCTCCCCGCATGTAAATTAGGGGGCCGGATGCATGGATAGGGGGGGAGGCGCCCCTGCGCCCAAAATATGCACAAGCCGCCACTGCTCTCTCTCTTCTCCTGTATTAGGATCTAATCATAGCCTCACTCTATCTAGGTTACTCAACCACACTATACATTTGTTTTATTATCATATACATTTAATAATATTTTTTATAAGTCTAATTGGATGATCAGCTGAGGCATTAGTGATTTCCCTGCAGCCCTTGTACATCAACCTGTTGTGCGCAGATATTGCTTCCTCAGTTCCCGGGTTAGACGTTTCCGGCTCTCCCTCCACCCCTAACCTTAATGTGGTAACAGTCTGAACTAAATTGTAAGTAATGAATAATCTGTAAAAGGCGTTGCTTTTAGTATATGTCTAATACTTAGGAATATTATTAATTATATACAATTTGGTTGTAGATACATGGTGAATCTTCTCCTGAAGAAGTGATTTTCACGAAACGCGTAGAGCTTATTAGGATGCACCTTTCTGGTTATCCTCACCTATTATTTATTTCTGATGTTTGTCTTCATAATTATTTTTGCCTATTATAGATACAGTTCATTATGACTGCTTATTTACCCTACATCTTTCAAAGTATTTTATGGCTTGACTGTACCATCTATGTATATAGAAAAAGTTGCAAAAAAGTTGGACCCGGCGCTACCACTTTAAATCGTGCATGTGCAAATTAGAAAAGTGCATACAGTGCTAAAAGTGCACCCAATAAGATATAAAATATATGTATAGTATATAAAGTGCTAGGTGCTAATTATGGGCTGTGCTTAGTGTGCCACATTGTAAACATCATATGTTGTACATATAAAGTGCCGAGTGCTGATAATGCCAAGAACCACGTGTAGTGATTAAGGAGACAAATAAACAAGCAAAGATATGGCGTTGGTAGATGACCCACCAAAGACACCGCTGCTTACCACACTCTCTCGGCCAATGCCTCGACACTTCCCGGTCACTAAAATAAAGGATAAGCCTCCATTGCGTAGCATATGTTATGTCAACCAAAATAACGTAGCATCCACTCACAGTTAGGGAGTTCACTGTCAGCTTGAGAGGTGTTCGCCGGACCGCTTCCGCGTTCCACCGGCTCAAACCACCGTTCCCGGAAGTGACGTATTGACGTACACAAACCACGCCCTACGCGTTTCGTCATACGACGTCATCTGGAGCGTGCCATCCATCACTACTCCCGGTCTTTTTATAGGCTGGGATGCCGCCATCTTGGTGTGCCAAGTATGAGGCCGAACACGGCAGCCATCTTGGTGCACCTATCCCGTAGCCTAATAATCTTTATTCATCATGTGAACTCCCTTCATGCTGTGTTTGCCGTACATATAAAACCATAAACTTTATTAGAACAACAAGTACGACTAAACATAAATGCCTGTTGGTAATTAAAATTAAGAATGAAATAAATAAATGAAATGTGCTAAAGGTGATGTGTCTGGCTTAATCGGTAGTGAGCCGATGTCCAGTAGTGCCGTGATATAAATAAATAAAAGAATACTCATTAGATAATTTTATTATAGTGACAATGTGATCTAGTGATGTGTGTTGGTTACACTTAGTAAGTACGTGGGCCGATGTGTCTGCGCAGATGGTGCTAGACTATAAAGAAGAAAGTGCCCATATATGTACCAATCTAATCGGTGAGATAGAAATCGTGCTGGAAAAGAATTTTCGTGCTGGAAAAAAATTCCTTTTTCTGTTGTTTTTAAAAACAAAAGCAAAAACAGTTTCTTCCATGAGTCCATCCGCTGGAATGTAGGTCCACATGATGAATAAAGATTATTAGGCTACGGGATAGGTTCACCAAGATGGCCGCCGTGTTCGGCCTCATACTTGGCACACCAAGATGGCGGCATCCCAGCCTATAAAAAGACCGGGAGTAGTGATGGATGGCACGCTCCAGATGACGCCGTATGACGAAACGTGTAGGGCGTGGTTTGTGTACGTCAATACGTCACTTCCGGGAACGGTGGTTTGAGCCGGTGGAACGCGGAAGCGGTCCGGCGAACACCTCTCAAGCTGACAGTGAACTCCCTAACTGTGAGTGGATGCTACGTTATTTTGGTTGACATAACATATGCTACGCAATGGAGGCTTATCCTTTATTTTAGTGACCGGGAAGTGTCGAGGCATTGGCCGAGAGAGTGTGGTAAGCAGCGGTGTCTTTGGTGGGTCATCTACCAACGCCATATCTTTGCTTGTTTATTTGTCTCCTTAATCACTACACGTGGTTCTTGGCATTATCAGCACTCGGCACTTTATATGTACAACATATGATGTTTACAATGTGGCACACTAAGCACAGCCCATAATTAGCACGTAGCACTTTATATACTATACATATATTTTATATCTTATTGGGTGCACTTTTAGCACTGTATGCACTTTTCTAATTTGCACATGCACGATTTAAAGTGGTAGCGCCGGGTCCAACTTTTTTGCAACTTTTTCTATTTTACTACCTCAGAGGTAGGTTGGAGGCAGCTTACACCACCATTTGAGCCTGATTCAGTACAACTCCATAGCGCTGGTATACAATCTCTTTTTCTTCATCTATGTATATAATCTATCTAGGATACAATAATGTTATCATTTGCTGCTATTAATAAAATATATACTTGGTTTTATTATATACCTACCTTTCTTTATATAGCTTGCGTTATGCCTATATGTTATATATCGATGTTTGGTCACACACCTCATAAGGGACTGTTTTTATATAATTGTTATTTTGTACTAGAGATCGACCAATATCGGTTTTTCGTTACCGATACCGATACTTTGGCCGATGCATATCGTTATTGGTCGATATTGGCCGATATTTTCGTACATTTAAAAATATATATATTTTTTATTTTTAGGACTTGACAGGTACTGTTGTGGAGGAATCTGGGGGTCTAAAAGACCCCAAACCCCTCCTCTGCACTTAAAAGCATTTAAAATTCCAAGTTTGGCTGTTTTGAATGCTGTCATTTTTTTTAATCTGGCGCAGAGTACCCGGAAGTGATGTCATGACATCACTTCCAGGTTTTACATGGAGACCCGATCAGAGCCGATCGCGGCTTTGATTGGGTCTTCGGCAGCCGTGCAGGCTGGTTGCACAGGTCTCCCGGTGGGACGGGAGACCCGGGTGAGCCGCGTAAGGCGGTGGGAGGGGGGGGGACATCCCCTCCCGCTCCCTGTAATGACAGCCGAGCGGCTTCTCAGCCACATCGGTTGTCATTACAAGACAGCCGACCATCGGCTATGGACGCCGATACCGGGGTGATGCCTCTAGCTGCAGGTATCACTCCGGTACAAGCACTTTTCCAAAATATCGGCAATATCGGTAACCTCCGGGGCCGATTCCAATATATCGGGGAAAGTGCAGATTGGCCCTCGATATATCGGCTTTGCTGATAATCAGTCGATCCATATTTTGTACCGGTTTATTTTTGATACAATACAATATAAATATGGATTTTTATTGAATTATGTATTTCAAAAGGATCACATCAGGATAGGTGCAAGGTTTCGGAGTCACGCAGGACCCCTTATTTACATGCCAGACCAAGGGGGTCCTGCGTGACTCTGAAACGTTTCACCTATTCTGATGTGATCCTTTTGTAATAAAAAGTTTCTTCGGACTGCTGTGCAAGATCCATGGTGTGCTGGCGAATATGTATGTATCTGTGATAGATCCAGTGTCCAGCTGGTAATCGCTGCAGCCAGGCCTACCATGGGTCCCACTGGGTCCATTGGACCCAGGCAGCACTTTGAGAGGGGCAGCAAATTGATGCCCAAGATTTTTTTTTCCAGCAATTTTGTGTGTCATCAGTTATGAGCAGCATTTCCCCATCTTATACTGCCGCCCGTAGTGCAAACTGATGAGTATGAGAAGGCAAAGGGTCTCCTCCGGGGGAATATTCCTTATGTAATCGTGGTGTGCGCAATGACGTCAGACATTCAGACGAACAAAATAATACTGGAGTTTGTGGTTTGGAATTGAACATGGTGGTATCATGTCATATAATTGTGCATGTAGACAAGGTGTTGTTCCATATAAATCTGACTTCCTGATCAGTGGTGTATTTTGGTTTTGTGCTGCCCTAGGCAAGACTAAAATTGAGCACCCGCCCCCCCCCCCCCTTCCGACTCCTATGTAAATTTGCCCCACTCCTTCCTTTTTAACGGATGTGACTCCCTCCAAAATTGAAGGACTCCAAGTCCCAGCATGAACCCCTGAAATCTAACGAGAGGGGGGGGTAAGAGAGGGTGGGATAGAGAGAGAGGGGGGGTGAGTGAGGGAGGGAGGGAGAGAGAGAGAAGGGGGGATGAGAGAGGGGGGAGAGAGAGAATGAGAGAGAGAGAGAGGGGGGTGAGGGGAGGGTGAGAGAGGGGGGGGGGGTGTGAGAGACATAGGGGAGTGTGAGAGAGAGAGGGGGTGTGAGAGAGAGGGGGGGTGAGAGATGTGAGAGAAAGGATGGTTGAGAGAGAGAGAGAGAGAGGAGGGGAGAGAGAGAGAGAGAGAGAGAGAGGAGGGGAGAGAGAGAGAGGAGGGGGGTGAGAGAGGTGGGAGAGGCGGCTCTAGCAACCAGTGGCCAAAAGTATCTCAGGTGGAGGGGGCGGCTTTTTTGCTGCCCCCCTGCAAAGTGCCGCCCTAGGCCTGGGCCTTGTTGGCATAGGCCAAAATACAGCACTGTTCCTGATACATTTCATTTTATTTTTAATTATCATGATATAAAATAAAATTGTATGGGCCTTTTGGTGGGCGTGATTTTATTTGGGGGGAGCAGCATTTCATTTTTGGACCCAGGCAGCACAAGGTCTTGGGCCAGCCCTGGCCGCAGCACCCACAACTGATGTGCCTATATCCAGGAAGGTGTGCGATGGGAATATGAACTCTTCTTTATTGAATTATGAACATCCCTCTGTTTGGCCTGTACAGTCCGACTTTTTTCTTTTCTTTTTAGAGATGTCGATTTCTGAACAGCTCTTCTGGCTTTGGTTGGGGTCCTTGGGTAGCGTCTTTTATTTCTTCAAGCATAAAATCCTCCGCCTTAAAGTAGCATCTCTCCTAGGATATCGTCCGTGGGATATTGCAGTCAGCTTTTTATGCTTGCCGTAAAGACACAGTTTTAATAAAACATAAAGCGGCATTTGGAGAGCCACTCGTTTCCCGCTTATGTGTCAGATGAGAAAACACCAATATTTGCCTTTTGCTAAACAGCAGTCCCCAGACCAAGGCAGGGAAACGAGTCGGCCGTATTTTATCAGCGTTTCTGCGGCTACTTATACATCTGCTTGCCTGAACAGATTCCCGGAGGTGTTATCAGGGTAGACCAGGCGCCATAATCGCAGCTCCCTCCCTGCAGAGCCGTGTCAGATCCTGAGGTATTAGAACTCACGGCTGCTGTAATAGGTGCACTAACTCTATTTGATGAGCTGTTGGATTGCTGCATCTCTTTAAAAAAGGAACGGAGTCTCAAAGAACCCGCATTCTGTTATATTCACGAATACGCCAAGGCCTGGAATGGTTCCTTAGCATGGAAGTTGTTGATCTGACTAATATGGCTTCTGAGGCCTTGCGAGCCTTCTTTGATTTCTAGGTTTCTTTTACAAAAGTTCTACTGCATTCAAAGCATGGTGATCACCACCTGAACCCAAAACATTGATTCATAGCCCAGGGCTAGCGAAAAAACACTTTAGCCTTCCATTAGGGGCCAAAACATGCAAGAAAATGTTATGAGTAACCTGCTTAAGGATCGGGCCTATTTCTGACACTTGTTGTTTACAAGTTAAAATCAGTATTTTTTTCCTAGAAAATTACTTAGAACCCCCAAACATTATAGATTTTTTTTTTAAAAAAAGACTCTGGAGACTAAAATGGCGTTCATTGCAATATTTTTTGTCATGCGGTATTTGTGCAGCAGTCTTTTTTCTTTTTGGGAAAAAATTAATTTCAATGCATTTTAAAAAAATTAAACAGTAAATTTAGCTCTGAAATTTTTCATAAACACGAAAGGAGGAGTCAAGATGGGGCAATTAATTTGTGTAGATTTGATGTTTTCTCTGAATTGTCACATAATCTGTGGGGGGGGGGGGTTTCTCTCTTCTCTTCCCCCTCCATGATACTCACATTCAGGGGCGTAACTACAGGGGTTGCAATTGCAACCGGGCCCCATGCTCCAGGGGGCCTGTGCGGCTCCTGGATAGCGGGGGCAGCATATAGAGAAATCACTGTCCTCCTTTTCCTCCTGTAGCTGTAGGAGGAAAATGGAGGAGATTGGTTCCTCTGTATGCTGCCCCCGTCACTCCTCCTATCCAGTTCACTTGTGTTCTGCTGTCTCTGGGCCCCTGTGTGCTCCCCTGCCCCCCCCCCCCCCCCCACAGTGCTCCCTTCCATCTCCTGAGGCCTGCTGCAGAGGATGTGTCACAATAGAGAACCAGGAAGGGGGTCGGTAAATATGTAATTTACCAGCTCCTTCCTTTTCTGAATGGACAGAGTCATAGTCAGTGACATTGTAAAAAAATTATATAAAATGATAAAAATAATACAATTAAAATACCAAAAAAAAAACTACTGACAGCAGTGGGTGAACTTCCAGGATCGCAAAGGTCAAACTTGTGACCGGGCCCTGGCATTCCACCACCGTGGGGAGGCCCCAGGATGGCAGGAAGGGGGCCCACTGCAGAACTTGTGAAAGGGTCCCGCTGCGTAATAAAGGGCCCCACAATGAGAGTAAAGGGCCCCAGGATCAGTGGGAAGAGCCCCAGGCTTGAAGGGAAGGGCCCCCAGCCAGGGGCCCGGGGGGCCCCTCATGGTTTCTTGCACCGAGGCCCTGAAGATTCTAGTTACGCCTCTGCTCACATTTTATTAGAGGTTACCTGGCAGAGGGGATATGCTTTAAAGAAATCACTTTTGAAAAATATGAAAAGAAATAACATGGATAATTTTGGATACGTATTTAATTTTTACATAATAAAGAGGTGGGTAAGCTATAAAGAACTCACTTTTGAAATTTTTCACAAATACGAAATTTTGATTTTTTTCTCTGAATTTTCACATAATTTGTGGGGGGGGGGGGGGTTCTTTTTTTTTTTTTTTTTTTTTTTTTTTTCCTTTTTGTGTTTTGGGTGTGTCAGGTTTATAGAACTCACTTTGAAGTTATTTCACAAATTTGGGGAATAAAGGGAGTTTGAACATAGTATTCTGAGGATTTAAATTGTGTAGAGATGGTTTTTCTTTTGCATGTTTCACATAATAGTGGGTTTTTGTTTTTTTTGGGGAAAGTGGGAGAATTATATGCTATGTAGATTTCTGAGAGTGCTGTTTATATGTATTTAATATGTAATGTATTGAAGGAAGAAACAATAAAATCTGTTAATTAAAAAAAAAAACATTAAATTTAGCCCATTTTTGTTTACATTGTGAAAGATAATGTTACGCCGACCAAATAGATACCCGACATGTCATGCTTTAAAATTGCGCACACTAGTGGAACGGCGACAAACATTGGTACTTAAAAATCTCCATAAAAATGTATACGGGTTATCAGTTTAGAGGTACAGAGGAGGTCCAGGGCTAGAATTTTTGCTCCCACTCTAACGATTGCGGCGATACCTCACATGTGTGGTTTGAACACCGTTTACATATGTGGGCGTAACTTGCGTATGCGTACGCTTCTGAGCGTGCGCTTTAAATGTATTTATTTTTCTTTTCCTATTTATTTTACCTTTTATTTTTTATTTTTACACTGTCCCTTTAGAAAATAAAAATTCTAAAAATAAAAAATCGAATAAAAATACTGGATTTATGGCAGCTATCTGCTGCCATAACCCCGGTATTTAACGTCAAATTCGTGACATAAATACATGGTGGGCGGTCCGTAGGTTCGTAAGTGGTTAAAGTGTTCACTATATTTGGTCTCCCACAGTATACAGAATATGGAAATGCAATTGTTTTAGTAAATATAAACTGCTAAATACCTTTTCTCATCAGCAGTATATAGCAGTCGCGAGACTTCTATGAGTGTCTGGTTAAAGCTTGTAGGAGGAATTTTCATTCTGCACTGACTGTCCTATCAGGTTGCAGGATCCCTGACCCTCTTTCTGGACAGTGTTGATTGGCCCTATGCGGATCACATGCACTCTCCCAAGAAAAAAAAAAAACAACCCTCAAGCAATACACACCAAACTGAGCATGTACAGCCTGTCCCCTGGCTCTATATTATCAGGGAAAATATTGGGGACAGTGGAAAGAGGAGAAGTTCAGAGAAGACAGGATCAAACACTCTTTGTACACAATGCGGAGGATTAACCACTTAGGTTCCACAGTGAGTATAACAAACATGCTTTACTGCATATACACACTGATTTTACTGTTGTGGGTTTAGTAACACTTTAAGGGCCCTGTTGGCGTGAAATGTGTTAAAAGGCTTCCATGGGTTTTTCCGTGATGTGGTCCAACATTATAATGCTATTAACAGTTTGAATAAAGGAGATGCTTTTTACACGACATTGATGTGCATTCATCCCACGTTCTCTCTTAGTGTCCAAAATATGTCATGACTCATGAGAGAAATATGCCACTTCTAACATCCTTGTGTCAGGTTGCAGTGCTTTCTATGTTACTGCATGCAGCCAGTAAAGTCAGAATACCTGATTTGCATGTGCTTCAGTGTCTCTGGGTCATAATGACAGCCAGGCACCTGGTATTTTCACAGAGAGAGAGATCAGAGACATTCACAATTGTGTGTGTGCTATTAGGGTCTTGGAAATCTAGGATATCATTGAAGGGGTGGAGATAAGCAGAGGTGAGCTTATTAGATGATTATTAAAAGGCTAGAGTTCAGCAGGGGTGTGTACATAGGAGCTCCGAGAATGGTAGAATGGTATGTGGGAGGGAGTAAAGCCCAAGGTTTGTGCCAGAGGAATAAAATAAACTGCATTTTTGGTGTTGGCAAAGGCAAATTAAACTTCATATGATTGGTATAATTGGTAGTAAGTTGAAATCTATCTTGCGCTGCTGCTCTTCCTCTTTCCTCTGACTGGAACTATGCAGTCACTGTTGGGGAAAAGATGTCCCCATGGGACAGCGCCAAAATCATTGCAGTACTAAAATCCCAAAATTTGTGTTACCAAAGCGCCTTGGTAAACTATGATATAAAGTCTACCCCAGCCAGGGGCAGACTGGCCCAGGGAGCAAGAGTATAAAAGAGAAGCCCATGGTGCAGCGACTCGGCCCCCCTCCCACTCTCCCTCTTCCCATCTTCCTCCTGACTCTCATTCCAAGCTGAAGCCCTGCTCCAGATACTCTCTACTTATCGGCTGAATCTGGGTTCCCGACCTGGCAGGCAGGGGGCGGTGGGGGGGAGCTGGAACAGCTCGATCGGGTCTGCCTGGGGGAAAAGAGTCTCCAGTGGGTCATGGAACCAGCCTCTGATCTGACACAGTTTATACCATCCATGCTGGGGGGGGGGCTGCACTCAGTAGGTCAGTGGCAGAGACTTTTTAGTTCTCTTCACCAGGCATGTCTGTGGCAGAAGCAGTGTGCAGCCTTTTTACAGGGCATCAGAGCAGCCTATGGGGCAATTGCCTTCCTGCCCCCTGGCCCAGTCCTCCCCTGACCCCAGTTGCTGTTCCAAATGCACACAACTAATTAATTACATGTGATAAGAATAAGGCCCCTTTCACACATACGGTCTTTTCAGTTCATCAGTTCAGTCACGTTTTATGTCTTCAGTCAACGTCCATTTTCATCTCAGTTCATATCCGTTTTCCATCCATTTTTCGTCAGTTGTTATCCATTTTTCATCCGTTTTTCGTCAGTTGTTATCCATTTTTCATCCGTTTTTCGTCAGTTGTTATCCATTTTTCATCCGTTGCCATCCGTTTTTCATCCCTTGTCATCCGTTTTCATCCGTTGTCATCCATTTTTCATCCGATCCGTTTTTTTGACGGATGAAAAATAGGGCATTCATCCGTTCCAAAAAATGGACATTGACGCAAGCGGATGAAAGCAGATGTTAACGGATGATCATCTGTTGTCATTCGTTTTTACAGAGAGATACATTGATGTCCGTCAACGAATCGATGAAAAACGGACAAACGGACAGCATGTGTGAAAGGGGCCTAATGAGCAGCGCTCCCTCAGCCCCAAACTGTAACTAAAATAATTTTAAAAAATGTCGACATATAATTCTAAAAATTATATGCAAATTTAATAATAACAGATATCCCCAAAAAGTTAGTGTCTATAAACACACTCTTGTGCTCCAAAAGTCCATCAAATCATTAGAAATATCAGAGATGCAAATACAATTCCTCACTCACATGATAGGGAGCCTCCTCGGCACCCAGTACATGCAGCGAGTCATTAGTAAGAAGTGAGCCCCCGCTGTTCTAAACCCAGAAACATTGTGCTCTCCACAGTCCTGAAATGATGTCCCTGGATGTGAGATTGCCATCCTTACACCAGTCTCTATGTGTTTCACCCCTGGTAGGGTGTACTCAGGAAGCTGAGATGAACTTAATGAATTAATTAACAGTTTGCACTTTTATTTCAGCTTTAGATTCTTCTGTTCCCATGTCTGAGCTGTTTTGGGGGCACAGAGCCTGAGGTGGAGAGTTCCAATCCTGGTCCTGGTTTTAGGCTGGCAAAGTCCTGATCCTTGTTCTGATACAAAGCTGTGGCATTCTTTTTCTACATGAGGGTGTTTTGACCCGATTATAGCCTAGGGCAGTGATAATGGTAAACCTTGGCACCCCAGATGTTTTTGAACTACATTTCCCATGATGCTCAACTACACTGCAGAGTGGATGAGCATCATGGGAAATGTAGTTCCAAAACATCTGGGGTGCCAAGGTTCGCCATCATTGGCCTAGGGTCATTACTCTCTGGTGAATTTGATACTTACATGAGGCAAGTGGACTCACTATACGGTTTTGTAACACTACAGCACATGAAGCACTGAGCATGGAGTCTTACCAAAAATGTGAAACACCAGGCACAAATATAAAATCAAATACTGTAATTTATTAAGAATAAAGTTAATAACAACA
Organism: Pelophylax lessonae; assembly: GCF_965119305.1. Taxonomy (NCBI): domain Eukaryota; kingdom Metazoa; phylum Chordata; class Amphibia; order Anura; family Ranidae; genus Pelophylax; species Pelophylax lessonae. Next base: position 27,123,559 of record NC_138778.1, read on the forward strand.
ATGTAAACGCACCTCCAATAACCTCAAAACCAAAACCAAATTATCAAATGAAAGTAAAGTAAAAAGTGAACAAACAAACAACTACCTAAACCAAATATATACAGACAGTAGGATATGGCCTGAGAAAAGTAGTCACTGTCAGAGCCAGGGTCATGCACAAATGATAAGGCAGAGGGAACAAAGAGCAAGCCAGAACAGGGACAGGGTACACGGTAACAGGATCAGGGAGCAGTGGCGTAGCGTGGGGGGTGCTGGGGGGGCCAGCCCCACCGGGCGCAAAATCTGGGGGGGGGCGCATCCCAGACATCTCAAGTCTCCCGCAAGTCGCGGGAGTCTCCCGCTTTCCGCCCTGAGCTCAAGGACACCCGCAAGCTCAGGGCAATATCCCAGTTTCAGTGAGTGTGAGTGTAGGGGGGGTCAGTTTAGGGGGGATTTAGTGTAGGGGGGCCAATGAAGGAGGGGTTAGTGAAGGAGGGGCAGGGAAAAAGGGTCAGTGAAGGGGGGCCAGTGTAGGTGTCAGGTAGGTCTGTGTAGTGGTGAGGTAGGTGTCAGTATAGTAATCAGGTAGGTTAGTGTAGGAATCAGGTAGGTCTCTGTAGTGGTCAGTATAGTGATCAGGTAGGTTAGTGCAGGAAACAGGTATGTCAGTGTAGTGGTCAGGTAGGTCTGTGTAGTGGTCAGGTAGGTCTGTGTAATTGTCAGTATAGTAATTAGGTAGGTCAGTGTAGTGGTCAGGTTGGTCAGTGTAGTTGTCAGTATGGTGATCAGGTAGGTTAGTGCAGGAAACAGGTAGGTCTGTGTAGTGGTCAGTGTAATTGTCAGGTAGGTTTGTGTAGTGGTCAAGTAGATTTGTGCAGTGGTCGGGTAGGTCTGTGTAGGTGTCAGTATAGAAATCAGGTAGGTCTGTGTAGTGGTCAGCTAGGTCAGTGTAGGTGTCTGTGAAGTGGTCTAGTAGATTTGTGTAGGGGGCGCAAATTACTCACCTTGCCCCAGGCGCTGACAACCTACGCTACGCCACTGTCAGGGAGGCAGCCATCAGGAATGGAAACAGGGCCAGGACTAGGATCAGAGGCGTAAATATAACCTTCAGGGCCCGGTGCAAGAAACCATGAAGGACCCCCCGGACCTCTGGCCGGGCCGTTAATTTCAAGCCTGGGGTTCTTCCCACTGATCCTGGGGCCCTTTACTCTCGTTGCGGGGCCCTTTGATACAGTCCGGCAGCGGGACCCTTTCACAGGTTTTGCAGTGGGCCCCCTCCCTGTCATCTTGGGGCCTCCCCACAGCGGTGGAATGCCAGAGCCCAGTTGTAAGTGTGACCTTTGTGATCCTGGAAGTTCACCCACTGGTGTCAGTAGTTTTTATTTTTTGGTATTTTAATTGTCTTATTTTTTATCTTTTAATTTAACTATTTAATGTCACTGACTATGACTCTGTCCATTCAGAAAAGGAAGAAGCTGGTAAATTACATATTTACTGACCCCTTCCTTGTTCTCTATTGTGACACATCCCCTGCAGCAGCCGGCAGGAGTGGGGAGGAAGCAAAGTGGGGGGGGGGGGCAGCACAGTGGGGGGGGGGGGGACCAGGGGAGCACAAAGGGGCCCAGAGACAGCAGAATAAAAAGTGAACTGGATAGGAGTGGCGGGGGGGGGCAGCATACAGAGGAACCAATCTTCTCCATTTTCCTCCTGCAGCTACAGGAGGAAAAAGGACAGTCATTTCTCTACATGCTGCCCCCGCTGCCCTCCTATCCAGGTGTACAGGGGAGCCGCACAGGCCCCCCGAAGCATGGGGCCCGGCTGCAATTGCAACCCTTGTAGTTACGCCCCTGACTAGGATCAGAGTACAGGTACACAGTTTGCAGATCAGGGGCACATGGGCAGAACACCAAGGCAAGGGGAAGTAGCACTGGGCTTTAGTAGCACTAAATACTCCTTCAGCAACAAGCATCAGGTGATGACTGATTAGTATGAGCTTCTGAATGCTGACGGACACCCACTGGTGGATACCAGAACTGCAGCCTATAGGTCTGGGAGCCACAGTGCCACCAGCAGGTAAACCTTTTCCATATTTGGCACTTTTGGGACTCTTGAAGCACAAGAATTTGTTTATGGACATCAACATTGGAGCACTGGAACTTTTTTGGGAGACCCTATTACTGAATTTGCATATATTTTTTATATGTACATGTCAACATTTTTTATTTATTTTGGTCACGGTTTGGGGCTGAGGAAGCATTGCTCATTATTCTTATCATGTGTATTTAGAATCATTGCAAATGCCTAATGCTGGAACACTGCCATTCTACACAGGTTCCTGGATTTTGCAGGATGCCTTCACTGCAGGACATTGTCCACAATCCTGGGACTGTCCCACAGGACCAGGAACACTTGGCACATAAATATTTCTTGTTCTTAGAAGTTTCTTTTTGCGGAACATATATGTATTATATGCTTTACAATCCCTACTATATCAACTCCATTAAACTGTGAGACGAGTATGTTCAGAGCCCACTAATAATGTTGTCACAGTTGATTTGAATAGCTTGCGGAATGGTTTAGCGCATTGTTGAACAATGTAATTTACGTGTGAATGAAGACAGCTTGGGAAACAGCCATGTGGAAATAAAACGCTAAGGATTTATAGATACCACTGATTTTTCTATGCTGGAATTGTATCAATGCTCTGTGCAAAGGATTACTATTGTATTTCCTAAATCACTTTGTATCCAGGCAGAGTCATTGTTTTTGGAATAAACTCTGACCAACACTAGGTTAGCCTGATAGAAACCTGATAAAGGAATGAGTGGGTTGTTTTATTGTTGCCCTTCTAAAAAACCCTGGTTTTTGTGACTGTCATGCTGATCCAATGAATTCAGAATTTTCTGAGTCAGGGACACATGTTTTGCTGAGCACTACCACATTGAATACAAATGCGTGAACCACAATATGACACATTTTGAATGGGACCCCAACAGGGGAGGACTGGGCCAGGGGGCAGGGGGGCAATTGTCCCCCAGGACACTCTGATGCTCAGTAAAAAGGCTGCACTGCTTCTGCCACAGACATGCCTAAAGGATTCCTGGTGAAGAGAAGTAAAAAGTCCCCCCTGCTGACCTACTGAGTGTGGGATGAAGACAAGGACAGAGCGCAGGCCCCCTCCCCCCCCCCCCCTGGCATGGATGGTGTAAACTGTGTCTGAGCAGAGGCTGGTCCCATGCCCCACTAGACACACTCCTCCCCCAGGCAGCCCCGGTTGAGCTGTCCTAGCTCCCCCCAACTGCCCCCTGCTGACCAGGTCGGGAACCCGTATTCGGCACGGTGAGTGGAGAGTACCTGGAGTGGAGCTTCAGTCTGGAATGGGGGTCAGGAGGAGGCAGGGAAGAGGGAGAGTGGCAGGGGGGCACCATGGGCCTGGATTGTACTTGCCCCCCTGGGCCGAAAGTTACCAGTCAGCCCCTGCACCCCAATAATCTATTATGGAAGCTGGCAATATATCCACACTAAAACACACATACAGTTTGTTGTGGTGTGATCGTTAAAAAATAAAATTGGTCAGGTCCATTTCTTCGTGCATTAAGGTGGGCCGCCAGCTCATTCAAAATTAAGAGGCTGCCTTAACGCAATCCACATTAAATAATATACAATCATGAATTTGATTTATGCATGTTCCTTAATGCAAAAGCATATTGTGACTGGGCACTTAACCTGCATTCTTGCTCTAGATCCATTACTGAGAGCATTGAATATGTCAAAATGTAAATGAGAAATACAACATTTTTGGATTCTTGAGCTCTTGCACCTGCAATCTCTTTATGGTCTTTTTATGTTTTAGCTAGAGGCCTATTGATTTAGGAGTAACTGGCCATTGCTCTTGATACAATTTTTTAGGGGGAGAACTCCTTTTCTTTTTGTAATGATGTCTTTTGATTTTGTATATATGCAACCAAGAAATCCAGATCTTCCTGGGGATTCTGAGATATTCTTAAGTTTTCTAATATAAAAGTGTATTATGATTCTGCCCTGGGATTCCTTCTTAATTAAATGAGCTTATTTCATCTTTTGCTTACATCAAACCTGAACTTTGCACATTGTGAGTTTAGCCAGGGAAGTATGTACCTAATGGCAACCAAATGTCCATTTAAGGGTGTCCTACCAGCTTTTAATTTTGTGCAGAGTTAGATCAGGTTCTTCTCACACAGTGGGCTGTCCAACCCAAGTAAAGCCTAATTTTGGCCTTGTCACCAGCCCTGAACTACTTATCTTCACAGTACACTTGCCCACGGTCCACAAACCTATGTCTATACAGAAACTTTCTGTTAAAAGACTCCTGTTGCTTGCAAGCCAGGTAATATTTTGACACAGAGTTGTGACCAGGAAGCACACCTACACCCTTTCGGGCCAGGAACCCAACCTCCCTCCTCCTAACCAGGAATCCACGCCCCCTCTCTATTCTTGGCCAGAAAGTGCATCCCGACTCTTCCTAGCCAGGAATCTCACCCTCACTCTTCATGACAAGGAAGTGCTCCCTCACTCTTTGTGGCCTAGAAGTGCACCCTCAGTCTTCCTGTCCAGGAAGCACACCCGTTCCTCACTCTTCCTGGCCAGAAAGCACACCCTTACTCTTCATAACCAAGAACCCACCTTCCCTCTTCCTGCCCAGGAAGCACACCCTCACTATTCCTGTCCAGGAAGCACACCTTCACCCTTCCTGGCAAGGAAGCACACCATCATTCTTCCTGGCCAGAAAGCAAACCCTCACTCTTCCTGGCCAGAAAATACACAACCTCACTCTTCCTGGCCAGGAACCCACTTTCACTCTTCCTGGCCAGGAAGCACACCCTCGCTCTTCCTGTCCAGGAAGCTCACCTTCATCCTTCCTGGCAAGGAAGCACACCCTCACTCTTCCTGGCCAGAAAACACACAACCTCACTCTTCCTGACCAGGAACCCACTTTCACTCTTCCTGACCAGGAAGCACACCCTCACTCTTCCTAGCCAAGAAGCACACCCTCACTCTTTCTGTCCAGGAAGCACACCCTCACTCTTTCTGGCCAGGAAGCACACCCTCACTCTTCCTGGCCAGGAAGCACACCATCACTCTTCCTGGTCAGAAAGCACATCCTCACTCTTCCTAGCCAGGAAGCCCATCCTCACTTTTCATGGCCAGTCAGCACACCCTCGCTCTTCATGGCCAAGAAGCACACCCTCACTCTTCTTGGCCAGGAAGCTCATTCTCACTCTTCCTGACCATTATACAGAACTAAAAAAAACAGGATACAGCTTTCTGTCATACATGCATTCATCCCCGAATACTTTTTTGAACAAATATAACAGCACAATTTAAGTTGCCAGGCCAGCTATAAGTAAATGAACATAGCCCATAAATTAAAGAGGGTTTTTTTTTTTCATTCAACCAGTGGGTTTAATGAAACAAATTGACTTGATTCCCCCATCTACACACTCAATGTGGATGGGGTAAATCCTCCCACTGAGCCTTTGTATTCTGACATCAGGGAGACTTCCCCATCGTCAGAATACACTGGTCAATGTTGCAGGGTATAGCCTGCAGTGCTGATCCAGCAGGAAAAATCTGATAAGGCGATTGTACAGAAGTCAATCTATAGATTGATTTCCGTACAACTTCCCTGCCCACACATGGATCAAAACTTGGCTGGTCCCTGCTGCACTGGCCCAATGTATATGTATGGTCAGCTTTAGACTAGAGCTGCTACTCCTTTAAATGGAGAAAGGTTCTAGCTAAAGTAAGTATAAACTTTTCTCATTCAGTCCAAAGCCACAAGTTTGCTGGACAGCCTTCCACATCTGTTGATGATGCCCCCCCCCCCCCACAATTCCTTGCTAACACCTTTGCCCACTCTAGTGCCCCCCAATACCTTGGCATTTGTATGTACTGAGCTTTTTGGCTTCGTACAACCTTCCACAGCCTGTATTAGGGGAACAATTAGACCATGCCCCCCCCCCCCCCCCCCCCTTATCAACTAGTGTGTGTGATCAAGGCATTAAAAGGAAATTCTGTGATTTGAGGGAAAGCCAGATAGCTCAGCGAGCATGAATATATCCAAGAGACTAGCGACGTAATGCACATTAGAGTCTTTTTATTAAAGGTGATTTATTTATTAATGCTGAGTTATTTATTAAAGGTGATTGCTGTCTGTATTTGGCTTCTATAATAAACCCTTCCTGCAATTCTCCTCAAACTATTGGGAGGCGTTTCAGGCATAGCTGAGAAATAGTCTTGGACATAAGCTTTACTACAGCAATCTGTGTTTGTCAGCCGCAATATTAATAATTTATGAAGTCGGCTGTTTGAAATCCAATATAGTTTCTGATTCACCGGTGTAAGATCCATGTGACAGTAGAAATATTTAATGGGTATGAAAACTGGAAAATTACTCTAACAATGTCACAGGGGGGAATGAATGAAAGATGGATGGAGCTCCACACATGGAGAGGCTAGATTACAGCTTGCAGGGGTGGGAGGGTTAAACTTGCTAGGAAAGAAATGATGTTGCCTGTGAAGGTAAAGATAGAGGTCTATATCAATTCCCAATGTTTGCAATGCATCAAATTGATCAATGAGGTGCAAGACACACCAATTACAGAGAGAACAAAAATATTGTAGGGTTCAGAAACACTGAGATTGCAAGCATGCAAAAAGTTATTGGTGGCTGAAACAGCTGTCAATAGTAATGGTTCGGTAACCGAAAACTTAGGGGGGGGGGGGGTGTCTCTTCTTACCTGTACATTTTAGCCAGTTCTTTTCGTTTGTTTCCTGATAATAAGCATGGACTTTTGTATTAGCTAATATAAAAAAATTATTGACAGATTATCATGTACATCAGCTTTTCTCAACCATTTTTTCCCCAGAAGAAACCTTGAAATTTTGGGGAACCCTACTAGTATCAAATCATTGGGGGTTCAGTAGGACAAATGCCTTTCTTACAGAAGTAGTCAGAATTCCCCTTCTTTAGACACCTAAAAAGGTTGGTGGAGTCATGCTGCTGGCTTTGCCAAGTGATGTTGGTCTTGGAGCTTTGCTGGCACCATCAAGTGGGAAATCAATCAGCCACAACTCAGGGAACCCCTGGCAACTTGTTTTATTGCCACACTACTTTTAGAGCTGATACCACTTAAAGTGGTTGTAAAGGTTTTTAACATTAAAGTGATTGTAAACAATATCTTTTAAAACAACCCATTCAGTTTAACCACCTAACCACTGATCGGCAGGTTCCCACAAATCACCGTACCTGTACGGTGGTTTGTGGGAGCATTCCTGGGGGGTCGCGCTCCCCCCCCCCCTTTTCGCCACAGGAAAAGCTGATGTGATCGCCCTCTGTGGAGAGAGAACAGCGGTCTGCTGATAGAAACACAGCAGACCGTTGTTCTCTCTACAATCGTCACAGGTCCCTGTGTTGATTCTACAAGCCCATCCCCCTCACAGTTAGAAATCACCCCCTAGGCTCATATTTAATCCTTTGATCACCCCCTCGTGTTAACTGCGTTTTACTGCAGCAGGCTGGCTCAGCTGCGTGAAATGACGTAGTCCTACGCCGGTCGCACTTGTGGTGCTGGGGGGCGAGCATGCGCCACTGCTGGTGTGCTCCCGCCCCCACTAGGCAGCAGGGATGCCGATCCACTGGCACCCGCAATCGTTCCTCGCTGAGAGAGAAGGAAGGTCAGCTGTTGTAAACACAGCAGACCGTTCTTCTCTCTACAATGATCACAGAGCATCTGTGATCCTACTATATAGGATCACAGGTCTCTGTGTTCATTTCAAAAGCCAAGCCCCCAAACAGTTAGAAAACACTCCCCTAGGCTCACACTTAACGCTTTGATCACCCCTAGGTTAACCCCGTGCCAGTGTCATTATTACAGTAACAGTGCATATTTTTAGCACTGATTACTGTAGTAATGTCACTGGTCCCCCCCAAAAGTGTCAAAAAGGTCAGTTAGGGGTCCAATGTGTCCGCCAAAATGTCGCAGTCCCCCTAAAAATCGCAGATCACCGCCATTACTAGTAAAAATAAATAAATGAAAATTACATAACTCTTTCCCCTAGTTTGTAGACGTGATAACTTTCAAAATGCGCTTATTGTGATTTTTTTTTTACCAAAAATATGTAGCAAATCTTACGGTCCAGAAGTGGTTAAGGACTGGAAGGTTTTACCCCCTTAACCACTCCTGGACTGGAAAATTTTCCTCCTTAATGACCAGGCCATTTTTTTGCGATTCGGCACAGCGTTACTTTAACTGACAATTGTGCGGTGGTGTGACGCTGTACCCAAATAAAATTGATGTCCTTTTTTTCCCACAAATAGAGCGTTCTTTTGGGGGCATTTGATCACCTCTGCAGTTTTTATTTTTTGCGCTATAGATAAAAAAAAAGACAATTCTGAAAAAAAAAAAAAAAAAAACAATATTTTTTACTTACTGCTATAAAACATTCCCAATAAAAAAAAATTCACAATCTAGATTTTTCATAAATGTAGGCCAATATGTATTCTGCCACATATTTTTGGTAAAACAAATCCCAATAAGTGTATATTGATTGACTTGCATAAAAGTTATCGCGTGCCACTGAGGTTGCGTAGCAAAAGTCAGTGTCCAGCTTCCGTCCCTGTGGCTACTGATCGCAGCACCATCTCTTCAGGCACTGCCAGCCCGCCTGGCTGCAGCTGCCTCTCTTACTAGCCTACCTGGCAACTTCCCATAGTCCTGCAAGACTGTCACATTCAATAGCCCTCTTGGCTGACTTCTCCCTGGAGATCTCCTGGATGTGTTGACTCTATCCTGCTGTCCTCACACCTGCTCCCGTGTATCCAGGACAGGACTCCTCCATGTGTTGTAGAGGATCCCTCCAGTTCCCGAGCCCCAGGCCAGAGGTAACCCCCCCCCTCCTCAGAATAGGTGGTACCCTCAAGGGCCCCCGACAGCCTCCTCAGCACTCCATCGCCAATCTTGCACCCAATACCATAATGCCATTGCTGGGCTGACTCAGGGTATTTAAGAGGTTCCCTCCCCTGCCAGCCCATTTGGCCAGGGATTGGCTGGGGACCTCAATAATACTCCAGCCAGCTCCTCCTAACCACTCTCCAATTCTTCTGGAAGTTTCTCCAAAGTTCCAGCAAGTAGGGGGAGGTACCAGAGGTGCTTCCTGATGAGTCATCCAGCCTCCTTGAGTCACTCACGCTGACCCAGATTCAAAACACAGCATTGGCTACCAGCCAAGCCAAACAATTTATCTACACTACAAAAGAACCTTCTAGTACACTACAATAGAGGTTGCTACATATTCAATCCCTTTAAATTTGGCTTTTACCATGGAGTCTGGCTGGCACACTATGCCCATTTTGGTGTTGCTAGATGATGGGAGCAACACTACAGCTAAAGCTACAGGCCCATGCTTCTCCAATCTTTTTTCTAGGCAGTGGGAGTGATGCCAGAAGCTGTCTGATATCCTAATTCCAATCTCTTGTTTTGCACTCCGCATTGTTGGGTTGGATATTATAGGAAGAGGTTCTTTGCCAGCTGTTATGCCACCTGATGTGATTGATCCTTTCTTATGTAGCAAAAAGTGAGGCAGAGCTGCACACTGTTAAGATCACACTGCAGTGCTTTACTCAATGTAGCTGACTTCCAACACACAGTCCCGTCTTAAGCCACTCCCCATTGGACGCATTTCACCCCATTTGGACTTAGTCATAGATTACGATTAAGCCCATTCAGGGTTAAATGTGTAGGAGGGGCATGACCTAGGGAGGGAACTATGTATTGGAAGCCAGCTACATTGAATAAAGTACTACAGTGTGAACTTAACAGTGTGTGGCTCTACGTTTTTTTTTTTTTTTGCTACATATCCCGAAAAGGAGGAGCTGCGATGGCCAGCAATTGATGCAACAATAGAACCTAATAAGCAGTTTAGCAGAACTTTAAATGGTGCAATTTTTGTGTGATCCTTTTTTTACCCCACTGATACCTGCACAGTGGCAGTTGGGAGTGGGATCCCAGATGAAGAAGATGATCGGGAGGGGGGCACAGTTTTGCATCTTTTCCCTGGGTACTGGATGATCTTGGCAGAACACTGTATGGGATTTAGTTAAGTTTTTAGTTAAAATAAATTCCTTTTTTTTGCTCTTCTGTTATTTTGTCCTTCTCCAGTGTATATTTCTGCACAGGGCTTATGCCTACCCATCTTCACATGTTTCAGATGGAAAAACACAGCTAGCATGCAGAGCTGAGAGCGCCGAGGGAGACACGTCTAGCATGGTGGTTTCCAGGGATTTCAAGTAATGTGGCTGTCTGCTTACAGCAGTGTCAGGGAAGATTGATGCCAGCTCTGTGAATGCATCTCACTCATGCAGAAATATAGTAGTCCTCTGCCGATTGCTTTGCGTTGATGGTCACTTCTCTACTGAAGACAGGCTTATCTGTTTTTTGTCTTCACCTGGAAAGGCAGCTGTGTGCCTTTATCTATTCTTTAGAGGTGGAGCAGCAGTTACTGTATGATAACACACAAAATTCGGTTTATGGGAAAAGCCATGCCTCTGGCGGTATTAGGAAGCTTATTGAAAAGATAAATGAGAATAGGGAAACAGGTTCCTCTACATGTACAAATTAAAGGGGATTTATAGTGTACTTATACTAATATTTATTTATTATGTCCAGAACTTTTAATATTTATTTTTTTTAATTAGGCAAATATGAATTTTTTTTGCACTATATTAACCCCTTGATACCAACCTAACACAAATATGTGGTCCCTCTAGACTGGGGGGGGGGGGGGGGGGGGCGCATATTTGCGTTTCTCCCCTTGTGCTGGGAGTGCACTGCACAGCGCGCTCTCAACACAGAGACCGGGGCCTCGTACTAATGATCGGGACCAGGAACAGCCAATTCCGGATCACCTGATCGCTGTGATAGCCTCTAATTGGCTTCCATAGTGATCAGACACTGTGAAGCCTGTCCCCGTGTTTTGGGCCAATTTTCCTATGATAATAAAAAAAAATAATTAGGAGATATCCATTACCATTTACCACCAAATGAAAGCCTGATTTTTCCTGAAAAAAAAAAAAAGGTTTGATCCCCTGGATGCACAAACACAAAGTAGTTGGGACGATATGTATATGATAGTATATATATGTGCGACCACCTTGCCGAGAATAGCCTCCTTGATCCTCTTCAGTCTGGATTTCGGCCTCAACACTCCACTGAAACTGCTCTCCTAAAACTGACAAACGATCTACTACTAACGGCCAAAACCAATGGACACTAATCTGTACTCCTACTTCTGGACCTTCCTGCTGCCTTTGATATGGTTGACCATCCCCTCCTCCTCAAAAACTCCATGCCTTTGGTCTCCGTGACTGTACTCTTCACTGATTATCTTCCTACTTATCCAACCGCACCTTTAGCGTTACCTACAATTCTACTTCCTCCTCTCCTCTTCCCTTCTCTGTTGGGGTCCCCCAAGGCTCTGTTCTTGGACCACTCCTATTTTCAATCTACACCTCCTCTCTGGGTCAGTTGATAGCCTCCCACGGCTTCCAATACCATCTCTACGCTGACGATACCCAAATCTATCTATCCACCCCTCAGCTCTCTCCCTCAGTCTCCTCACGTATGACTAATTTACTATCAGATATATCGGTCTGGATGTCTCACCACTTCCTCAAACTCAATCCATCCAAAACCGAGCTTATAATTTTTCCTCCACCGCGTGCCCCTTCCCCTGATTTCTCTGTCAATATTGATGGCATTACTATCAGCCCGTCCCCGCATGCCAAGGTCTTAGGTGTTGTCCTGGACTCTGAACTCTCCTTCAAACCCACATCCAATCGCTGTCCAAATCTTGCCGCCTCAGCCTCCGCAACATCTCCAAAATATGCCCCTTTCTAACCAAAGACACAACAAAACTCCTAGTTCACTCCCTGGTCATCTCGTGTCTCAACTACTGCAATTCCCTTCTCATTGGCCTCTAAACAGGCTATCCCCCCTTCAATCCATCATGAATGCTGCCGCCAGACTCATCCACCTTACCGCTCAGTGTCCGCTGCTCCTCTCTGTCAAGCCCTCCACTGGCTTCCGTTCACCCAACAAATTAAATTCAAAATACTTACAACATCTTAAAAAGAAATCCACAGCTTAGCCCCCAGCTACATCACCAGCCTCGTCTCAAAATACCAACCTAATCGCTCTCTTCGTTCCTCTCAAAACCTCCTGCTCTCTAGCCCCCTCGTCACCTCCTCCCATGCTCGCCTCCAGGACTTTTCCAGAGCCTCTCCAATCTTCAAGAACTCCTTACCCTTATCTGTGCGATTATCTCCCACTCTATTAGCTTTTAGGTGATCTCTGAAAACCCTCCTTTTCAAAGAAGCCTATCCTACCAACCCCTAACAAATGTACCTCCATTTTCTCCATCAACCCATCCCCCACGGTTATTGCCTTTTAGACACTGCAGCTCACACTGGGTGTTTTTTTTTTACCAACAGAGGCAGTGCTGTCAATCTAGAAAGCAGTGGGAAGGACTAGGTGTGGTCAGGTACTGATTGTCAAGATCCAGGCTTGTGAAACAGCAGTGAAAACGCTGAAAACCATGCCCTCGCAACTCTTTTTTTTTTTATCCCACTGTAGTGAAGTGGGCAGTTCCTACACAAGCCTGGCAAACCTGCTCTAAATTCGAGAGCAGTGAAGCATTGTTGCCACCCCATTACAGGAGGCTACATTAGGTGAACTTCACTGACAGGATCAACAGGTATTTGGAGACTTTGCTGGGTGAGTAAGATAAAACTGTAAGTGCAGATGTACCTATAATTAAGCACGGCAGCACATATTGCATAAAGAGAGGCCATAGCTCTATTTGAATATTTTACGTTTACTCAGCAGTCTTCCTACACCTTAAAGTGTCTTCCTTTGATGGTCTAAACAGGTTCCAGATCCAGTCACTAAAAGATGCACAAGCCATATAAAGTAAAAAAATTATAAACTTTCACCTTAAGGAGCTAAGTTCCCCGTCTCACGCGCTCCACCTCCCAGACACTGCAGCTCACAGTGCGAGGGTTTTAGCAACAGGCTATGGGCTTGTGACACAACAGTGACTATGCTAATAGCCACTCCACTTGCAACATCTTCCCGCTGCAGAACAAGCAGGTATAGCCTACATGAGAGTGACAATGCTGCTTTGTACAATTGTTTTCACGTTCAAAGAATTTTATTAGAGTTTTTACAAAATTCAAACATACCAAGGACAGCCTTATGCAATGGTTGTTACAATACTAAAAGCAAGAAATGACCATTGAAGAATTTCTCACTGTAGGCTGTCAGAGGTCTCATTGCAGAGGATATAGTAATTGGGATAAAGGCTGATAAAAACTTCCACACAGCCATAAGTCCAAAGTGAAAGAAAAATAAAAAAAAATACCCTTGAAAAAAATACCCTTGTAACCCAGAGGGACTCGAAAGGGTGAGAAATCCAGCAGCCCTCAAGGGGGCAGTGCTACATATATAATGTTTGTGGGGTTCTAAGTAATTTTCTAACAAAAAAATGATGATTTTTACATGTAGGAGAGTAATGTCAGAATTGCCTGGGTGGGAAGTAGGTAAACATTTTTTTTTTGTGAGATGAAGATTTTATACAAAAAATGAAAAATATTATTAAAAAAAAAGATCAGTTTATAAACTTGTCACCAAAAAGTAAAAATGACCCAAAAATCATTTCCCTGCAGATATTCTGAAGAATCCCTTTTAATGCCAATTCCCGTATCATCCAAATCGTTTTTTATGACAGCTATTGTGCCTACATTGTTCGATTCCATGTCTAAAAAAATGTTTCTGAAAAGTTTACTTATCTTTACTAGAGAATAGCTTTTTATTTTCAGTTCCCATTTTGAAGTCGGCATTGTGTTGTTTGCAAACCAGGCAGATTTCTCGAACAAAACCCCCCTTTTTGATGTAATACACCTTTTATTTATCCCAGTGGCAGCTGTTCAGTATTCTCAGTATGAGGCCGATACACCGAGGAGAGCATTAATATCATTTTTGCCTGTTTGCTTCCAGATGGGATGTGTTTTGTTCAGAGAACATTTAAATCTGCTGCCTTTTGAATGTGGAGCACAGAGTGGCTGTCATAATGGGCTCAGCGCACAAAAGTAGGTTGCAGTCTGTGCCAGGGAGGGGATGCCGGCACCCGAAGCATCTGACCCTGCACATTCCCGGCGATATTGGATCCTATAATAATAATAATTCACCTCCGGAAGGTTTACCCCCCTTCATGACCAGACCATTTTTGGCGATACGGCACTGCGTTAATTTAGCGGACAATTGCGCGGTCGTGCGACGTTGTACCCAAATAAAATTGATGTCCTTTTTTTCCACAAATAGAGCTTTATTTTGCTGGTATTTGATCACCTCTGCGATTTTTTATTTTTTGCACTATAAACAAAATAGACTGACAATTGTGAAAAAAACAATTTTTTTTTAATTTTTGCTATAAAACATATCCAATAATTAAATGTAAAAAAATCTAATTTATTCATAAATTAAGGCCAATATGTATTCTGTCAATGAATATATCTAAAAAGGTATATTCCTCGCGCCACTAAAAGATTTAATTGTGACCTAAACCGTGATCTTCTATATAAATGTGAAAAAATGCAGCAGCTGAGGGCAAAAAAGGTAAATGAAAAGATATTTAGCCTCTACATGGAGGGGCTACCTTCAGCGCTTGCCTAAATAAGAATTATACATGGATACTCAAAGCAACACAATAAAAAAATGCATAAATTCATATAAAGTGTATATGTGCATAAATAAGCCATGATAATAATAAAAAAAAAGCTCAGTGTCTATGAAATAAATTAAATATGAATAAAATATTCTGAATAAATAAGTATTATGATTATTGATAGGTAAGTTTGTGACAACGACCAATGAATATACCAGAGCAAGCTTGATAAGCTAAATAAAATCAGCTATAAGAGTGAGGAGGGACGTGCCTTCCCATCTCTGAAGACGTCAGTGTGCTGACGAAACGCATAAGGTGGAACGCACGTAGTTATAATAATGAAGGTGCTCTGTGTCTATGGAATAAATTAAATATGAATAAAATATTCTGAATAAATAAGTATTATGATTATTGTTAGGTAAGTTTGTGACAACGACCAATGAATATACCAGAGCAAGCTTGATAAGCTAAATAAAATCAGCTATAAGAGTGACGAGGGACGTGCCTTCCCATCTCTGAAGACATCAGTGTGCTGACGAAACGCATAAGGTGGAACGCACGTAGTAATAATAATGAAGGTGCTCTGTGTCTATGGAATAAATTAAATATGAATACAATATTTTGAATAAATAAGTATTATGATTATTGATAGGTAAGTTTGTCACAACAACCAATGAATAGTCCAGAGCAAGCTTGATAAGCTAAATAAAATCAGCTATAAGAGTGACGAGGGATGTGCCTTCCCATCTCTGAAGACGTCAGTGTGCTGACGAAACGCATAAGGTGGAACGCACGTAGTGACGTCAGGTGGAGAGAGTGGAACGCAAGCCAGAAGCCACATCGTCGTCCACTCCATCTCTGGCTCATGACTAGTCACACATACGGTTTTTAAACTTTTGTCACCATTGCAAATTATTTTAACCTATTGATGGGAAATAAAAGCTTTTAATATACTACACTATCCAGAGCTTTTTCTTCCTTTTGTCCTTCACCGTGCTGTGAACGAGGGTCGCAGGAGAGATTACACACAGATTGCTGTCCTTGGTCGGAGTGACTACACTGGACATAAGATACTATTCCTGGTCGGGGTGACCACTTAAGCGCTGCATGGTCTTGATGCTATACAGCAGCCAAGACCGACAACATCTGGTGAGTGGCCCATTCATAACCACCTTTGGATTTTTTTTGTCGGTGGAGTCTAGTCATCATCACATGGCTGGCGGGGAAAATTACTTTTAGCACCTGCACTTTACTTTGCACTGAGCTGTTTTCTATTTGCACAAGATACCTTATCAAGCTTGCTCTGGAGTATTTATTGGTCGTTGTCACAGACTTACCTGTGATTTCAGTTCTCCACCCCCTTTTTTCTGACCAAAGGGAAAGGGAGGAGGTAACCCCTAAAGCCGCACATCCGTCCTGCTCCGCAGTAGTATCAGAATGTCAGAGTGGCAACCTCAGTCTGGCTCTAACCAGGCCACAGGCTAATGCATTTTGCTCAGCAAGAGTGGTTAGAAACCCTTAAATATGCCCAGTGCAGTGACTGGCCTCAGGTGATACACAGAGATTAAACAAATCCTTCTACATAAATTGTACCTGTTTATCTGCAGTCTTCTCTTCATAGCAGCTGTTCAAATTGCTGAATTTATAAGCTTGTCTCACGGTCAGAAAAAAGGGTGACCTACAATAGGTTGGCGTGCCGCTCAGGCCCTGTGCGGGGTATATGTGGTTGATTGCAGCCACTGCTGGGAGTGCTACCAAGTGATGGAGCTCACCCTATTTCCTGCTGTAGCTCAAAGGGAAAGGGAGGAGGTCATCCCTAAAGCTGCACATCCGTTCTGCTCCGCAGTAGTATCAGATTGTCAGAGTGACAACCTCAGCCTTGCTATAACCAGGCCACGTCCCAACGCGTTTCACTCTGGGGAATTAAGCTCCGGGGGCGGAGAGAAATGCGTTGGGGGCATTCCATTTCTGTGTATCACCGAGGCCAGTCACTTCACTGTGTATACGTAAGGGATTACAGACACTTTAAAATATATCTAACCACTTGCCCGCCCGCCCACCTTCCTGTTCAAGGGTGTCAACTCTTACTTGCTGTATCTATGAAGAAGCAGCATTGTCACCCTAGGAGAGAAAGTGTGTTAGAACTACAAAATATCCCCCTCCTCTTTTTTTTTTTCTTTTCATTCCAATCTTTCTTTTAAAACGTTTTATTGGTATTTCAACATACAGAGTATAAATGGCAGAAAACAATGCACAGAAACCATGCAGCTAACAGTATTAAAACAAAAGCCTTATAACAACATAACAAATTTGTAAAAGACAAAGGTACAGAATGTAACAGGTACACTGAACCGTAAAGAGAGTGTATCAATTGAGCCCAACGTGGGTGGAAGTGGGCAAGGGGCTACCTAAATCGTCTCGGCAGTCATCCCGATGTCCAGGCATCCCGAGGGGATCTTGCTGTGTCTGAACCAGGGGAGAGACCACCTCGACGAGGGTTGGGCCAGCCATCGGACCCCCCCTCCTCTTTTATCCATAACATGGGGGGTTCTGTAGTTCACAGAGGTGAATTTGGAAAACTGATAACTTTGTTTGATATTTCAATTCGGTACACAGGAAGTCACAAGGACACTGAATTTCTGTCAGGATCAACAAGTATTTTCCTTTACTTGCAGAAAATGTTCCTCATCTGAAAAATGATGGTGCACTAAATGGTACACTAATGCACATTCTGAGGACTGCTTGGAGTATATCTGTTTATTGTTCTTAAGTTTAGATATTTATTTATTACAGGTCAATTTATGCAGCGCTTTACATATATATTTACATTCACATCAATTCCTGCCCTCAAGGAGCTTACAATCTAATGTCTATAACTCACATTCATACATAACCTCAATGCCTGTCTTAATGCAAAAAAACAAACAAAAAACTAGCCCTAATGTCAATGCTAACGCTAAAGTTAGCCCTAACACTAACCATAATGCTAACCCTATTGATAAAACTTACCCTTAAAGGGATAATAAAGTCTTGTTAAAAAAAAAAAAACAAACATGTCATACTTCCTTGCTCAGTACAGTTGGTTTTGCATAGAGCAGCCCAGATCCTCCTCTTCTCGGCTACCTGGCCGGTACTCCTGGCCCCTTCCTCCTATCGAGTGCCCCCGCAGCAAGCAGCTTGCTATAGGGGCACCCGAGCCGAGCCACTGAGGGTAAAGATGATGGACTGGCCAGCGCGTCTCTAGGCCTAAACCCTATTGAGCATCTGTGGGGCATCCTCAAATGGAAGGTGGAGGAGCGCAAGGTCTCTAACATCCACCAGCTCTGTGATGTCATCATGGAGGAGTGGAAGAGGACTCCATTGGCGACCTTTGTAGCTCTGGTGAACTCCATACCCAAAAGGGTTAAGGCAGTGCTGGAAAATAATGGTGGCCACACAAAAAATTTACACTTTGGGCCTAGTTTGGACATTTCCACTTAGGGGTGTACTCACTTTTGTTGCCAGCGGTTTAGACATTAATGGCTGTGTGTTGAGTCATTTTGAAGGGACTGCAAATGTACACTGTTATACAAGCTGTACACTCACTACTTTACATTGTAGCAAATTGTCATTTCTTCAGTGTTGTCACATGAAAAGATATAATAAAATATTTACAAAAATGTGAGGGGTGTACTCACTTTTGTGAGATACTACAGTCAGGTCCATAAATATTGGGACATCGACACAATTCTAATCTTTTTGGCTCAATACACCACCACAATGGATTTGAAATGAAACAAACAATATGTGCTTTAACTGCAGACTTTCAGCTTTAATTTGAGGGTATTTACATCCAAATCAGGTGAAAGGTGTAGGAATTACAACAGTTTGTATATGTGCCTCCCACTTTTTAAGGAACCAAAAGTAATGGGACAATTGGCTGCTTAGCTGTTCCATGGCCAGGTGTGTGTTATTCCCTCATTATCCCATTTACAAGGAGCAGATAAAAGGTCCAGAGTTAATTTCAAGTGTGCTATTTGCATTTGGAATCATTTGCTGTCAACTCTCAATATGAGATCCAAAGAGCTGTCACTATCAGTGAAGCAAGCCATCATTAGGCTGAAAAAACAAAACAAGGTGGATGGGGGGGGAGTGAGAGGAGAGGAGACTGAAATAGAAAACCGCATTTACACAGCTCCAGAGCACAGGATTACAAGCCACATCCATCGGCGCTCCTAGAGCCCAGAATCCTGCTTTCTTCACCCCTAAAAGACTGCCAGTCCCTCTGGGCACCTGGGGGGACCTGTATTGTACACCCTGCAAGTCAGATTGCAGCACACCAGGACCCGCGGCCTACCTCATACCGCCGCCATCTTGCCATCTAAACATCCACATCCATCTGCACACCTACAGCACAGATTACTGTTGCTTTCACCCCCAAATGACTGCTAGTCCCTCTGGGCACCTGGGGGGACCTGTATTGTCCGCCCTGCAAGCCGGATTGCTGCATACCGGGACCCGCGGCCTACCTCATACAGCCGCCATCTCATCCTCCGGACTACAGAGGACTGGGTAAGCCATCCACCTCCATCCATCCCCAAGAAAGGCAATATCTGCCCCCTGAGGCCTTTGTTTCTCCCTGTCACCTCCAAACTAGCTGTCTGCAGCCTTTTTAATAATCCAGGGACTCAGGCCTAGCGCGGCCGGCCGCCATCTTGGCCTAGGCAGCACACCTCACCAAACCTACCATCACTATAAACTTCCTCAAGCAGCTGCATCCTATGTGTTAACTCTGTGCCCTAATGAATTGATCACCCCTATGAAGCTCTTGCAGCCTTTACAACCCCTATTGCATTGTGTTGTTGACAGAGACAGGCACAAAACACTATCACAGCACAGAATACTATTGTTCAGTGGCAGCCAACTAACAAGTGTATGAAAACAGCTGATCAGGTTCTTAGGGAGCCACCCGCCATCTTGGCTGCTTACGGAGTCACGACAATAGCCCTTCATCTCAGCTCTAACTCTCTGTCTCAGGACGTTTACTTTTTGGTCCTATACAGCTGTTTCTGTGCTCAAAGTATCATATCCCCCTCAGCTATCAACTCCATCGTTCCTGTGGCGGCATGCGCGGAGCCTTCTAGGCAAGACATGACAGCCTAGAGCTTCGCATCTCTGGGGATAGGACAGCCAAGCCGCTTCGAGTCATCGCTACCTACCTTACCACTAACAGACCCAACTGTCTGACCTACCTGCGATGGTATACGGAGGCACCAAGTCAAAAATAAAGACTAAATCCATCCGGGACGTGCTAATCAAATCATCTTCCAAGATGGCGGGCCCGTCATCTTCCAGGTCACCTCACACTCCCTCCGGTGCGCATTCCTCTGCCCATCCACAGGAGGGAGACCTTGACCCTGACTTTGGACTGACCCCACTTATGTTTAGGAGCGACGCCTCACAAACTGACCTCCTCCAGCAATTCGAGCGGATGCTCACCCGGGCCCTGAAAACTACCTCAGATACCATAACTGACAGGCTCACACATGAAATCCGAGAAGTGGGCCACCGCACGACTGTACTGGAACAGCGTACTGATGAGCTAGAGGTAGCGACAGGTAACCATGCTGAGGAGCTTGAGACTCTCAGAGAGGAGAATCTGACCCTGCAATCCCGCTTGGAGGACTTTGAAAACAGGGCCAGGAGATCCAATATACGGATCAGGGGTATCCCGGAATCGGTTGAGGACCTTCAATCCACCATAACAGCGCTTTTTCAGGAACTAGCCCCCTCTATACCAATTGAACGCTTGGAAATGGACAGGATTCATAGATCCCTAGCCCCTCGCTCAGACGAAGGACCCCCGAGGGACATAATAGTGAAACTTCATTATTTCCGCTCCAAGGAACAACTCATGGCTGCAGCCCGTAACCGGGAAGCCTTAATCTTTCAAGGTCATCGCTACCAGTTTTTTCAAGACCTATCACAAGCCACCCTTGCTAAGCGCAAAGCTATGAAACCTCACTTGCTAACCCTACAACACCATAAGATCATCTACCGCTGGATCTTTCCCTTTGCGGTACGTTTTTCTTACAAAGGTACCTCCTACCAATGTAAACCATCAGAAGACCTGCACCACGTTTTCCGGGAACTCCACTTGACACCCCCAGAACATTCGCCAGAAGGCTCTAAACGCCGAGCTACATCCTCCTCACCACAGAAATCGCAAGCCCACGCTGGTCAAGTCGCCCAACCAGGAATCCACAAGAGGGGCCGCTATTCTTCACCAACTCCACATCCTGCTCAAGCTCCAGAAGACTCCATGGACTGATGGGACACCGTGCCGTTCAGCAGCGTTCCAATGCCTCGGCAAGCGCTTTGCAGCTCTGCCGACCCCCTTTGGGTACCAAGGTTCTGGTGTCCCCTAGACACAGTAACTATGACCCCCCCCCCCTTTTTTTTTTTTTTTTCCTCACACTACGCAGCCAGTTGTGCTGCTCGGTGCACTCATACCAGGCACTTATGGTTGATTACTTGCCCCCGCACTGACCCCCCCCTATACTGGTCATACATTACCCACGGAAAGGTTGTAGTGATTCTCGCTATGCCTGCTAAGCAAGCTTACTAACAGTCGGCCATGCCATCTTCTCTTCCCCCAACACCATCGCTGCCTGTTCTGAGTGCATTGGTATGCTGTAGGCACTCGGGGCTAGATACCCTGGTTGCCTACTTATGTTGATATAGTTGGGTATATTGTCCACCCTATTAGTTTTACTGTTCAGAGTTTACTGTATAAATGACTCGAATTATTTACATCATTACGTTATATGTTTTCTTAGGCTGTCCTAGTCCCAGGGACTGCTCATTGCACCCCACTTTTTGTCCACTAGAGCCAGCCTTGTCTGGATTGGCATCTACTGGACCCTTTGATTCCTACCGGCGGGAACCACAGTTCCTTCCGGAGGACCCCTGTAGGTTTACTTAACATTTAAACTCTCCCTAAGCTTCTCTTTCCCAGCTTCCCTACCCCCCCTCTCCTTCCGGTCTACCCTCCCTTCCCGTCCTCCTTCCCCCCCCCCCCCGGGGGGAGCCTCCTACCCCTGGAACCCGACTCTTTCATCCCTCTCACGACTTCCAATCTTCACCATGTCAACCTTGAATGTGCTTACCTTAAATGTACAAGGCTTCAATTCCCCTTCTAAACGAGTGAAAGCTTTCCGGTCGTTTTCTTCACTATCCATTCATGTGGCTTGCCTTCAGGAGACGCATTTCTCATCGCAATCTACTCCCAAACACTTTGGTCACCAGTATCCACAGGTCTATACGGCCTCTGCCCCCACGAAGCAACGCGGGGTACTGATAGCGTTTCATAGAACTACTCCTTTCACGCCTCGGAAAGAGATTAAAGACCCAGAGGGTCGGTACCTCCTCCTGGTTGGTCAACTTCTTGACTCTGAGGTCACGGTCGTATCTTACTATGCCCCTAACAAAAATCCCCAGGCCTTTCTTTCCCATCTATTGACCGTCACTGACACGCACAAGAGCGGTACGCTATTGCTCTGCGGCGACTCGAACCAAACGCTCTATCCCCTGCTCGACAAATCCCCTACCCCAACGACTCCACAACGACTCTCTTTTCAACATCTCCTGAACCAACACTCTCTCTTAGACACATGGCGCGAGCACACCCCCATGCGGCGGCAATACACTCACTACTCTCATCCACATAAAGTATTTTCCCGAATTGACCACATTCTTACCCACGTGGGCACGTCTCCACTCATCACCGCTTCTACCATTATACCGTGCTCTTGGTCTGATCATGATGCGGTGATCACCTCCTTCTCTTCCATGGTGCCGAAACCTAACCTTCGCACTTGGCAAATCAATGACAGCATGCTGGCCAACCCTACTCACCGCCAGGAAATTGAGCGAGCCATCACCGACTACTTGACTACAAACTCGCAACCAGACACATCCCCATTGACCTTGTGGGAAGCCCACAAACCCGTTATTAGAGGGGTTTGCATTAGCAGAGCCTCCTACGTACGCAGGAAAAAGCGTGTTCTGCTCCACAAGCTTGAAGCAGCCTTTTACAAGGCCTCAGAGGACTTTCAGGAGACACCCAAGCCTTCCACTAAACAGGCTCTTGACAAAGCACGTCTGGAATTAGACCTCCTCCTGTCGGAATCGGCAGAACAAACGCTCCGAAAATCTAAACACACTCTTTATATGAAAGCGAATAAACCTGATACGTTCCTGGCTCTGACACTGCGTAAGGCTGACTACACTCCGAAACCCATACGTCTTAAACTATCCAAGGACACCTACTCCAGCAATCCCCTTAAAATCCTACGCAAATTTCGCGACAAACTCTCAACACTCTACAAGAATCCCTCTGGGTTCAATCAATCACAGCTGGACGCTCTCCTGTCTTCCGTCCAACTCCCTTCCCTATCATCTGCCCATAGGGAAATGCTGGAACAGCACCTCACAGCTGAAGAACTGCATCAGGCTATAAAGTCTTTGAAACCTCGTAAGCGCCCAGGCCCAGACGGCTTCTCCGCTACTTATTATAAACGCTTTGCACCCATTCTGATCCCCCCTCTGGTAGGAGCGCTCAATTCCTTGCTCGATGGGCACCCCTTCCGAGAGGAGTCACTTACGGCTGCGATATCCATGATTCCTAAACCCAACTCCGACCACACTTCTTGGTCTAACTTTAGACCCATCTCCATACTGAATATAGACATTAAGCTACTGGCCAAAGCCCTTTCTACCCGTCTCAATACCGTTATCGGAACTTTAGTTTACGCTGACCAAACGGGCTTCATTCCGTCTCGCCAAGCTGGTGATAATGTCAGACGAGCTACTCTTCTAGCCCACATCGCTAGACAACGCCGCATTCCCTCCTGCTTCCTCTCCCTCGACATTTGCAAAGCCTTCGACTCCTTATCCTGGCCTTACCTCACCTCGATCCTCGGTCGTTGGGGATTTGGCTCGCATTTTATGCAATGGGTAAATGCCCTATATCGGAACCCTAGAGCATATGTTCACTATTCAGGCTTTCGATCGGACTCCTTCCCCATTGAAAGGGGCACGCGACAAGGCTGCCCCCTCTCCCCCCTTCTTTTTGCCCTAGCTATTGAACCCCTAGCTATGCTTATTCGCGCTGATCCCAATATTAAGGGACTTGAGCTGGGCGGCCATCACCATAAACTCTGCCTCTTTGCGGACGATGTCCTCGTTTTTCTCACTGCCCCCCTATTGTCGGTTCCTAGCCTCCTACGCACCCTAGCGAACTTTGGCTCAGTCTCAGGCCTGGTAGTTAACCCTCGAAAATCACTAGCTTTAAATGTATCTCTCCCAACCGATGTCCACGACCACCTTAGGTCCTCACTCCCGTTCCCTTGGGCGACTTCGTATATCCCTTATCTGGGAGTTAAACTCACAGCAGACCCTGCTGGACTCTATTCCGCTAATTACCCCCACATGCTGTCTACACTATCGAACCTCATGTCTAAATGGTCCTCCCTGCCCCTATCTTGGATGGGGAAAATCACAGTGCTTAAGATGTCCATTTTACCCAAAATCTTGTACCTCTTTCGGGTACTCCCCATACAGGTGCCGGCCTACTACTTACGCATCTTACAGAAACGGGCCTTGGACTTCATTTGGAGCAACTCTAAGCCTCGTTTACCGAGACAGACGCTATACCGCCCACGTATTCGCGGCGGGTTGGGGGTACCACATTTCGCCAAATATTATTACGCAGCACAACTGGCTCAGCTCCCTAAATACCATGCCACAAAGGAAATTCCGCTGTGGGTTTCCCTTGAAGCAGTGGAAAGCGATCCATTATCTGTGGCCAACCTGCTCTGGCTGCTGCCCTCGCAACGGAGGAGTATTACTAACCCAATCACGAAACATAGCTTGACTATCTGGGATAGACTTAGCCGACGCTTCCACCTGCAATCTCCTCATAATCCCCTACTCTCTTTTCTCCGCAATCCATCCTTCTACCTGGCCTGGTCCTCTCGGACCTCCTTCTCCGCCTGGACTAGTGCTGGTCTGATACGGGCCCATCAATTCTTCACTCCACGCACCTTCTACCCATTCCCTACCCTACGAGAAACTCACAATCTCCCATCTGGGGAAATATTCCGCTACCTACAACTCAAACATTTCTTTACACAAGCTACTCCGGTTAGGGAGAACACCACCACCTTCTCGACATTTGAACGCGCATGCAATACTGACCCTCACAGACGAGGGCTCCTCTCTGACCTCTATGCCCACCTCCTGTCAGCTCAGGAGACCACCCCGCCCACATACACAGCCAAATGGGAACGAGACCTACATATTACGCTTGACGATGAAGACTGGATGCAAATTTGGCAGGCTACCAAATCGGCATCCCCGAATATTGTAGCACTCGAAACCAATTACAAGGTCCTTACCAGATGGTATTTGGTTCCCACTAGGATCTCTAAATATGTACCTCAGTACTCCCCCCGTTGCTTCCGGGGATGCGACTCCCCAGGTACCCACGCACATATCTGGTGGGAATGCCCTGTGGTGCGAGCCTTCTGGTCCAAAGTACACGATACCCTGTCTACCATGTTTGGCACCTCTCTTGCCCCTGACCCGGCATCAGCTCTCCTGAATCGCAAGCCACCTACCCTTACACACCGTCAATTCAAACTTTACCTATACGTCACGACGGCTGCAAAGCAAACCATCGCGAAAGCATGGAAAACCCCCACGCTCTGTCATCTGGCTGTGCAACACAGAGTTACCCAAGCCATGCTACATGCTAAAACAGAAGCAATTTTATTGGATAAACTGACCCCCTATGAACGGCTCTGGCGGCCTTGGATTGACCATTGCCTACCACCAGGCCTTGACGACAGCCTTGTACTCACCTGATTGGGAAGTCCTCCTTGCCGACCCTCATTCCCCACTTGGGCCCCTGGGGGGTTCGAGGCTCCCTCCAGTTACCAGCTGTTACCAAACCCCCATAACCCTCTCCCACCTACCCTGATTTCATCCCAACCCTGCCTTCCCAGCCCCCTCTCCCCACTCGGCCCCTGGCATATCACATTAAGTGTTATACCTTTGCTTTGGTTGAGGCCCCTTCTATGAGGGGGCCCATTTACGCATTGTGACCTCGGTCACACCTTGAATTTGTATGCTTCTCAGTCGGGATGCCAGGTCGATCTCCTATGCGTATCACATTGTTACCTATTCCTTGAATGTTATATGCTGTAGTTCTATATTTACTGTGACTTGTTATGTCACGGCATGTACCTAAGCTTCTACTGCATGTTACTGTACCATGTTTCTTTTGCCTTCAATAAAAACCGTTTAAAAAGAAAGAAAAAACAAAACAAACCCATCAGAGAGATAGCAAAAACATTAGGTGTGGCCTAATCAACTGTTTGGAACATCCTTAAAAAGAAAGAACGCACCGGTGAGCTCAGCAGCACCAAAGGACCCGGAAGACCTCGGAAAACTGTGGTGACCGAAGAATTCTTTCCCTGGTGAAGAAAACACCCTTCACAACAGTTGGCCAGATCAAGATCACTCTCCAGGAGGTAGGTGTATGTGTGTCAAAGTCAACAATCAAGAGAAGACTTCACCAGAGTGAATACAGAGGGTTCACCACAAGATGTAAACCATTGGTGAGCCTCAAAAACAGGAAGGCCAGATTAGAGTTTGCCAAACAACATCTAAAAAAGCCTTCACAGTTCTGGAACAACATCCTATGGACAGATGAGACCAAGATCAACGTGTACCAGAGTGATGGGAAGAGAAGAGTATGGAGAAGGAAAGCAACTGCTCATGATCCAAAGCATGCCACCTCATCAGTGAAGCATGGTGGTGGTAGTGTCATGGCGTGGGCATGTATGGCTGCCAATGGAACTGGTTCTCTTGTATTTATTGATGATGTGACTGCTGACAAAAGCAGCAGGATGAATTCTGAAGTGTTTCGGGCAATATTATCTGCACAGATTCAAAATGCTTCAGAACTAATTGGACGGCACTTCACAGTGCAGATGGACAATGACCCGAAGCATACTGCGAAAGCAACCAAATAGTTTTTTTAAGGGAAAGAAGTGAAATGTTATGCAATGGCCAAGTCAATCCCCTGACCTGAATCCGATTGAGCATACATTTCACTTGCTGAAGACAAAACTGAAAGGACAATGCCCCAAGAACAAGCAGGAACTGAAGACAGTTGCAGTAGAGGCCTGGCAGAGCATAACCAGGGATGAAACCCAGCATCTGGTGATGTCTATGCGTTCCAGACTTCAGGCTGTAATTGACTGCAAAGGATTTGCAACCAAGTACAGGCATACCCCGCTTTAAGTACACTCACTTTAAGTACACTCGCGAGTAAGGACACAGCTTGTTCAGCTTGGCATGACACTACTCCTGGTTTTTAACATTGGCATCTATAGGAAATCTTGGTCAGCTTGACATGGCACTGCTCCCAAACCATAAGTGACAGGGATACCAAACTTAGGGAGCACTGAGAGGGGACCCAGGACTACAACATATCCTTTTTGTGGCCGGCCAACTTGCCTAGGTAATCTACCATGTCATAGTCCTGGATCCCCTTAACATGCTCCCCAAGCTCGGTGTCCTTATCACATGGTTTGGGAGCAATGCCATGTCAAGCTGACCAAGATTTCCTATGGAGCTAGTGTATTTACATGCATTGAGAAATGAAAAAGGTATTGCTTCACTTTAAGTACATTTTTGTTTTACATACATGCTCTGGTCCCATTGTGTACTTAAAAGTGGGGTATGCCTGTATTAAAAAGTGAAAGTTTGATTTATGATTGTTAATCTGTCCCATTACTTTTGGTCCCTTAAAAAGTGGGAGGCACGTATACAAACTGTTGTAATTCCTACACCATTCACCTGATTTGGATGTAAATACCCTCTAATTAAAGCTGAAAGTCTGCAATTAAAGCACATCTTGTTTGTTTCATTTCATATCCATTGTGGTGGTGTATAGAGCCAAAAAGATTAGAATTGTGTCAATGTCCCAATATTTATGGACCTGACTGTATATACAGTATATATATATAAATTCTTAGATTGTAAGCTCTAACGAGCTTTGATTCCTACTGTGTTAAAGTGTATTGTATTTGTACTGTCTACTCTCAAGTTGTAAAGTGCTGCGTAAACTTTTGGCACTATATAAATCCTGTATAATAATAATTATATTTATATATATATATATACATATATATATATATATATATATATATATATATATATATATATATATATATATATATACAGTATATACTGTATATTTTATTATATATTCTGTATATACTGGATATATACAACCACCTAAAAACATAAAATAATCTATGACTTAAGTCCCTCCAAGCAAATTGAGAATTTACAGGACAAGCAAAAAAAAAAAAGCAAAAAAGTAAAAATAAAAAAAGGAATTCATTACCACCATAGACATGAACCCGGCCAGGTTATATATTAATAGTGCGCTGCCTCGTTCGGTATATATTCCTATCTGCTCTTCCCAGACTGCCTCTGCTTATAAATATGCTAATTAATTAAAGCAAATGTTTCAAGCCTGGCTTGCATTGTGGAGATAGGGACGCCGGATACACTACTAGCAGACGATGCAATTTGGACAAATACTGTCGCGGAGATGTCATTAGCTGACTCCGTCAACGGCCGTGACGTGCCGAATTTAGGGAAGGCGTCCTAAAGCCTTATTTGCATGCGTGGGAATAGGGATTGAGGCGAGGGCTCTTGCCAGGAGAGGGTTTTATTACAATGTGATGTGATTGAAAGAAAACGTGTCGATTTATACATATCGGCTTAGGTGCAGGTTCACTCCAAAAAAAAAAACCACCATGCATTAACATAAGCAGATTGAATTTATTGAAATACCAAACGTTGCTTACACTTTCTCAAGATTAATTTAGGATTAAAGAGATTTTTTTTCTCTTTGGTGGAGAAATATAAAATTATAGTCTTAACGTAATGTACTTCTCGGCAGCCTGTTGCTCATATTTAGAGGCATGCTGACATTAAATTTGATTTTGTTTTTTTGCAAATCCTTGCTGAGGGAAATTTACAGGCTGCCACTGCTAACCTTCTGTTGGAAACGCTAGTTGTCTGGCCCTTCCACTTCCATAGTTACTGGTCGGAAAGGAGTGAAATCAAATAGAAATCAGAGCACCTGATCCTCATATTTATTGCAAGCTAGCGAGTCAAAAGGCATTGAAGTCAATGGATTAGCTTGACAGTAAAGCAACAACATTTTCAAGAGAGTTCAGATATCGTCCAATCTTTAATAGAGTTTACTAGATCCTTGAAGAGAACTCATGTCTCAACTGATGTCGAAGCCAGGGCTGGTGCTACCACTAGGCAATCTAGGCGGCCGCCTAGGGCGCACTACCACCTAGGGCGCAGTCATGGCCAGTGAGACATTCTTCTCCTGTCACCTCCTCATCCCCGGCGGATGTCACCTCTAGAGAGGGGGGCACTTTGTATACGAAGGGGTGGGTAGGGTTGAAGGGGGGCAGTGTGTATATGAAGGGGGGTATAGGGTTAAAGAGGGGCAGTGTGTACAGGAAGGTGGTGTAGCAGAGTGTAGTGTTAAAAGGGGGGCATTATGTAGAGGAAAGGGGGCAATGTGTACAGTTATTTTTATTTTTTTTTGGGGGGGGGGGTGTGCAAGTAGCTGGTCTTGCCTAGGGTGCAAAATAGTCTAGCCCCGTCCCTGGTCGAAGCGCAATATAACTAAGCAAAGGAGTCCCCATCCTACAGTTAATGCACACAGAGGATGCTCATGGCATACGATCGTGTTAGGTCAATGATATGTAGCACCCTCCTAGTCAGGTGCTAGGTAAAAGCATCAGATTGCTTTCCTGCTTATCAGGAAGCAGGATTTCTAATTAGGCCTGTTACATGTGTCCAGGTTTGATTCACTTGGTCTGAGGGAGTGTCCCCACTGTATCCAATAGGGGAGCCTGTTGGGCAGTGGAGGAAACCCAGCCAGTGACACACAGGCTTTTGTGGCAGTCCCAGTGGGAGGGCAAAACAGTGGTGCATCCTGGGATAGACCATAAAAGCCAGGGACACATGTGACAGGGCGTCTTTGGGCAGGAAGCCAGGTCCCAGGAGGAGGGTGATGGCTGTCTCTCCTTCTGTCAGGTAGGAAAGTGGTCACAGGCAATTGGCCTAGTGGACCAGAGTGTGGAGCTGAGCTGTGAGGTCCAGGAGAAACTGACGGTGGAGCAGTGGCAGAGGTCTCTGTGAAAAACAGTGTCCCTAAGTACCAGGGAGCTTGCCAGGGGTCTGCGCAGGAAGGGGACCACTCCAGGGAAAGTCAGTGGACAAGAATCAGCACACACAGTGGGTCAGAAAGGGGGTGCCAAGTTAGACCCTGAAGAGAAGCTAAAGTACAGTTCATCATTTAAATCTTCACCTCAGTGGCAATGTGAAGCAGCGGCCTTGCTGCATCCTCTGCAATTAGATGTCCTCAACCTGTGTATAGTTGCTAGTTGGAGTATCCCACTCATCCCTTCTCCTATCCCACTATAAAATAAAAACACAAAAAATCAAACCCCCTGGACTGTTCATTGACTCAGCCAAGTGTAAAGTGAGGAATATTTTACAGACTGTTGTTATGGGATTCCCAGGGGAATCCGCTTTATGCAGCTCCTATGGGGGGGCAGTGCTACAGATATCACAAGCATTCCCGCCCCTTTGTGTATGTCAGCTGCGGCCCAGCTCATTGGACCAGAAGTAACAGATGATCTTTCGATTTTGACCTGAATTCATTCATATCAATACAAGCTCATCCCTAGTCACAGGTAGGATCACCAGATGAAAATAAAGGAAAAACAATGCGGGATACCTGGGCAATCTCTTGGTAAAGGACCCATCCTCCTAAACCCTTTCAGCCAATGTCCAACAGACTCTGCAATAATTCAGATAGATTTTCAAGCTTCAGAAGTACTGTATTTTCTGGCGTATAAGACTACTTTTGAACCTCAAAAAAACCCCCCAAAAATGGGGGGTCGTCTTATACGCCGAGGTAACCTAAGTATAAGTATTACCGGTAGATGTAATCTCTCAAGACGTATGTACCGTAGCATCGGCTACATACAGTGTACCGGGCTGAGCCAATCAGGGAGAGCGATGTATTCTATTATTGAATGCAAAGCCTGCTTGGATTGGCGGAGTAACATCAGCTCGCCTCTCTGACTCTGCCAATCCGAGCAGGCTTTGCATTCAATAATAGAATACATCGCTCACTGTGATTGGCTCAGCGTGGTATACTGTATGTAGCCGAAGCTACGGTACATACGGTATACCGGTAAAGGATTCCCACACAGCCAGCTTCTTGAGATTACATCTACTGGTAATACTTATACTTAGGGTACCTTGGAGATATTATGAGAGATTAAATGGAATAACAGTACTCGGGGTACCTTGGAGATCTATGAGAAATCTGATGTTTTTCAATGGTGTTGCCTTGCTTCGGAAGGGGGGTAGTCTTATACGGCGAGTATAGTCCAAAACCTGTTTTAACTTGAAAGTTAGGGGGGTCGTCTTATACGCCCAGTCGTCTTATACGTCGGAAAATACGGTAATTTGATCTGACTCACAGAATGGAGTACTTGGGCTTGATATTGGATACAGCCTTTTCCAGCATTGACCTAGGACAAATGTCTGCCCGCTGCTCTCATGCCCTGACCATTTGGTTCCAGAGACAGCCTATGATTCTTGCCTTCGTGAGAGTGTTTGCTCTGATGGTAGTTTCCTTCAAGGCAGTAACATATGCCAAGTTTCACTGCAGATACAACATAACAATCTGGACAACAGACACAGTTCTTAGACCCCCCCCCCCCCCCCCCAAATGTGCCTAACCTTGGAAGGCCAATCTCTCCCTGTTGGTGTGGATTTGCAACCCAGAACTGGAGTCAGGGAAACTCTTTCCCTCAAAGTTTTTACACTACGCATGCCAGCCTATCAGGCTGAGGAGGAATCCTGGAAGACTTCTCGTTGCAGGGGACTTGGTCATTAAAGAAAGCTCCCATCAAAATCTTGGAACTTAAGGCAATTCAGTTGTCAATGGGTCTCTCAGCTGCGAGGTCACCTTACCAAAATGCAGTAGCCTACATCAACCATCAAGCAGGTTGAGCTCCACATGAAGCAGATTTGTGTCTCACTTTGGTGGAATTGCAGGTTTCGGCTCTGTCTACTGTCCACATCCCAGATGTGGAAAATTGGCAGGTAATTTTTCTCAGTGTCTGTATCTGGGGGAATGGGATCTCCACACGAAGGTGTTCCCAAGTCTGCCATAAGTGAGGGATGCTGGATGTGGATCTTCTAGGTGTCTAAATTTAACAATAAACTTGACAGCCTTGTAGCCTGGTCCAGGGACCATTGGGCCTTCGCAGTGGATGCATTATTGATTCCGTAGAATCAGTTCAACCTGATTTCTGCTTTTCTTTCTCTAAAGCTTCTTCGTTATTTACTCCACAGGATTGAGATGGAGGGGATTTTGGTGTTTCTCATTGCACCAAACTAGAGCAAGAGCATGTGGTACTGAGACATACTCAGACACCTGCGAAACTCTCTGTGCGCTCTTCCAGATAGTCCTGACCTTCTGTCCCAAGTGTCAATCCACCATCCTGCTTCATGGCTGCTGGCTGTTACAGCACAGCTGTTGAAACTCAGGTTCTGGGGGGCAAGAGCCTATCCCCCCCCAGCAACAATAGTCTTTCCCAGTAATAATAGATCCCCCAGTAGTCAGCATCTATTCCCCTCCAGCAACAATAGATTTCCCACTAGCAACAATAGATCCATCCCATCAACAATAGACCTCCACCAGCAACAACATATTCCCTAGCGGCCAACATCAAGATACCCTCCAGCAGGAAGAAAAAATAACCCCCCCCCCCACCCAAGAGTGGATCCCCTAGCAACATGAGACTCAAAATCCAACAACTATGGATCCTTCACCTGAAAAAATAGACTCCCTAGCAAAATGACCCTCCCATCAACAGTAATTCCCCCCAGAAACAATAGACCTTTCCAGCGATAATACTGTAGATTTCCCAGTAGTCAGCATCAATTAACTCTCTCGGAACACCCACCAACATAAGACTCCAAGTCCAACGACAATGGATCCCCCACAGGAAGAATAGACCCCCCACAGGCAACAAAAGATCTGCCAGCAACAATAAACCCCCCTAGCAACAATATACCCTACACGGCAACAAAAGACCCCCTATCAACCTTCCAGCAGCAATAGATCCCCCAGCAACCGTAGATCCTCCCCAGCAACAAAGACCTGTTACAAAAATAGATCCAACACAGGAAAAAAATCCCCCCCAACAACAATAGATTCCACACCAGCAACAATAGACCTCCGGCAGCAGCAACATATTACCTTACAGCCAGCATCAACAGGCCCTCCAGCAGCAAGCAAATATAGACCCCCCCCCAGACCCCAGCATGGATCCCCCAGCAACATGAGACACAAAATTCAACAACAGACCCCCCAACAGAAACAATAGATCCCCCAGCAACACAACCCTCCCATCAACACAGTAAATCCCTCCAGAAACAATAAGCCTCTCCAGTGATAATAGATTCCCCTGTAGTCAGTATCAATGGACTCTCCAGCACCCCCACCAGCATAAGACTCAAAATTCAACAACAATGGACCTCACACCACGAACAATAGACCCCCTAGCAAACTAACCAACCCATCAACAGTAAATCCCCCAACAATAGACCCCCCCAGCGACAAATAGATTGGGTGAACCAATCCTTTAAATATATTCTGGCAATTATACAAGGAAAAATTTACGGATGAGTCATGGGCAGCCTTTCCCTAGTATGACTCATGACACACGTTGGAGACACTAAAGTATAATAAAGACTCAGCAGTCCAACATTTTCATCACCACTTCTTTTTTCTGTCGTTGAATAAAGAAGGCGGTTTGGAATGATGACTTCTGTGCTTAGCATTTCCATTAAATATGCGTAAATTTTCTCTAGACTCCTCATCTTTGTTAGGCGGTATCTGGAGCTCTTCACTGGTGGTGGGTGGACACAATCACGTCCAGACTACAATGAATGGATGAAAGTGTCCCAAGTCTTGGCTCGCTTTGGTGTCTTTGTGACTTTTAAAGCATCACCACCTGGCAGGTGATCGACGCTTCCTTTGTACGGCTGTCTCTGAGCATAAGCTTAGCATGTCACTCTGACACATTTCGACGTCTCTATTAATGTCACTTTCATTAGTATTTCAGCAAAACCTGTGAAAGAATCACACTGACCCCTAGGGCAAAGTAATGAGAAAAAGAAGTCACTGAGCTAAAAATAAATAGCCGCATTAACACGTTTAACGCCTTGTTTTAATTATTTTGTAGGAGCAAGTCAAAAGGGGGGGTTTTGACCCAAAATAAGAAAATGAAGAACGTATTTCTTGAACAAATCGGTAAGCAACAAGTCCAAACACAGTTGAAATACATAGGGGTCTATTCATAAAAAGAAATTGCTGGGCAAATGTCACAAGCTTTTGCCGAGACACCATGAATTATCCCCGTATTTTATCTAATATGATTTTGTTCTTATCATTGACAGCTCCATCTAGTGGCTATAATGCAGTATTTTCCTAAAATAAATCAATCAGGAAAATAGTGCTTTATGGCCATTAGATGGAGGCGATGATCATAAAAAATAATGAACAAATTACAATATAATGATCAAATTACGATAATTATTCACAAGGGCTGGACAAATGCTCGTGACATTCATCCAGCAATTTTTTTTTATAAAATAGAACCATTGAGGGTTGATTTAATAAAACTGGAGAGTGCAAAAATGGTGCAGCTCTTCCAGTTTTTTCTTTTTTTTTTTTTTGTCAAAACTTAATTGAACAAGCTGAAGTTAGAAGCTGATTGGCTACCATGCACAGCTGCAGCAGATTTTGCACTCTCCAGATTTAGTAAAGCAACCCCATGATGTTTACTGTTTTGCCTGCCAAAGAATTTGTAAATTATGTTCAGACAGTCTTGTGATGCCACTGTACATCCAGAAAGAACAACCTGCTGCTTACTGGTTCAGCTTTACTGTTCCATGGACTTACCCGTTCCCTACTCGTTGGACATAGGTGACAATGCTGATTTATTGTCCAATAGGCTGGAATGTCCAGTATGTGTAAAATAACCTCATTTTAAATAACCTAATTTGAAAGTTCATGGTACAGAGTCCTGGTGTTGGATGGCTGCAGGCTCTAGTAAGAGCTAGAAGAGACTCTGCAAAGACACAAGGGAAGAAAGGAGAGCAGCGCCATCTAAGTGCAGCAGGTAGAAATTTTATTGGAGAGTAAAAGACCACCCACCCCGGAAGAAACCTCACGGGACATGAGTGTACCCGAGCCTCCAGGAAGCACTGGGAGCCCCAAGCGCAGCCAGGACCACTGGTTGTACTATCATCCACCAAGGTGTCTTCCTCTGGAGTGGATGACACTACATTATACATGCTGATGTACTTATATATTGTAAGTTACTGTCTTTTACTCTCCAATAAAATTCTAAGCGCTGTACTCCCTTCTTCCCTAAAATGTATCTAAAGCCAATTTGTTTAAGTTTTGGGTAGAGTAGGGAGGAGTTAGAACCCCCTCCACCAGCACTGAAAATGAGGGAAGATCCAACATTTTTGGTGGCCACCAGCATAGAAATAGAATCTTGTATAATAATTATGAAAGTCTCACCTTGAAGCCCTCCAGCTGTCACCGCTGCAGAGGCTTCCATCCTCGCCCAGTCTTTCTTCCGGGTTCGCGGGCTGAAGCCGCTTGAATGGCTGAGCCGCAATGCCATCACTTCCACACATGGGCACGGGAGTCACAGGTGCGGCACAGGGCTCTGAAGGAACCTCGTGGGTATGTCGTTCCTTCAGAGTGCTTGTGCCGGTGACGTCATCGGCTGCTGCTCCCTAGAATATTTCCTAAACTGTGCATGTTTAGGAGATATTCATTTAACCTATAAGTAAGCTTTATTATAAGCTTACCTGTAGGTAAAAATAAAAATACTGCATTTACTACCGCTTTAAACATAATGGGGTTGATATACTAAAGCTGGAGAGTAGAAAATCTGGTGCAGCTGTTCATGGTAGCCAATCAGCTTCTACCTTCAGTTTGTTTAACCACCTGCCGGCCGACCGCCCGCCGCAGTTTTACTGCGGCAGGCTGGCTCAGCTGCGCGAAACAACGTAGCCCTACGCCGGTCGCGCTTGTGGTGCTGGAGGGGGGTGGAGAGTGCACGCCGCTGCCTGCACGCTCCTGCTCCCACTAGGCAGCAAGGGATGCCAATCCACAGGACCAGCGGCCGTGATAGCCACCAGGGATCCGCGATCGCTCCCCGCTGAGAGAGAAGGACGGGCAGCTGTTGTAAACACGGCTGACCGTTCTTCTCTCTGGAATGATCACAGAGCTCCTGTGATCCTTCTATATAGGATCACAGGTCTCTGTGGTCATTTCACAAGCCCCGCCCCCATACAGTTAGAAAACACTCCCCTAGGCTCACACTTAACCTTTTGATCACCCCTAGGTTAACCCCTTCCTTGTCAGTGTCATTATTACAGTAACAGTGCATATTTTTAGCACTGATTACTGTAGTAATGTCACTGGTCCCCCCAAAAGTGTCAAAAATGTCAGTTAGGGGTCCGATCAGTTCACCGCAATGATGCAGTCCCGCTAAAAATCTCAGATCGCCGCCATTACTAGTAAAAAACAAATAAATAAATAAAAATGACATAAATCTTTCCTTTAGTTTGTAGACGCAATAACTTTTGGGCAAACCAATCAACATACGCTTATTGCAATTTTTTTTTTTTTACCAAAAATATGTAGCAAAATACAAATTGGCCTAAAAGGATGGAAAATTTTTATTTTTAATTTTTTTTTTAAATGTTATATAGCAGAATGTGAAAAATATATATATATATATATATATATATATATATATATATATATTTTTTTTTTTTTTTTCAGAATTGTCGTTTTTTTTTTTTTTGTTAAAAAATGTTTTGTTAAAAAATGTGTTAAAAATCGCAGAGGTGATCAAATACTACCAAAAGAAAGCTCTATTTGTATAAAAAAGGACATCAAGTTTATTTCGGTACAGTGTGTGAGTGTACAGTGTACACGACCGTGAAATTTTCCATTAAATTAACGCAGTGCCAAATCGTAAAAAAAAAACGGCCTGGGCATTAAGGGGGCAAATCTTACCAGCCCAGAACTGGTTATTGAAGCTTTGACAAAAGAAAACTTGGAAGCTGATTTTCAGGTTTCTATGCAGAGCTGCACCATATTTTGCACCCTCTATTTTGCACCCTCCAGTTTTTGTAAATCTACCCCAAAATGTCTGGGATATTAAAAGAGAATTATAAAAATATTTTTAATTGTAGAATCATACTAACTATGTGAATGTAGCATCGGTCCGATGTTGCATCTGTCCCACCACCGGCTCTAAGGCTGAGAACCGAGCGATCAAACACTGCTGATTGCTCAGAGCTCCCTGAGCAGAGAGCTGGTGACTGTCAGTCACTGGCTGTCTGCTCTGCCCCTCCAGCACTCACAGAAGTGCTGGACTGTGGAGGGGGCGGGAGTGGCTGACTCAGGCCATCCGAGGCTTACTGAGAGGCTGAGCCGGGTGCTGGTCCAGGCTTGCTCTGTGACGTCATCCAACACCAGCCTTCAGCCCGCTGTCTGCTGAAAACGGGTCACAGGAGTGCAGAATGAACTGCACTTGTGTAATCCACAGGAGAAGTGCAGCCAATTGAGCTTTGGCTGCACTTCTCCTTTAACTTTCTACTATTCTATTCAAAACACACTCTCCTCTATTTGGTATAGGAGAATTCTTCAACCCAATGACAGTAATGTCTCCCAAAGGATCCTTTATTGACTCCTTCTTCAAACTACCATATACAGACAGCAAGTAAAACATAAGGCATTTTTCAGTGTGAACCACGTTACCTGTTGGTGGCACTGTGCTTCCTAGAGAGGAAAGTTGTAGTTCCAGTGCCCACCATGCAGATGTCTCCCAGAAGCCAGTAGATACCAGTAATCAGTCTCCACCTGATGCTGGCTGCTGGGAGGGTACTTAGTCCCTCTTCTCCTGATACACATTTCTCCAGTATTTTGCTTTGCTTGATGCCAGATACTGTGTGCTGTTTACCCTGCTCCTGATCTTGCTCTTGCCCTGCATCCTGCTGCCTTATTTCTGCTCCCCTTGTACCTAAAGAAGTTTTGGCTTTAAAAATGTTGTCTTTAGATACAGTATACTTTATTGTAAGGCAACCACAGCAACGATAACCAAAAATATGCGCTTGCGAAGGACACTCTCTTCTTTCCCTTTAAAGTTTTCAGAAATATTTTTCTGACATGCTATCTTCAAAAAAAAAAAAAAAAACTACGATACGTCTTTTTCTGTCATTGCTTATTCGGTACAAAAAATAGATTCTGTTAACAACCCAGGGGATTGATTTAGCACCATTTTCCATGTCACAGAGTGTGACAGTGGCACTTTGCACTTTGAATGTGAACGGGAGACAGAAAATGCTCCTTGCATGAATTCTTGAGGAAATCTCAGAGTCTCTACTGAAGAGCCCGGTCTAACGCATTTCAGAGAAAAGATCAAAGAAACAAGCAGACGGA
This sequence comes from Pelophylax lessonae, assembly GCF_965119305.1. Classification (NCBI taxonomy): domain Eukaryota; kingdom Metazoa; phylum Chordata; class Amphibia; order Anura; family Ranidae; genus Pelophylax; species Pelophylax lessonae. Next base: position 27,162,011 of record NC_138778.1, read on the forward strand.
TTTTATATCACTGAATATTTTTTTATATTGCAGGCTGTATTTCTTGTCAGGCTTAAATGTAAGAAGACAGTGGTCCTCGTACTTTTTTGGGTATCAGCATTTTTTCAACTTGAAGGAGTCTATTTGGGGTAGAATTTGGAAAAACGAGTGATGCCGTCTCAATTCAATAGCCCTCATTCATCTAAAGCTAGCTCAAATTTTTTGTTTGAACCCTCAGATGAGAAATGATAAAGATCACTAATCTGGCCATTTGAACCTACCTACATGGGCTTGACTAATTTTGAATGATTTTTCATTTGAGAACCACGTCAGTGTCACAATTTTTGTAGAATAAACGCTCTACTTTCAGATTAAGTTTGACAAATGCATACATACGCTTAGGGCTACTTACAATTTTCCTTGCCTGGTAACAAACACAACGATTCGAAATTTGTTCATTCCCTTTAGATTCGACAAAAATGTTCCATCTTTGTCTTTCAATATTTTTTCTAACTCATTTCAGAGAAAAGATCAAAGAAACAAGCAGACGTATTATATTTTACCGAACATTGGTCGAAACTGCTTGTTGAATGGATTTTCACGTAATCAAATGAATGTTCTGAAAACAAAATTTTTCCAATGAAATTCTACAGGTGTAAGCCCAGCTTTAGAACGGTGAAGACCACGTCAAATCAAACACTGCATTTAGCATTTACTTGTATTAACGCAATAATATAATCTATTAACAAAAAGCCAAGTAGTGCTTAAAGCCACTCTCCACTTTTCAGAACCACACACCCTGTTAAGGTCCGACCTCTTCTTGCTTACAACCAATGATGGTTGGTACAAACTGAAGCACTGAACATTGCTAATAGACTTGTGAGCATTCTAATGTGTTGCACTATTGTGAGCCCAAGCCAGCCTGATGATGCCCCCACAAGGAGGTGTGTCCATAACCACAGGAAGTTGTAGAACAACCAGTTATCTTAAAGAGCACCATTGGTGGTAGGTTTCATTTATCTGTTTGGCCATTTTTGTAGTCAAAGGTTATGGTTGAAATTTCCTAAATATAGCCCTGGGTGTGTGGTCAGCATAATTGGCAGACTTTCCTAATGGCTTTCTGTACAGCACTACCCTTTACCTTTATATGTTTTAAACCATTACAGTTACAGACCCCCTTTGGATTGCCCAATATATTCCTAAACCTTCTTCCCCAGACTGTCAAATTCCATCATCACCACTAGTTCTAAGACACAGGTGTCAAACACAAGGCCCGCGGGCCGAATGCGGCCCCCCCAGGCCATTTAATGTGGCCCTCGCACCTCTCCTGTAGCTGCGGCATCCCCCTTGTCTCTGCCCCCACCTTGAGAGGACAGAACTCCTTTGCCAGATCCTACACTCCTCTGTGCAGCTGCAGAAAGGCTCATCTTTGAACAACCCCCCCCCCCACTACTTAGCAGTCCGCAGCAGAGAGTTCAGAACTCCTCCTGCAGATCCTGCACCTCTCTGTGTAGCCGCAACACCACCTTGCCTCTGCCCCCCCAGGTCTCAGCATTCAGCAAAATCTGGAAGCTGACTCTAGCCATCTGGTTCTCCTCCAGACCCTGCACTTCTTCCCAGATCCATCCGCATCTTCTTCCTGGCAACAGCACAAGGTAAGGGGGTGCATTGTGATGTAAGGAAGGGTGGGTGACTCTTGACTTCTGATGGTGGGGGGGGGGGTTCTTGACAACCCATGTAAGGGAGCATGGGGTGCTCTGGACATCTAATCCTACAGATATAACCGGCCCTTTGAGGGCAACCATAATGCTGATGCGGCCCGACATGAAATTGAGTTTGACATCCCTGTTCTAAGAGGTACCAGTATGACTACAGAAGCCAATAGCTGGGCTTTACATTAAATATGGATAGCCATTGTAGGGATCTGCTACAATCTACTGTCTAAATTTGTAAAATGCCTGTAAATAAATGATGTATGCACTTCCTGTCCCTGGGTCAATGGCTTTGAAACCCCATAAGGAGGAAGTGGAGTAAGAAAGTCTTAGCCACCTGTCCTGTCCATGCTGCTAAACTCCAAACCAGCAGGGACTATTTCTATCATTTCAAAGTTTAACTGCAGCTGTTGAGAATCTAAATCCTTGTGACAGAGTATCTCTGTCCTGTCCTTGTTATTATTTCCCATGCACAGTGTTTTGTGTTTAATACATTACCATTCGTTGTGGTAATGCATATTATAGCACCCTCCTAGACAGGCTGCTCGGGTATTAGGTAGATTTAGTCTTTTTTTTTTTGGCTCCTCTGTAGTCATTGGAGCAGTTGTTGATTTCTTAGGTTTTTCTGGGTCTCACAGGCTTCCCCTCTGCCTTCTAGAGGCTTCTGGAACATAGGGAGGGGAGAGTCAAATAAGTAGCTTAATATTAATTGAGCACCAGCCAATACCGCTAACTCTCTGCTCTAAGTGGTGTGAGTTCCCCGTTTGGGAGGGCTCCCCCGCTGGGCTGTTATACTGTTTAACAAGTTCTACAATATAACATTCTCTGCAATCAGGGACTGAATGGGGCACATGTACACCTGGATAGGAAGGCAATGGGGCAGATGGCATGTAGAGAAACTGATGCCTCCATGCAGCCGCTGAATGCCTGCTTGTCCTTGTCTCCCTCCTGCAGACATTCAGCATCCGCAGGAAGGGAATGGAGAACATCAGTCCTCTACATGCTTCTCTCGCTGCCTCCCTATTCCTGTCCTGTGCCCATGTGTGCTTCCCTGGACCCCCCGCACCACTGCTGGGTTTCCCCCTTCCCTTGCTGCTGCAGGGGATCTGTCAGGCTAGAGAGCGGGGAAGGGGCCAGTAAATGACACATTTACTGGCCCCTTCCTTGTTTTGATGATCGGTACTGTCTTTATTATGCTCCAGTATATGAAAGAACAGGAAGCTCTGTACAGGGCTATTCCTGTTCATTCATTTCATTCTCAGTTGAGGCTGCACAGAAAGGGACTCATGTGAGGCTGCATAGAAAGGGACTGGTGAATCTGTTTTCAGTCCCTTTCTCTGTCTCAAAAGTGAGACATCAGGCGTCTGTTTAGACCCCTGATATTTCACCAAAGCGTCACCAGCAGGGCTCCTAAAAAATATATTAAAAAATACAAAATAAAATTGTAAAAAAAAAAATAAAATTAAATGTTAAAAAAATAATAAAAAAAAACAACAAAAATAAAAAACACCAGTGGACTACCAGGGTCGGAAAGGTCACACTTGCGGTTGGGCACTGGTGTTCCACCACTGTGGGGGGGACCCCAAAATTGCAGGAAGATGGCCCACTGCAGGACCGTAATAAAGAGTCCCACGATGGGAGTAAAGGGCCCTTGGATCATTGAGATTCTTTGTGAATCCTTCATGGATTCTTGCATCGGGGCCTCTGCATTGGAGTATTGCTACAATAGTTAAGCGATTACCAAATGTTACTGCAACATACTGTTGTTCTCTTATTCAGAGATCCAGACCCCAAGAGCAGTAGTTACGCTCAATAAAGAAACTCTATTTTAACAAGAAGTAGCATTTTTCACTTTACTTTTTGTAAACTTTTGTTGATCTATGAACCCCTCCAGGCACAATATCCAAAATCTATCAGCAGAGGAATGCGGTCCTTTCAATAAATGCAGGGAAATCTGCCCACTTCTGAACTGACAAAAAAGCAATGAGCATCTAATTTTACAGATTTGTTTAACAAATTTCTTCACTTTGACATTGATATAATTAGTTGTGTTCTCACTGAAGCAGAACTATCGGCATGAATAAAACATGGAAAATATGCTTTCAGCAGTATGGCTTCACATTCTATGGAAAAACATTTAGAAGGATAGCTTTCTGACGTTAAGAAAAATAAACCTAATTTTCAGCGGCTTCACCAGTTATAAGTGTCTTAGAAGTGTCATTTTTCCGTGTTTTTACATAATATTTATGACAATAAAAACAGAACATTTTCATATTTTTTCTATGTTAGAGAAGAGCTATATAATTACGGAGCGCTAAACGGGTGAAGCGTTAAAAAGCTACACTGAAAGAAGGGAAGATTTTTTTTTTATGTAATAAAAACACACAACAGCACATTTTATGTCCTATCTTGAAAAGAACAAAAAAAAAAATGAACATTATAAACTTAACAAAATAGGTGAAATACAATGCCTTCATCAACACACATTTCCCAGTAGTGCACTAATGTAAATAAATCAAAACCAAATCTTGTGAAATAAATAAAAGGCAAAAAATATGTAAAAAGTGTCCATATAGAAAATATAAAAAATATAAAAGTCAAAACTCAAGTCCAAAAATGTGTGAAAAAATAGGTGTATCCAAAAGATCCAAACAGTACACCATATATCCACCACTGAAGTGATCTGTGCCAGTTCCACTCCCTTAAAGTAGAACTTTAGGCAAAACTTTTTTTTTTCATTTTAGAGTAAGGGAGGGTTATAAGTAACCCCTGTTAGATTTCTTTTTTGCCATCTGTGTCCCATTGCCAAGATTTCCCCTCACTTCCTGTCCCAAAGCCAAACAGGAAGTGAGAGGAGATCCCTGCAAATTAAAGGAATTTCTTGCCCCCCCCCCAGGTCATCAGAACTAGTGTCCCCATTGGAAGATTTCCCCTCTATTACTTTTCTGTGGACAACCCAAATATGGGATTTTCTTTTACTTTCACTTTTAATGATAATAATAAACAGGACAAATAGAGAGGGTGAATCTCCCTAAAGGGGGGCACAGACACTAATGAAAACTGGCAGGGACTATAATTCATCTCCATTCCATCTAAAACGAAAAAAAAAAAGTCGTGCCTTTAGTTATACTTTAAGAATAAACCTCACCAAATGCTGTTGCCATTCACTCTCGTGTCTGGCAAATATCGCTTTTTTGCATCCAAGCGTTGCTACAGATCGCCAATCTCCATCCAGATTACAATACCAATCTCCACATGTAGGCACGAAAGTCAAGACAGAGCCTCCAATAGTGTACAAACCAGCTTTATTTAAAAGGAATGCACTTATCACAATAGTAACAAATTTGCCTTCACAATTAATACGATAGCATGCTGGGTGCCCCAGTGTTGCGGTCTCACCATCCCCTCGCCCGCACTACCTGGGTCACCATCTCAGCATTAGGGATGATCGAACGGTTCGGGTCGACCATCGGTTCCACCCGAACATTGACTGTTCGAGGTTCGGCCGAATTCCCGAACTTTCTGAAAAAGTTCGGAATTCGGCAACCAGAAGCGACCAAAATGCAATGGGACAGGAACTGGGCTTTAAAAGCCAGTGATTGGACCAGAACCATCAGTAAAAGCCAATTGAAGGGGCAGGAGAATGCTAGGAATGTGATTGGAGTGACTAGGGGGTCCAGAGGCCAATCATTAGTGAATACGCCCCCCAGTATATAAGATAGCCCCGCCAAAACTCTACCATTTTAATACAGGGCTGTGGAAGAGAGTGGAAGCAGTTCTGTTACTTCTGCTTCAAAGTGTCATTTAGCAATTATTAGTGTGAGGAAAGAGATATCTAGTGTAGTTAGGGTACTATTTTCCACTATAGTTAGATTTAATAATCTAGTTTCTGTAGGGAAAGTGTTAAGTGTAAGGGGACCGTAGTATAGTGTAGGGTTAACTGTATGGCAGGGTGACAAAACCCTTCCATGTCAGGGTGACCGCTATAGAGAAAAGATCGTTTCTCTTAGAACACTTATAGAACCGGATAGTGGCTTTGCCCCTGTCATCCGGCTTTTTGTTGCAGGCGTTTATAGGGCTTTTTTGAGGACATGTTTGGAACTTGAACTTCTGTGTAGGGGTATATATACACACACACACACATGTATGTATATATACACATACGCATATATAGGTGTGAAAGTAGCAGAAACCTATGCTTGCGCTAATGAAATAATTAACACCCATATGGCTTCTCTGCTATAACGCCTATATATGTGTATGTGTATAAATACATATAAGTGTGTGTGTATATATACCCCTATACAGAAGTTCAAATGTTATGCCTGCCTCCAAAGACTACCAAAAAATGCCAAAAGAAAACGCCTGCAACAACACACCTGGGCATTTTTTTATTGGCGCAGGCGTTTTTTTGGGCATTTTTTGGGGGTCTTTGGAGTGCAGTGTTCTAGTGGTTAGCACACCTGCCTTACATGCAAAAAGGTGTGTGTCAGTGCTAAATTGGTCAGTGAAAAGCAGCATGCAATCAGTATAGATTTACAAACACTGTATGATAAATACAGAAAAAATGCAGTGCTAAAAAATATATAAATTACACCACATATTTTAATAAAACCTACAGTATATAAGACGCAAATAGTAATTTAAAACTATGAAATAAACACACTGCTCAAAAAAATTATGGGAACACTTTGAAAACACTTCAGATCCCAATGGGGAAAAATATCATGCTGGTTATCTATACTGGTATGGACTGGGTTATGTGTTAGGAAGGAAAGGATGCCACATGGTTTGATGGAAATTAAAATGATCACCCTACAGGGGGCTGAATTTAAAGACACCCTGAAAATTAAAGTGAAAAAATGATGCAGCAGGTTAGTCTATTTTGTTGAAATTTCATTGCAGCAACTCAAAATGGTACTCAGTTTGTATGGCCCCCACGTGCTTGTATGCATGTCTGACAATGTCGGGGCATGCACCTAATGAGACAATGGATGGTGTCCTGAGCTATTTCCTCAGGATCTGGACCAGGGCATCACTGAGCTCCTGAACAGACTGAGGTGCAACCTGGCGGCATCAGATGGACCGAAACATAATGTCCCAGAGGAGTTCTATTGGATTTTGCCCAGACGACCATGGGAGCCATTCAATGGTATCAATTCCTTCATCCTCCATGAACTGGCTGCATACTCTCGCCACATGAGGTTGGGCATTGTCATGTACCAGGAGGAACCCAGAACGTGCTACACCAGCATAGGATCTGACAATAGCCCCAAGGATTTCATCCCGATACCTGATGACAGTCAGGGTGCCATTGTCTAGCCTGTAGAGGTCTGTGCGTCCCTCCATGGATATCCCTCCCCAGATCATCACTGACCCACCACCAAACCGGTCATGCTGAACGATGTTACAGGCAGAATAACGTTCTCCACGGCTTCTCCAGACCCTTTCACGTCTGTCACATGTGCTCAGGGTGAACCTGCTCTAATGTTTGAAAAGCACAGGGCACCAGTGGCAGACGTGCCAATTCTGTTATTCAATGACAAAAGCCAAACGAGCTCCATGCTATCAAGCAGTGAGCACAGGGCCCACTAAAGGATGTCGGGCCCTCAGGCCACCCTTATGAAGTCTGTTTATGATTGTTTGGTCAGAGACATTCACACCAGTGGCCTATGAGAAGTTATTATGTAGGGCTCTGGCAGTGCTCATCCTGTTCTTCCTTGTACAAAGGAGCAGATACCGGTCCTGCTGATGGGTTAAGGACCTTCTCCGGTCCTGTCCAGCTCTCCTAGAGTAACTGCCTGTCTCCTGGAATCTCCTTCATGCTCTTGAAACTGTGCTGGGAGACACAGCAAATCTTCTGGCAATGGCACATATTGATGTGCCATCCTGGAGGAGTTGGACTGTCTAAGTAACCTCTATAGGGGTCCTCATGCTACCAGTAGTGACACTGACCCTAGTCAAATGCAAAACTAGTGAAAAGCAGTCAGAAAAGATGAGTAGGGAAAAAATTTCAGTGGCCTCCACCTGTAAAACCATTCCTGTTTTGGAGGTCGTCTCATTGTTGCCCATCTAATGCATCTGTTGTTAAAGCGGTTGTAAACCTAAAATAAAAAAACCTGCAAGACAAAGGCATTATGAGCTAGTATGCATCGCATACTAGCTCATTATGTATTACTTACCTTAGAACGAAGCCCCGACACGGACCCCCAGACACCGCTGCGGGCGCTGACATGATCCCACTGCGTCTCTTCTGGGTTTGGCGGCTCCGGCGCTGTGATTGGCTGGAGCCGCGATGACGTCACTCCCGCTCGTGCGCGCGGGAGTCATTTTCCGGGAAGCTCCCGGCAAGGGAAGCTGAAGGTCCGCCGGACCTTCAGAGCGCATGCGCCGCTCGCGTGCGTGGCTGCATGCACTACAAATATCTCCTAAACCATGCCGGTTTAGGAGATATTAATTGTACCTACAGGTAAGCCTTATTATAGGTTTACCTGTAGTTAAAAGTGAAAAAAGCGGTATACTACCTCTTTAATTTTATTAACACCAAAGCAGCTGAAACTGATTAACAACCCCCTCTGCTACTTAACTGACTAGATCAATATCCCAATAGTTTAATCAACTTGATGCTATACTTTGATTAAAAAGTGTTCCTTTAAATTTTTTGAGCAGTGTAGTAAATGTCATAGGTAAACCATACTAATCAGCAATCTTAACAAAAGGTAGCGTGATTTTTATACCACATATTGTATAAACTGCTTATAGCGTCCTTCAAAGCAATATACAGAAGATAAAGTACAATAGTGATCAGCAGTATGGAATCCTCCACCGTAGGTGTCTTGCCTCCACCAAACATAAAGAGTGCAAACTCACCAGAACCAGTTGCTGTCTAACATATAGAACAGCAAAACTTGTTCAATACTCTCCGATCCTCCTCTAATTGGATGCATGCAGTATTCGCTGGATATGACTATTCTTCATGTCACTTCACATGGACATCAGAGGGAATGGTCACTCTCATCCAACCAGAAACAAATCACCAATGCCAGGGAGAAAAAGCTTAGAGCCCATTCACACTGCCGCGACTTGTCAGGCGACTTGTCAGCCTGACAAGTCGCGGTCAGTCGCGGTCCATTGAGTAGTACAGGAACGGTTCTAATAGGAGCAACACAAGTCGCTCCGACTTAGAAAAAGGGTCCTGTACTACTTTGGGGTGACCTCGGAGCGACTTGCATAGACTTCCATTATGTGAAGTCCCTGCAAGTCGCGCCGAAGTCGCGGTGCACGCGACTTCACAGGTAGCCCCCCGAAGTCGTGTCGCCTCAGGGTGAAGCGGCTCTTATAGTGTAGTATTTATTGTTAATACCAAAAAGGAATAAAACTAAGAACTTTAAACTTTAGACTGATCAGTTTGCCAAACTGCAAAAGAGAATGGCTGCTGGACCTCAGAAGCATCACAACGGTTCAAACAATCTGCATGATGTGCAATCAGAACATACTCTATATGCTGGTATGAAATAACTTACATCAGATGCCGCCACACTGAACACAGTGCTAGAACTTTTGCGCAAACCAATTAACTTACGCTTTATGGGATTTTTTTTTTTACCAAAAATATGTAGCAGAAAACAAATTGGCCTAAACTGAAAAAAAAAATGTGATTTTTTCTAAATTTATATTGGGAATGTTTTATAGCAGAAAGTAAAAAATATGGAGTTTTTTTCAAAATTGTCGGTCTTTTTTTGTTCCTAGCGCAAAATATAAAAACTGCAGAGGTGATCAAATACCACCAAAAGAAAGCTCTATTTGTGGGGAAAAAAAGAACATCAATTTTATTTGAGCACAGCGTCGCACGACTGCGCAAATTTTTCATTAAAATAACGCAGAGCCGAATCACAAAAGATGGCCTGGTCATTAAAGCGGAGTTCCGGGCACAAAAACGATTTTTTTTTTTTGTGCCCCTCCGCTAGGTAGAGCTCACCTGAAAAGGAATTGGATAGTTATTTTTATTTTTTTTTGTTTACTCACCTTTTTATTGAAGATCGTAAATACTCACCTATGACTGCTTCCTCCTCCAGCGCCGAGGCTCACCCCGTCACTTCCTGCCTCGCGATGATTCCTGGGAGCTAAACGTCATCGCTCCCAGGAATCAATGCGACGGCACCGGCCCCGCTCGTCATTTCCGGGCGACGCCGCATTCCCCTGCTAAACAGCTTCTGGGCATGCCCAGAAGCTGTTTAGGAATGCGGCGCCGCACCGGAAGTGACGAGAGGGACCGGTGCAGTGCATTCTGGGACACAAAGACTCGGAAGAAGACAGAGAAGAGGACCGCGCCGGCTTCAGCTGCCCACAACAGAGATGGAAACGCCGTGGAAGAAATTTTCTAAGTAAGTATTTCTTCTTGCAGGTAAGTGCGAACCGGGACAGATCAGAGGCTAGCCATTGTGGAATGTGCTAGCCCTGACTGTCCCGGGGGTATGTTCAGCAAAAAATCATTTCTGTGCCCGGAACTCCGCTTTAAGGGGGTAAAACCTTCCGGAGCTGAAGTGGTTAAACGATGCTCAATTGGTAATAACTAAGAGACCCAAAGTGTGCCAAGAAAATTTCCTCCACACCATCAGCCTGAACCGGTGATACAATGCAGGATGGATCCATGCTTTTGTGTTGTTTACACCAAATTCTGACCCTACCATCTGAATGTCGCAGCTGAAATTGTGACTCATCAGACCCAGCAACGTTTTTCCAGTCTTCTAGCCTATGCAAATTGTAGCCTCAGTTTCCTGTTCTTAGCTGACAGGAGTGGCACCTGGTGTGGTCTTCTGCTGCTGTAGCCCTTCTGCTTCAAAGTTCAATGTGTTGTGTGTTCAGAGATGGTATTCTGCATACCATGGTTGTAGCGAGTGGTTATTTGAGTTCTTGTTGCCTTTCTATCATCTCAAACCAATCTGTCAGGACCCGGACTTGAACCTGAGACCTCCATGGTGTCTGGCAACGACTCTACTCACTGAGCTACCTGGAATGCTGGACATTTCCCTGGACAAATTCTTGAATGATCCTGCTGTGAATCTTTATTGCCTTGAACCTTGAACCCTTTGCTCCTCCCATGAACTTCCTGTTATAAGCCATGTCTTTGCACTTCCTGGTCGCCAGAATATTGTGCCTTCACCAGCCAATATCTCGCTTGTCTCTCCTGCTGCCGTCTGTATCTTTGCTACCGTCCGTTATCGACACTTGGCTTGTTCCTCGACTACGCTTCTGTTTGATCCCAACCTGCAACTACTGGTTACCGACCTTTGGCTACTCTTTGACTACTCTTCAGCTTAATCCCTATCTGCTACTGGACTCTGACTTGCTCACTTCCTGGTGGGGCGATCTTGAGGACTGCGACCTGGTAATAACACGCAGCAAAATCCATCTCCACCTTCAGGAGCGCTGGTGAAGACCGGTTAGTACTTAGACTCTGCACCTCAGGTGAGCCTGCATCATCTGCCTGGGTGACCTGTCAGTGTTCCTATCCTGCTGGTTCCTGTGTGACCTGCGACTGCTATAGCTACTGGTCTTCGAGCCTGACCCCGGATCGGGACACAGTCTGCCCATTCTCCTCTGACCTCTGACATCAAAAAGGCATTTTCCTCCACACAACTGCCGCTCACTGGATATTTTCTCTTTTTTGGTCCATTCTCTGTAAACCCAAGAGAAGGTTTTGCATGAAAATCCCAGTTTTTGATATACTCAGACCAGCCTTTCTGGCAACAACAACTATGCCACATTCAAAGTCACTTAAATCCCCTTTCTTCCCCATTCTGATGCTCGGTTTGAACTTCAGTAAGTCATCTTCACCACGTCTAGATTCCTAAATGCAAATTCGCTTAGTCATAACCAATTTATTGACTATATGACTAACGAATGTAATTTCGTGAAACGCGTCAACTGTGTTTGTTCCCTGTCTCTGATATTTGTCACTGTGGATTATTTGGATCCTCAATAAACGGATTTTATTCATTTCAAACTTTCAAGTTGGAGTGCGGTTGCCTATTCCTATTTTCCATCCGTCAGGCAGATCGGATGGGATTGGATGAGAACGGACAGGCGGTCCGTTCTCATCCGATCTCCCATAGAGGAGAGCGGGGATCTGACAGCTCCATCTCTGCACGCAGGGTGGAGACAGAGCTGCCATCCGCCTGCTCAGCGGGGATCGGAGTCCGCCGACGGAGCGGGCAGTGTGAAAGGGGCCTTAAATTTCCCAAACTTTTTTCATGTCATCCGGGATGAAAAAGAAAACCTGTGAAACTGATGAGCAAAACCTACACGGCTGAAGATTAACAATTCATGTTATAAGTATCTAATTTATTGTTAAATGAATGTTTAATTTCGGAAGAATCCTTTATTAATGCCGACTGCGAGGAGTGCAAAGAAAAAAAAAAAAATAGTTAGCAACCTGTTAATTTTTCAAATGTCCATTATTCAGGGAACAGACATACATAATTACATTCTGCCGGGGTGACGCGCCGATCGCTCCTATATCCCTGAGTTACCGCACTTTGCAAAGTAATAAAAAGAAAGTGCGCCTGTTGGCAGTCCACGCACATCTTGACGCGTGTCCTCTCCTCTGCGTAATTTGTTATGACCACTCTGAGATATCCGCCACAAGTTACCTGTCCTCTCATTAGCTGCCTTTGATTCCTGCTTAATTAGTGCGTCCAAACAGCTTGGATGGAACATTTGCATTGCGTGTGTCTAATATTAACATCAGCCGAGAAAAAATATTGTCTGTCGTCCAAACCTAGCTGGAAGTAAGTTTAGGATAATAAAAATTTATGGGGGAGATATATGGCGGGAATCTGGACAGGGCATGGATGACATTTTCAGCAGACTGAAAACATTGTAAATGGTTTATAGTAAATCTGCCGGTATTAACCAGTTCTGGACCGGAAAGGATTTGCCCCCTTAATGACCCGGCCATATTTCGCGATTAGGCACTACATTACTTTAACAGACAATTGTGCGGTCGTGCAACGCTGTACCTAAATAAAATTGATGTCCTTTTTTTCCCACAAATAGAGCTTTCTTTTGGTGGTATTTGATCACCTGTGCGATGTTTATTTTTTGCACTATAAACAAAAAAAGAGCAAAAATTCTGAAAAAAAAAAAAATATATATATATATATATATATATATATATATATATATATATATATATATACAGTGGGTACGGAAAGTATTCAGACCCCCTTAAATTTTTCACTCTTTGTTATATTGCAGCCATTTGCTAAAATCATTTAAGTTCATTCTTCTTCCTCATGAATGTACACATAGCACCCCATACTGACAGAAAAACACAGAATTGTTGACATTGTTGCAGATTTATTAAAAAAGAAAAACTGAAATATCACATGGTCCTAAGTATTCAGACCCTTTGCTCAGTATTTAGTAGAAGCCCCCTTTTGATCTAATACAGCCAGGAGTCTTTTTGGGAAAGATGCAACAAGTCTTTCACACCTGGATTTGGGGATCCTCTGCCATTCCTCCTTGCAGATCCTCTCCAGTTCTGTCAGGTTGGATGGTAAACGTTGGTGGACAGCCATTTTTAGGTCTCTCCAGAGATGCTCAATTGGGTTTAAGTCAGGGCTCCTGGCTGGGCCATTCAAGAACAGTCACTGAGTTGTTGTGAAGCCACTCCTTCGTTATTTTAGCTGTGTGCTTAGGGTCATTGTCTTGTTGGAAGGTAAACCTTCGGCCCAGTCTGAGGTCCAGAGCACTCTGGAGAAGGTTTTTGTCCAGGATATCCCTGTACTTGGCCGCATTCATCTTTCCCTCGATTGCAACCAGTCGTCCTGTCCCTGCAGCTGAAAAACACCCCCACAGCATGATGCTGCCACCACCATGCTTCACTGTTGGGACTGTATTGGACAGGTGATGAGCAGTGCCTGGTTTTCTCCACACATACCGCTTAGAATTAAGGCCAAAAAGTTCTATTTTGGTCTCATCAGACCAGAGAATCTTATTTCTCACCATCTTGGAGTCCTTCAGGTGTTTTTTAGCAAACTCCATGCGGGCTTTCATGTGTCTTACACTGAGGAGAGGCTTCCGTCGGGCCACTCTGCCATAAAGCCCTGACTGGTGGAGGGCTGCAGTGATGGTTGACTTTCTACAACTTTCTCCAATCTCCTGACTGCATCTCTGGAGCTCAGCCACAGTGATCTTTGGGTTCTTCTTTACCTCTCTCACCAAGGCTCTTCTCCCCCGATAGCTCAGTTTGGCCGGACGGCCAGCTCTAGGAAGGGTTCTGGTCAACCCTCAAACGTCTTCCATTTGAGGATTATGGAGGCCACTGTGCTCTTAGGAACCTTAAGTGCAGCAGAAATCTTTTTGTAACCTTGGCCAGATGTGTGCCTTGCCACAATTCTGTCTCTGAGCTCTTCAGGCAGTTCCTTTGACCTCATGATTCTCATTTGCTCTGACATGCATTGTGATCTGGAAGGTCTTATATAGACAGGTGTGTGGCTTTCCTAATTAAGTCCAATCAGTATAATCAAACACAGCTGGACTCAAATGAAGGTGTAGAACCATCTAATGGATGATCAGAAGAAATGGAAAGCACCTGAGTTAAATATATGAGTGTCACAGCAAAGGGTCTGAATACTTAGGACCATGTGATATTTCAGTTTTTCTTTTTTAATAAATCTGCAACAATGTCAACAATTCTGTGTTTTTCTGTCAGTATGGGGTGCTATGTGTACATTCATGAGGAAGAAGAATGAACCTAAATGATTTTAGCAAATGGCTGCAATATAACAAAGAGTGAAAAATTTAAGGGGGTCTGAATACTTTCCGTACCCACTGTATATATATATATATATATATATATATATATACATATATATATATATATATATATATATATTTCACTTTCTTCTATATAACATTCCCAAAAAAAATTTAAAAATCTAAATTTTTTACCATTTTAGGCCAATTTGTTTTCTGCTACATATTTTTGGTAAAAAAAAAAAATCGCAATAAGCATATTTTGATTGGTTTGCACAAAAGTTATCGCGTCTATTATCTACGGGAAAGATTTATGTCATTTTTTTCCCACAAATGGATGTCCTTTTTTTCCCCCACAAATAGAGCTTTCTTTTGGTGGTATTTGATCACCTCTGCGATTTTTATTTTTTGCACTATAAACAAAAAAAGAGCGACAATTCTGAAAAAAAAATTATATTTTTCACATTCTGCTATATAACATTCCCAAAAAAAAAAAGTAAAAATCTAAATTTTTTAGCATTTTAGGCCAATTTGTTTTCTACTACATATTTTTGGTAAAAAAAAATCGCAATAAGCATATTTTGATTGGTTTGCGCAAAAGCTATCGCGTCTATTATCTACGGGAAAGATTTATGTCATTTTTATTGTTTTTTTTGTTTTTTTTTACTAGTAATGGCGGCGATCTGCGATTTTTAACCGGACTTCAACATTGCTGCGGACAGATTGGACCCCTAACTGACATTTTTTACACTTTTGGGAGGACCAGTGACATTACTACAGTAATCAGTGCTAAAAATATGCACTGTTACTGTAATAGTGACACTGGCAGGGAAGGGGTTAACACTGTGGGTGATCAAGGGGTTATATATGTACCTAGTGGCGTGTTTCTAACTGTGGGGGGGGGGGGCGTGGCTTGTGAAATGATCATAGAGAAAAAGGTCAGAATCTACTAAAACATTTGTTAAAATCACTACAATTCACAATGGTCACCCAGAAGGGGATTGTTGGTTTTTTTTTTATTTATTTATTTTTTTATTCTAAATAAAAGTGGAGTTACACCTTGAGCGCCGGTTCACACTGGCGCGACACTACTTTCAGGGGCGACCTCCGAGATCGCGGTGCGAGCAGCGCGCCGCGACCTCGGAGCGGCCGCCACAGACTTCATAACATTGAAGTCTATGGCGGTCGCCTCCTGGTCGCCCCAAAGAAGCTCCGGACCCTTTTTCTAGGTCGGAGCTCCTATTAGAACGGGTCCGTAGCTTCCCTATGGGAGGCGACCTGCGGCGACCTGTGAGGCGACCAGGTCGCCTCACAGGTCGCCCTAGTGTGAACCGGGGCTAAGGGCTCTTTCACACGGCCGCTCCATGTGAAAGCTCCCCTGCGGGACTTTTTTTTTTTTTCACGGAGCGGATGACAGTTGTGTCATCCGCTCCGTGTGTCCGCATATCATCCCATCCGTTTGCGGATGATATGCGGACATAATGTAAGTCTATGGGCATTGCGGATGTCAGCGGATGACACCGCTGACATCCGATTTTCCTTCCTTTCCGTTTTCTACACGGAGGAAAAATAGGGTTCTGTTCCGTTCCAAAAAACGGAACAGAACTGAAAGGAAGGAAATCGGATGTCAGCGGATGGTATTCCGCTGACATCCGCAATGCCAATGACTTACATTATGTTCGCAAATCATCCGCAAAAAAATAGGATGATTTGCGGACAAGCGAAGCGGCCGTGTGAAAGAGCCCTAAGTGTAGTGGGTCTAGGATGTAGCTCTGCTTTCGAGCACGGTTAGCTGGATCACAAATCTGGCTGCACAGAACTGAAAATCTCCTTGTTTGTAGCTATATGGCTGCTGTATTGCTTTTTTTTTGTACATGAAACTTGTTATATTACTATTCCTTCGTTTCTGCTGAAAATCATGTAAACATTTCATGGATCTTTGGCTGATGATCTCTAAAATCCATATTGCATAGATAAACAAACCTTTTTGAAGCTTATCATTTTAAGTATGGAGCACTTTCTTTTTTACAAATCTCTTATCATACAGCACAGAAGGAGAATCCAAAATAATTAAAAAAGTCAAAACTAGCTGTCCTTAAAATAACATTTCTTTTTCATTTTTTCTTGGAATTAAGAGAAACTCCTCTTAATAAATATCATTGCGCCACGAAGACTCATTTCTCAATAGGTCTCCTATGCTCTACATAGTAATTAGAAGTAGCGTCTGCTATTTTCTTGTTGGGGAAACAGGTTAATGCAGAGTTATTTGCTTTGATGAATAAAACATTAATTAGCATGCACATTATCATTTGTTAAAGCTGCATGAAAAATTCCAAAGCCTCTTAGTGAATGTGAGCTGTGGATTTGAGGGCTTTGTTGCAAATTCTGTTGTTGGTTCTACTCATTTTGCTCAAGTGCTCAGGTTGTGCCAGTAACTGAGAAGTCAGCTTTTTAATTACATCCTTAAAGTGACCCTGTCCCCAAACTGAAAGTCCCAGGTGGAGTTTTTGATGAAACTGACCATTCTGGGAGTGTTGTGTCGTCCCCGTAACTTTCATTGCTTCCTCCCACCAACCCCTACATTACACTGTACTTTAGGGCCATAGGGGTTGACAGAAAAAAACAATGAGGGCTGCCAGGGAATTGGGAGATCGCCACTGTGACAGACCGACCAGCACCCAGCTTGGATGCCTCCATCAAGAAACAACTTTCTCCACTCTGGAACCAGGAACTGGGTATTGTAGCTAACAACTAGTCACCTAGACAAGGCTAGTTGACTCAGGTCACTGCCCACCCAGATACAATGCTTTGATTAATCAAAGACACTACCGACCTTAGACTGTCTGGCATCAGTCTACAACAGTCTATGAGAAAAAGCTCATACAACATTCAGCCCCCATTCACACTGGGGTGACCTGTCAGGCGACCTGGTCGCCTGACAGGTCGCCGTAGGTCGCCTGGCATAGAGAAGCTGTGGACCCGTTCTAATAGGAGCGACACAAGTCGCTCCGACTTAGAAAAAGGGTCCGGAGCTTCTTTGGGGCGACCTGGAGCGACCTGCATTGACTTCAATGTTATGAAGTCCGTGCCGGCCGCTTCCGAGGTGAGGTCGCCCCGGGAAGTCGGATCGCCCCAGTGTGAACGGGGCCTCAAGCAGTCTGAAAAAGTGGATTTATTTTTCTTCATAGATTTTTTGAGGGAGATTGTTTATATATATTGCTGTCCCAAGTGGAGGAGCTTCTCCAACTCAGTCTGCAGAAGGGCCACCATATTCCCTCTGACCATTAACCTATACAGGATTAATATTACACATTTCCATGCACTCCAGAAGGGGATCTTTATTGTCCTTACTCAGAGAATTAATCAAAGCCTCGCTCTCAGTGTTCATCACATTGTTGTCCATCATTAGAAAATGATCTGCTCTCTCCATGGGATCAGAGGCTGAATTGAGCTCATTACCATGCTCTGACCGAAGGAAGCAGACAAAAACCCCAGTCTCCTCCATGGGTCATAATCAGTGGGTAGAAGGCTTCCCCCTAGTCCCATCTAAAAGCCTCTGTCCCAGTTTGGCCTGTCACAAACACTATCTCAAGAAACCTCACCTGGCTATTTCTCTTCAATGGAGCAATTTTCTGTGGCACTGGCAAGTATACACATTCTACTTCCTAATTACAAATATTAATGGGATATTTAGTTTAGTGACAGGCTCATTTTAAGGGCTCAATCCTCACACAGTAGCCCTCAGAAAGTAGCGATATCCAGGAACCATCTAGGGTCAGCAATAAGAAGTCACCAAAATATAGGAGACAATGTCTAGTGGATAGCCAAGGTCAGTAACATGTGAGCAGCGTAGTAGAAAACAGCAGACAGGAGAGGGTTTTGTTGACAAGCTGATCAGGGGTTCAGGGGTGTTTTGCTTTGCATCTTTTACGATTCTTTGTAGTAGAAGCAAGGAAGCAATGAAACCTCTGTAGTGTATTAATGTGCTTTTACCTAACAAAATTCTGTTGGAAACAACTACACTAACTGTCCTCTAAAACAGTGAGAACATGGATACTGTTGTATGTTGGGCAAATATCAGTTGGTAGTTAGATGCTTTAATTGTGTTACAGGAATTCTGTATCCAAGGTCAAGAATTCAGCATTCAAGGTCAACAATACCTTGACCTTTTTGACATATAGGACCTATGGCATGCATGATACAACAGTGCCATCCAGAGGCTGATTTAGGCAATGGTCGTTAAAAAAAAAACGAAGTAGTGAGAAAGGATATGCCCATGTGGGATCTTCTACCCAAACTTTCCAAATAAAAGGTTGACAGCCTAAACTGACAGAGGACTCCATAAAGACATATGAAAGTCTGTGCCAGAAGAAACTATGACGCTTTCGCCCTATTTCCAGGAAACGCTAGTACAGTAGAGCCTGGGGTCCTGGTTGCCTATGGAGATCATGAAGCCACTATAACTGGAGCTAAGTAACTTTTTAGTGTATTCTTAATGTACACAGACTTTTATTTATGCTTGTTTGCTAGGAAGGATAGGCAGTGTTTGTGCATGTTGTATGTATATCTATCAGTCTTGTATTGTATTCCTATAATTGTAATAGTTTGTATATACAACATTTTGTTTAGTAAAGCATAATAATATACCACTGCCTTCTTGTATTAAGAGAGGTATGGACTGCAGAGAGAGAGATATAATTTTGCCCCTGTACAAATCATTAGTAAGTCCTCATCTAAAATATGCAGTTCAGTTTTGGACACCAATTCACAAAAAAGGATATTGGGGAACTGGAAAAAGGTGCACGGAAGGGCAACCAAACTGATAAGAGGCATGGAGGAACTCAGCTATGAGGAAAGATTAGAAGAACTGAATTTATTCTCTCTGGAGAAGAGGTGATTAAGGGGGGATATCATCAACATGTATAAATACATAAGTAGTCTATACAGTGAACTTAGTGTAGATTTATTCACTTTGAGGTCATCACAAAGGACTAGGAGGTACGCTTTATGTCTGGAGGAAAAGAGATTTCATTTTCAAATAAGGAAAGGTTTCTTCACAGTAAGAGCTGTGAAAATGTGGAATATACTCCCTCAAGAGTTGGTTCTGGCTAACTCAGTAGATGGTTTTGAAAAAAGGCCTGGATTATTTCCTCGATACACATAATAAAATATGATACTAATAGTTATGTAAAAGTGTAAAGTTGATCCAGGGAATATCTGATTGCCTCTTGGGGGATCAGGAAGGATTTGTTTCCCTTGCTTGAGCAAATTGGATCATGCTTTGCTGGGTTTTTTGCCTTCCTCTAGATCAACTGTAGGAATGGGACTGTGTATATAAGATAGTTTTTTCTCCATTAAATTGGTTGACTGGATTAACTTTTTTCAACCAGACTAACTATGTAACTACAGAGGTTTCTATTCTTCTTTACTTTTACAGCAAAGAATCAAAAGATGCAAAGCAAAACAGGGGGGTAATCCAAGAGCAGGTCAAAATTATAAGCCAGATTAAACACAACATCATGTCAAGCAAAGGAACAGCTGCAGGCCCCTTATCAAGGTAGCTGAGGAGTGCTGGACCTTAAACAGCCCAACTGACACCAGTACAGAGACTGAGCATGTACCAGTGCATGTGGATGCGCCATGCAGCACACATACCCTTACACAGAGATGCATGTCCAGCCATGTCTCATGTGCCAGAAAACATCCATGCACTTGTTTTCTTTTAAACCTATTCAGTGCCTGCTGATAGCCCTCTGCACCCTCCCCCACCCATTATATTCACCCATTCCCTGCTTCAGGAGTCAACTTTGGGCTCTGGTGTTGAGTGGTGTCAAATATTATCTGGCTTGATGATGTCACTGCCCCTCCCCACATGACAGTGTTAGAGTATGGTGATTGGTGGCTTAGGCATAACCATTGTTACATGAAGGAGGTCACAAGCTCTCCCATACCTGAATGTCCAGTCTACTGGAGGGTGTATGATGTAGCAGGTAAGTAGTGAAGGAGTGTGGATGGCTGAGTATACTTTGTTGGGCTATCAGGAAACACCTAAATAGGCAAGGTGACAGTCTCTTTA
This sequence comes from Pelophylax lessonae, assembly GCF_965119305.1. Lineage (NCBI taxonomy): Eukaryota > Metazoa > Chordata > Amphibia > Anura > Ranidae > Pelophylax > Pelophylax lessonae. The sequence continues at coordinate 27,182,540 of NC_138778.1, forward strand.
AACGTGGTGGCCAACCTCATCTACCAGTAGGGGGACCTCCCAGTTCTCTGCATTCCTTTTGCCACCATTATTCATGTGGCCACATTACTGAGTTATAACTAATGACAGGTTTAAGGTAAAACAGCTCAGTTAGTGGTTTCAGTCTGAAAGTAATACTGTATAAAGTGGAAAAAAAGCCTTGTACATCTTACCTACTTGTTCTCAGTTAATCGGTTTTGGGTCAACTAGGAGCAACTTATTTAATTGTCAAAGATTTAAGAGCTGTTTGATTTCTATCACAACACAACTTCATCTTCAATGTAGCTGTGTTTGAAAAGCAAATCTGTTGGAATTTGTGGGAGATGACACACGCATCGATTATTGGCCGGGAATTTTTGGCCAACGTCCGATGGGCCGATTTTCGGCTTGTTAGTATGATGCTTTCGACAACCGACTCCGACTTTTTGGCCGAATAAAATCTGGTGTGCAGGTTATAAAATTTTTGTTGGTCGTCAACACAACGGCCGATTTTCGGTCAGTCAGTACAGATTTCGGCAGACAAAAATCTGATGAGCAAGACTGGGCATGCTCAGAGAAGAAAAAACACACGGAAAGTAAACCAGCACATGACATCACTTCTGAAGTTGATTTTTGTTGGCCGAGAAAATTCGTGTGCAGTCTAGGCACATTCCAACTAACAAAATTCCACTCTGTACAAAAGTCGGACGATCGGTCGGCCGATAATCGTTGCGTGTGTACGAGGCATAAGTTGACCTCTCTTCGATAAACAACTATCACAAAAATGACTGCTTCATCTATGCTGTCACCAAATGACAAATGTATATTTTTTGCAATTGCTATTTTTATTGATTATATAAAATTACCGTGTAATATAGGCCCTTACCCCTGTGAGAGATTAACAAAACAAAAGGGACAGAAAAAGATGGGGCTTTGCGGGCCAGTGGGAGTAGAAGGATCAGACAAGGAACCGTTTGTAAAACCAAAATTACATTTTATTTGTATAAAGAACAATAAAACTAAGCATGGACTACCATGCATATGTGATAACAGAGGACTGACATGACATACAATAATAAAATCAAACAAATAACGTCACTACTAATAGAGAAACATATCCCCAGAAGGGGTTGTAACCAAAATCTGTATAGGGTGGAAATTGGGTCTCAAGCTGGATTCGGTCACGGTAGGTCCCCAGCAAGCCGACGCGTTTCGCTCAAGGCTTCCTCAGGGCCTGAGAGACCATAACAGACCGATGTTTTCCTTCTTGATAGTGGCTTGTGCTAGGCGACAAAGCTGTAGCGATACTAATGCTGCTTGGAACTATATTGCTTCCGTATTTATCATAACAGACATCAAGAATATATTTCTTGCATAGGATCCAATGTATTACGTCCCAGATTGTGTTGCCAGGGGCAGGGCTTTTATGGCTATCCCCCCTGTGAACTTTTTGGGGTGGGTCCCAACTCGCAAGGTGAAGGTCCTCTCCCTGATATATCCGCCCTTATATATATATATTCGCTCCTAGATATAATAGATCTAGTATTGTGTTACATGGCTTGAATAGGTCAGGCAGCACCTTTCTTTCTGTGGTTCAAAAATATGATGTATATTTCCCCAGTTTAAGGGTCCTTGGTGGCGACACAACTGACTTTTCCTCAGTCTAAGGTAGACTCCAGGCAGGAAAGGGAGACATGCATATATTTCAATTATATGGACAATACAGTCCTGGGCTGTATAAGCCCTCTATGTCTGGTTCACTAGCAGCCTGCCTGAATGTCTGTTATGATAAATACGGAAGCAATATAGTTCCAAGCAGCATTAGTATCGCTACAGCTTTGTCGCCTAGCACAAGTCACTATCAAGAAGGAAAACATCGGTCTGTTATGGTCTCTCAGGCCCTGAGGAAGCCTTGAGCGAAACGCGTCGGCTTGCTGGGGACCTACCGTGACCGAATCCAGCTTGAGACCCAATTTCCACCCTATACAGATTTTGGTTACAACCCCTTCTGGGGATATGTTTCTCTATTAGTAGTGACGTTAATTGTTTGATTTTATTATTGTATGTCATGTCAGTCCTCTGTTATCACATATGCATGGTAGTCCATGCTTAGTTTTATTGTTCTTTATACAAATAAAATGTAATTTTGGTTTTACAAACGGTTCCTTGTCTGATCCTTCTACTCCCACTGGCCCGCAAAGCCCCATCTTTTTCTGTCCCTTTTGTTTTGTTAATCTCTATTTTTATTGATCTTCATTTAAAAAAACTGGCAACATATTGTGCGGTTCTATCAAAAAAAAAAAAAAAAGTAATATAAAATCTTTCAGCAAAAACAAATATGAGATAAATAAAAGAAGCAAAAAAGGCCTCGTTAAAATACGTTTACAGTCTAAAAATGGGAACCAATTTGAAGAGGAAATGGGTGGGAAAGACAAAGTTTTGGGGAAACAGAGGCCCCTTTTGTCACCTTGATCCCTCTGTGTACCCAAAATGTTGAATGCTTTAACACAAATTTTAAGTCTTTGCATGGAGTTCTGGTCTTTTCTTATAATTGCTTCTGGTAGTGCCACCAATGGCAGGGGACACCCAGGACACTTAGAAAGTGGTGTAGTGAAAGTGGAACTAGTAGGACATGTTTACACACCCACTACACTTAGTCTGCCTTGCCAGATCGGGCTGTGTGGCAGAACTGTGTGAATCTCAGTACTGAATATACTAAAATTTAAATCCTTTGCCTGGTAAAACAGCTTCCATATATGTATTCCAACTGCAAATGTAGCTGTTTACTCGGAGCTCATTTTTAAGTTTTGCTGTCGGCAGTAAAGACAGAATGCTTTTCATCGATTGGTGGATGAGCCTTAATTATGTATGTCTGCTACTTCCTTTCACCTGCCATGCTTAGTTGTTAGCCTCCAATCCTTCCACTTTAAGATTTCCGTTAGGGCTAATTTTCCTTTGACCGGCATTTTTGAACCTTGGGGCCAAACGTTCAGGCTGTCATGAAGAACCCTCGTGAAATATTTATCTTCTTCTCTGCCAGTGCAATTTCTAAACCCTGCTGTAGCCAACATTCTGTAACTGAAAGGCACTAAATAAAACAGTTTTTGTAAATTATTATAGGAAACTGGGAATAACAATATACTGTATTTTTGATGCTGCCCAGAGGCACTTCTAGTCTAAGGCTGGAGATATCAAAGCTTAGTCTGAAGTCCTCACCTATGGCAATCTTGAAGCTCATCATGAGCATCTATAGATCAATATCACTAAATCAATCATTTTTTCCTGGTCATCTGGTAATGATGGATTCTGATCTTTCCACATGAAAGTGTATATACACAGATGATGACGGAGAGAGGACGTGGGCTTTGAGTGATACAGTGAAAGCTGAGATCTGTGTAGTTTACTGACACTCAGTCATTTATGGCTTCTCCTAACAGCAGAATATATACAAAAAATAAATAAATAAATATTTTCAAATAGTCATTTTGGCCACTGAATGTTTTTAAAGCTTCTTTGCAATTTTTTAACCTTTGTGAATTGAGGAAGCAAAGATTCTAACCTCTTTAGGGTTTATATTGTTGCTAGTTAAGGAGATTTCCCCATATTTTCTGTCCTGGTCAGGAAATTTACATCTCAGGAGCCCTTGGTCAAATATAAAAGATATGGTTGCACCGAGTAAATAGATACCCAACATGCCAAACCTTAAATTTGTGTGCAACCGTGAAATGGCGACATACTTCAGTACCCTATATTTTCTATAGGCAACGGTTCAAAAGCCCCCTATAGGTTATTCGTTTAGTAAAAGAACCTGCATGCAGGGCCATCTTACCGAATGGGCACGCTTGGCAGTTGCCCGGGGGGGCCCACCTGCCCAGCGACCCAGCCAAGCATTAGTCCCGATTCCCGTGCGCATCCTGCCGCCGAACTTAGCAGATGGCAAGTGCCTGTCAGCCCTGGGCTGCTGTCAGGCCACTTAGGCCGTGAAGGGGGAGCCCAAAACTGCAGGGCTGCCTGCCTGGTTCCACAGGAACAGGCACACACAGGACAGTCGAGTCTGACTCCCATCCGTGTGTGTGTTCACCGGACCCAGCTGCCAAACTTGGAAGCTCACATTAGGCTGGCACTGCTGTACCAATAAATATCGCCTTATCGATAATTTGCTTTTTTATTCTCATGGTTGATTGTGTAGGCAGGTCCCCAGTGCACTGCATTGCCCGGGGCTCTTTAATGCGCTTAAGATGGCACTGCCTGCATGTCTCCTCTGGGCTCCACTGGATGTATTTCAATGCACATCACATTGCAACACATCCCCTCCTGGCTATGATAACCAGGGAAATTGACAGGGTGACCTGAAGTGACATCATGCACGTCACTTTTCGGGTCACCAACAAGAAGAAGAATGAGAGCAGACGTGTGTCTGCTGTTCTCCCATCTCTCCCCCTGCCATGCTGGTCCTGGGCCCGCTTTTGGGTAAGTGGAGCCAGGAAAACATGGCAGGGGGAAGTCAGTATTGGCAGGAGTCTGCCTGTCAGTTTTACACACAATACTAGTGGCTGCAGCCACCGGATTTTGTGTGAAACCCCAGCTGTCAGGTCTGTACGACCTCTAGGAAGGGTACCTGTAGGCACAATGTGCCTAGTGGAAAATCTGGCCCTAGTCCTGGTGACACAATACTACATAGCATTCCTAAGAAGAGATAAAAATTAAGCGCTGGATACAGATCCCAATATGTAACAAAAGTAGCCATTATAAAGCCAAAAGGTGTGTGCTCAGCAGCATTCAACAAAACAGCATCCCCTCTCAATAGACGGAGGTCACCTGATTTGTGAAGTCCACATGCATTTCAACCAATTTCAAACAAGTTCTTGCTCTAGCTGATTTCACCCAAAACACATTGGTTTGGACTCTAAAAACATTTGTTTGGTGCCCTCTTTGGTTGAAAAGAATTTGAACCATATCACAGAGCATCACTGAGACAGGAAGTAAGAGGAAATTTCCACAGTGGAATTTAAGACAGCAATAGTAGGCTGACAGAGACTCCAATTCTACAGATGAACTATGCAAATTGAAAAATAAATTGCCTGCACTAAGACAGTCTCAACTTTGCTAGGAGAGAGGAAGTGTCCCCTCTCTGACTCATTCAGCTGCTCAGTTTTCTAGAGCAACAGAAAGCTTATGCACTTTTTTTTTTTATAGCTGCAGGAAGTACAATGGAAATATAATTATTTATGATTGAATATGTATTTTTTTAGTATATATGTGGTCTAAGCTGACCTGTGGCACAAAGTTGTATGTTAAGCAACAAAATGTCCATCAGTGAGAGCCTAGATTTTTTAGTATGGGGCCTTCTGTTATCTGCAAGTACCCTATGGAAAGTGGGTATAAGCGGTGCATGTGGTGCAAGTTGTCGATCAATAGGGGCCTAAACTCTATAGAAGGGAACTTCAGTGCTCTGCATCCAAGAGGCCCATCAATAAGGGCCTAGACTCTTTAGAAGGGGTCTTCTGTTGTCTGCAGCTGCCCTATAGAAAGAGGGTGCATGTGGTGAAACAAAATGTCCATAAAAATGGGCCTAGACTTTTTAGAAGGGAACTTCTGTTGTTTGCATCTGCCCAATGGAAAGAGGGTATATATGGAGCAACAAGATGCCCATCAATAAGGGCCTAGACCAGTGATGGCAAACCTTGGTACCCCAGATGTTTTGGAACTACATTTCCCATGATGCTCATGCACTCTGTAGTGTAGTTGAAATGTAGTTCCAAAACATCTGAGGTGCCAAGGTTCGCCATCACTGGCCTAGACTCTTTAGAAGGGACCCTCTGTTGTCTACAGTGGCCCTAAAGAAAGTGGGTGTATGTGGTGCAGCAAGATGTTGATCAATAGGAGCCTAAACTTTATAGAAGGGGCCTTTGATGGTCTGTTTTCTGACCTGTGGAAAGCGGGTATATGAGGAGCAACAAGATGCCCATCAGTAAGGGTCTAGACTATTTAGAAGGTGCCTTCTGTTGTCTGCAGCTGCCCAATAGAAAGAGGGTGTAGGTTGTGCAACATGACATCCATCAACAGGGGACTAGACTTTTTAGAAGGAGACTTCTGTTGCTTGCATCTGCCCCATGGAAAAAGGGTATATTTGAAACAACAGGATGCTCATTAGTAAGGGCCTAGACGCTTTAGAAGGTGCCCCCTGGGGTCTACAGCTGCTCTATAGAAAGAGGTTGTATGTGTTGCAACAAGATGCCCATCAACAGGGGCCTAGACTTTTTAGAAGGGTCCTTCCGTGGTCTGCAGCTGCTCCATGGAAAGACAGTGTACATAGAGCAGCAAGATGTCCATCAATTGGGGCCTAGACTCTTTAGAAGAGACTTCTGCTGTGTGCAGTTGCCCCATGTCATCCTTGATAACATAATTTTTGTTGAAACAGCACAGGAAATATTAGCATGCTCCTGATAAGCACTGCAGCAGAAGTGGTTAAAGTGCAGCAAAAGACCGATCCATATTACACAAGGTTTGCTCTGCAGCAATGCCAAAGACTAAGAACAAAATAATTGAGCCCCTAGATGAAATTGCAAACAAGGTTTGTATTTCTCTAATCCCCACAATCTACAGAGGATTTTCCCAGACTGACAGCTAGAGTCGGCACCAATTTAATGAAACACTTCTTAAGATGCCAGTGGCTAGATCAGGCTGTAGGAAGAGGGAAAAAAAGAAGCAAGTGAAAGTTTAACTGGTCATGAAGGTTAAGGCAAAATACATAACGAACTATACACTTAATCTCGTCAAGCTTGTTCAGAGAAAGAAATACATTTACTTCAATGGAATAGTAAGAACGGGAAGGGATCTAAGCTGTAACAACAAATGTTTTGGATACTTTTGGTGTTGTATTTAAAGGGAAACTATTGTGTTTCCTTGGTAAATGTGTTGCGATATTACTCAAACATTTACATGAAGGTAATTTCATACATAACTCCCAATTTTACTAGCTTCATGTTTCCTATTTGGCCTATTTTATAAGAATAAGAATTCGTAATCCTCCCTCTATAGGTCTTCTGTATATTAGGAAACAGGGTCATTGTCAGACCCTGCAACACAAGGCACATGCTCTTGGTGTCCTTCTTAGTATTCCAAGGTTGGCAATGTCCGGCAGCCATACAGGTTTTTTCTGAATGTCCTGGAAGGAGCTCCTGCCCGTTGGTGCCTGCCTAGTTCTAATGCTGTTCCTAATCATCAGAGCCAGTGTTAGTGGTGTGGAATAGAGTTGAGCGGACACCTGGATGTCCGTGTTCAGCGGGTTTGGCCGAACTTGAAAAAAAAGTCCGGGTCCGTGTCCCGGACTTTTTCCGAACTTTACCCGGACACCGAACCCCATTGAAGTCAATGGGGACCCGAACTTTCAGGCACTAAAATGGCTCTAAAAAACCAATGGAAAGGGCTAGAATGCTGCAAATGCCAGCAAAATGTAGTTAAGAGCATGGCAAGTGCTCTTAAAAAAAAATTCCCCTTTAAATTTGTAATTTTTAAATAGCAGATGAGAACAGCAATCTGTAGTAAAATATAGCTGAACACTGCACACAACAGACTGATAAAAATATATTTTTTTCTCCCTCCTCCTCCTCCTCAGTGGGCTCAAGTGAGGGCAAAAAGATCGTTCACTGCACCACCCCCCACACAGCAAAATCGATGTAGATCGCTAACGGACGATTGTTCTGTCCTGTGTCTCCTAATCTCTCCCTGCCTAATCTCTCCAGCCTGTCCCTAAAATGCTCAAATATCTTTCCCTGCCTACACTCCAACCTGTCCCTGCATTCTTTTCGGGCACAATTTTTCCCTGTCTGTCCCTAATCAGCAGAAGCCAGCACTTATGATGTGTGCTCTCTCCCTACACTACAGCAGAATGACGCACCGCGCTGTGTCTCTCAAGCTTATAAAGACATGGGTCACATGCTTCAGATGGCCAATCACAGCTACTAATACATTAGTAGGCATGGCTGGGATGGCGCACACCAGTTAAACGCTTGTTGATTGGCTGTTGAAAGCCCGCCATTAAAAGCGCGCCATTACATACAAAACAGGAAATAAAATTACCGAACACAGATTTTAAACCTGTACATACAGTAAAAATTTCGGGTCTGTGTCCGGGTAGCAAAAATCCAATTATCAGGTACGAACCCGAATAATACAGTCCGTGTTCGCTCAACACTAGTGTGGAACCAATGGAGCCTCTACCCTAAGTAAGTGGCCTATCTCATAACAACTGGATATTTTTTTTAACCCTAACCCCCAGTGGAAGATGGTGCCCTTCTTAGCACTGACCACCAAAGTTAAGGGAAATTTGCCTTCCACTGACTACCAATGTAAAGGGGCATTTGTCCTCACATTGACCACCAATATAAGGGGGCAGTAATCTTCAACCGGACCACCAATGTAAAGGGGCATTCTTGCTCCCACTATCCACCAGTGTAAAGGGTCTTTTTCCTCCTACTGACTACCAATGTAAGGGGAAATAAAAAAAAAAAAGGGGGATTACAGGAAGGCTGGCGGTATGAGGAGAGTGCAGCTTTTTCAGAATCTACCATCATGTTCTCCCTTGTTATTTCTTGCATTTCTTCTGTTTTTGCTATCTGGAAGAAAATAAAGATCTGTTCTTGTTGAAGTTCGGACTACTTTGTGATTACTTACAAGAGAGGTGAAAGAGAGAACCTTTCATGTTGTGCAATTATTTATGGGAAAACAGGATTGATTAGTAAGCACTAACCAAAAGTTTTTATTTTATATGTAAAACAACCAGCTCCGCAGTTTTCTTGCTTGGCTACATAGCTTTGAGTCACATAGGTCATTACAAAAACATTAGTTGCATTTTGTCCTTTTTTTATTACTGTAGCCAAAATGCAGATATAATGCTGGAATTCCCAGAACCCTGGGCAATGAAACTGCATGGAACACAATCAGATACAGTACATAAAGCTTTCCAAAACAGTATTACTTCAACATAGCATTTATAGATGTTAACTTACCCGCTGTCACCAATTACCATCCGTGCTGGGAGATATTGGAGGACCCTACACTGGCTCTGCTATTTCATTTTACCACATTATTGTGTATACTTTGCTTCGTGGATCAAGAGCGTCTGTGATCTAATTAGCACAGATGACTGCAGTACTTTTTTTTTTTTTTCACCTAAAAGAGACATGACATGAGAAAAATACAGGGGGGTTCATGCGTGCCATTAGGGCCCTGGTTCCCAACCTGCAACGTGGTATTTGCTATTCGCCACTCAGATCCCAGTAGTTTGTAGGGAATGGACTGTAATGGAAGTGGTCTCTAGCAGTTTTTTCTAACATGTTCCCAGCCCTTAACAGTTTTCTGTAGCATTCCTCCAGTCTTCAACCACACCTGTAGCATATCTGTAGTCTCCAACTACACCTGCAGATCTTCAGTCTCCAACCACACTTGTAGCAGGGCTCCAGTCTCCAAGCATACCAGGAGCAGGTCTCCAGTCTCCAATCATACCTGTAGCAGGTCTCCAGTCTCCAACCATATCTGTAGCAAGTCTCCAATCTCCCACCACACCTGTAGCAGGTCTTCAGTCTCCAACCACACCTGTAGCAGGTCTCCAGTCTCCAACCACTCTTGTAGCAGGGCTCCAGTCTCCAAGCACACCAGGAGCAGGTCTCCAGTCTCCAATCATACCTGTAGCAAGTCCCCAGTCTCCAACCAGATCTATAGCAGGTCTCCAGTCTCAAACCACACTTGTAGAAGGTCTCCAGTCTCCAACCACAGCTATAGCAGGTCTCCAGTCTCCAATGACACCTGTAGCAAGTCTCCAGTCTCCAACCAAATCTGTAGCACGTCTCCATTCTCAAACCACACCTGTAGCAGGTCTCCTGTCTGCAACCACACTTGTAGCAGGTCTCCAGTCTCCAACCACACCTGTAGCAGGTCTCTAGTCTCCAACCACATCTTTACCAGGTCTCCAGTCTCCAACCACACTTGTGGCAGTTCCCCAGCCTCTAGACCCCCCCCCCCCTCCTTTTGGCAGGTCTCCAGTCTCCAACCAAATTTGTAGCAGGTCTCCAGTCTCCAACCAAATTTGTAGCACGTCTCCATTCTCAAACCACACCTGTAGCAGGTCTCCTGTCTGCAACCACACTTGTAGCAGGTCTCAAGTCTCCAACCACACCTGTAGCAGGTCTCCAGTCTCTATCCACACCTGTACCAGGTCTCCAGTCTCCAACCACACTTGTGGCAGGTCTCCAGCCTCTAGATGTAACGCTCCTGCGTTTTATGTATGATGTGGATTTTCAGCTGCAGAAATATTCCACTTCAGTAGTCATGTAGAGAAACGCTGAGACACCAATCCCAACTCTCAATGACTCATCATGTGTGGATGATCTCAATTCAGCAAGTAAATACACACACTCAATAAGATGTTTCCTAGAGTGACTTATGTATATAGTAACACAGTGATGATAGGCTGAAGAGACAGGTTGGGTAGAGATGGTAGATGACAGGCACTTGAAAGGAAATGTTCTTGAAAGTAAGATAGTAGCAGATGGGATGCAGATAGGTTTAGCAATCATGTATGGTAGCAGATGACAGAGTAGCAGGTGGACATACAAGAGAGATCAACCCAGTGCAAGAACAGGTGGTAGTAGGCTCAAGAGCTATCAATCTTAGATAATGCAGATGTAGTAATAGTCCTTAGTATGCAGAGCTAGATAGTGTAAGCTTTAGTATGAAAGTTATAGAGGTTTCCCCTGTGGGGTACTTATCACTAATAGCAATTTAGTAGAGGAGAGGTTCGGCAAGAGTGGATGATCCGGTAGCGGGATACAGGGATCAGCGCAGCGTGGTTCCGACAGCGAGGTATGCTTGCAAGCATGAGAGCTTCAAGACAGGTTAGCGTCAAGGCAGAAAGCAGTTTGAACGAACACATGTGAGTGAGAGCCGGCGATCTAAATAGCCATCCAGTCCGGCGCTCAGTGATGACAGCATCAGTCTTAAAGGTGTATGCGCACCTTACCAAAAGAGAATGGTGGGGCGCATACACTTATGAAAGAGTAATTAGGGTACCCAAAGGTACCAGAACATTACAGTACCCCCCCCCCTTAAGGCCGGCTCCTGAAGGCCTCTGGAGCTGGTTTGTCTGGGTACTTCGCATGAAAATTGCGGATTAATCTAGAGGCATGTATGCCAGAGGTGTTTAGCCAGGTGTCGTCTTGGGGCCCATAGTTCTTCCATCGAACCAAGTACTGAAGTCTTCCTCTGTAGATACGAGAATCCAGAATCTCTTTTATCTCGTATTCTTCTCCACCTTCAACTTGTACAGGAGGAGGAGGTGGGATAGTAGGCCTTATTCCTTGGTCAGGAACATGGGGCTTCAGTAGCGACACATGGAAAATGGGATGTATTTTGAGGTCTATTGGCAATGTAAGCTGTACTGCAGCTTTTCCAATAAGTTTTTTGATTGGGAAAGGTCCCAAGAACAGAGGTCCAAGCTTTTTGCTAGGGATTTTCAGTCTTAAATTTTTTGTTGAGAGCCAAACGAGGTCCCCGATAGCGTACTGAGGAGAAGGTCTTCTGCGAAGATCATAGTACTTCTTTTGTTGACTATGAGCGTGTGCAATGGTAGTATTAAGCAAACCCAGAGAGTCCTTTATTTGGGTAAGATAGTCTGAAGCTACTGGGTTATTTGAAGGAAGGATGCGTGGTGGAAGAATAGAGGGATGAAACCCATAGTTCAAGTAGAACGGACTCTGCTTGGTCGTACTGTGGGTTGCGTTGTTGTAGGCAAATTCTGCCAGAGGGAGAAGATCCACCCAATCATCCTGTTGGTAAGAAGTGTAACAACGTAAATATTGCTCGATACATTGGTTGACTCTTTCAGTCTATCCGTTGGTCTGCGGATGGTAAGGAGAAGTGAGCTTCCGCTCGATCCGTAGTATGTGACATAGTTCTTGCCAGAACTTGGAAATAAATGGTGATCCACGGTCAGACAGAAGAGTTTTTGGGATACCATGTAACTGAAAGACATGTTTCATCAGGAGTTCTGCCGTTTGTTTGGACGAAGGTAGTCTGCGAATAGCAATGAAATGTGCCATTTTTGTCAGATGGTCCACTGACACTAAGATGGTATTAAATCCTTTGGAAGGAGGCAATTCCACTATAAAGTCCAAGGACACAACTTCCCATGGAGTTTGGGGTATTGGTAGACTGCATAGTAGACCGGATGGTCTCGTAGTGTCAATTTTGGACCTGGCACAGACATTGCATGAAGAGACGAATTTTTGTATAGATGTTTTCATGTCAGGCCACCAGAATTGCCTGGTAATCAGATTAAGAGTCTTTGTCATACCCATATGTCCTGCCATAGGCACATCATGCGATAATTCCAAGATCTTGGTGCGTATGGTAGGTGGTATGTAAAGTTTGTCGTTGTAGTAGAGGAAGCCTTCTGCATCAGTATTTAGTTGTGGTGGGGGTGAATCCAAACTTATACCATGCAAAACCTCTTCCTTCAAGGAACGGACAACTCCAATAATGCGTTTGTGAGGTATTATAGGAACGGAAGGGATTTCGAAGTAGTTTTCTTCAGTTAGTCGTGATAGTGCATCCGCCTTTTTGTTCTTATCTGCAGGTGTGTAGGTCACTAGGAAGTTAAACCTTAAAAAGAATAGTGACCATCGTACCTGTCGGTGCGAGAGAGTTTTGTTAGTCTGAAGATATTGGAGATTTTTATGGTCCGTGTATATAAGTATTGGTAATTGGGTGCCTTCGAGTAGATGTCGCCAATTCTCCAGAGCCAATTTTATAGCAAGCAGTTCCTTTTCACCCACGGGGTAATTTATCTCGGGACTGCTTAGGGATTTAGAAAAAAAGGCGACTGGATGAAGTGGTGAAGTGTGAGTTGGTCGTTGGGAGAGTATTGCTCCTACTGCCATGTTTGACGCATCTACTTCCAGAATGTATTGGAGGGATGGGTCTGGATGGCGTAGTATGGGAGCAGAAGTAAACCTTGCCTTTAACAGGTGAAAAGCTTTATTTGCTTCATCTGACCATTTGAATGTTTTTTTAATGCTAGTGAGCTGTGTGAGGGGTCTCACAATGGCAGAGAAGTTTCTAATGATCTTCCTGTAGAAATTCGAAAATCCAAGGAATCGCTGTAGCGCCTTGCGTGTGGTTGGTGTAGGCCAATCCTGAATGCAGGATATCTTACTCATGTCCATCTCGATTCCTGTTTTGGATATGATGTAGCCTAGAAAGAGTACCTCTTCTTTATGAAACAAGCATTTTTTCAGTTTCACATAAAGGTTGTGTGCAAGCAATCTCGATAATACTAGTCTTACATGTCTTATGTGTTCAGACAGGGATCGTGAATATATAAGTATATCGTCCAGATATACCACAACACAGACATCTAGTAAGTCTCTGAAAATATCGTTTATAAATCGTTGAAAAACTGCAGGGGCGTTGCATAGCCCGAATGGCATTACAAGATATTCGAACAATCCGTATCTGGTTCTGAATGCAGTCTTCCACTCGTGTCCATCACGGATTCGAATGAGATTGTATGCTCCTTTCAGGTCCAATTTTGAAAAATAGGTAGCTCCACGCACCTGCTCAATGAGCTCAGGGATAAGCGGTAGAGGATAGCGATCTTTTATTGTAATAGCATTCAATTGCCTATAGTCGATGATAGGCCTGAGACTTGAGTCCTTATTGCGGACAAAAAAGAGTCCTGCTGCTGTGGAAGAAGTGGAAGGTCTAATAAAACCTTTTTCCAAATTCTCATCCAAATAGTCTTTGAGATGGGAAAGTTCATCCTGTGAAAGAGGATAAACATGACCGAACGGCAATTTGCTATTTGGGAGTAGATCAATGCTACAATCATAGTCTTGATGGGGAGGTAGTGCTTGAGCATTTTTCTCAAGAAAAACCTCAGAGAGATCCTGATAACATAGTGGTGCAATCTCATCTGTCACCACAGACAGGATCTTCCCGAAAGACGGGAGGTTACACGTACCCTCGCAATAGCAAGAGAGGAAGGTCAGGGTCAGTTCCTTCCAATCTATGGTTGGTTGATGTGTGTGCAACCAGGGAAGTCCCAAAACAATAGGAAAGTGGGGTGAAGGTATTAGATCGAAGGTAGTGGTCTCCATATGAGACCCGTTAGTAGTGACTAGGAGTGCCTGTGTCTGATCAGTGATCGGACCAGAGGATAAAGGAACACCGTTAATAAGACTCACTGAAACAGGTTTAAGTTTAGAAATAATAGGAACTTTATTTAAAGCAGCAAAACGTATGTCAATATAATTTCCACAAGATCCTGTGTCAATCATGGCCTTAGTAGTAATCCTGTTCTGGTCCCACTGTAATGTTAAGCAAACAGAAAGATAAGGGTTAGTGATTGAAGTTGTCAATCCCCCTAGGAGGACATGTGAACACTCACCCTTCTTTTTGTAGACTAGGGGACAGACGTTTATCTTGTGATCCGGGGATGCACAGTACAAGCAGAGATTACCAGATCGTCTTCTGGCTCTTTCCATAATTGATAGAGGTGGGCGTATGGTTCCTACCTTCATAGGAACGGGGTCAACGGCCGAAATCCGAGAAGAACTGGATAATGGCATTCCCATTTTCTCAGCCTTTCTTTCTCGTAGTCTTCTATCTATGGTGATACTGAGTTGTATCAATGCATCCAGGGTTTTTGGCAGATCCGCTCGGGCGAGCTCGTCTTTAACGGCCTCTGATAGGCCAAGCCTAAATTGGGTTTTCAGAGATGCATCATTCCATTCTGAATCAAGGGTCCATCTCTTGAATTCTGCGACAAAGTCTTCTACAGGTCTCCCACCTTGTTTCAAGGATCTTAATTGAAGATCGGCAGTACTCTGCCTATTGGGATCATCATATAGGCTAGTGAGTTCTGCTAGGAACAAGGCATAGGAGTTGAGAAGCTGATCGCTTTTCTCAAAAAAGAGAGTCTGCCCAGGCCCGAGGATCGCCTGTTAGGTAAGAAATAATAGTACAAACCTTAATGTGATCAGTAAGGTAGGTACGGGGTTTTAGCAAGAAAAGTAACTCACATGCGTTTTTAAATTCGCGAAATTTTTTGCGATCGCCTGTAAATACCAAAGGAGGATTTATTTTGGGTTCAGGGGACTGAGCAGTGGTAAGTTGTGTCAGTCTAATTACCTGCTGCGACAGAGCCTGATTGTCTTCTTTTAATTCAGCAAGTGCGTGTATTAACGCAGTTACTTGCTGTTTTAATTGTGTCATCTGAGTGGTTATTTCTGCTGAATCCATTTGGGGTTCGTTCAATCTGTAACGCTCCTGCGTTTTATGTATGATGTGGATTTTCAGCTGCAGAAATATTCCACTTCAGTAGTCATGTAGAGAAACGCTGAGACACCAATCCCAACTCTCAATGACTCATCATGTGTGGATGATCTCAATTCAGCAAGTAAATACACACACTCAATAAGATGTTTCCTAGAGTGACTTATGTATATAGTAACACAGTGATGATAGGCTGAAGAGACAGGTTGGGTATAGATGGTAGATGACAGACACTTGAAAGGAAATGTTCTTGAAAGTAAGATAGTAGCAGATGGGATGCAGATAGGTTTAGCAATCATGTATGGTAGCAGATGACAGAGTAGCAGGTGGACATACAAGAGAGATCAACCCAGTGCAAGAACAGGTGGTAGTAGGCTCAAGAGCTAGCAATCTTAGATAATGCAGATGTAGTAATAGTCCTTAGTATGCAGAGCTAGATAGTGTAAGCTTTAGTATGAAAGTTATAGAGGTTTCCCCTGTGGGGTACTTATCACTAATAGCAATTTAGTAGAGGAGAGGTTCGGCAAGAGTGGATGATCCGGTAGCGGGATACAGGGATCAGCGCAGCGTGGTTCCGACAGCGAGGTATGCTTGCAAGCATGAGAGCTTCAAGACAGGTTAGCATCAAGGCACAAAGCAGTTTGAACGAACACATGTGAGTGAGAGCCGGCGATCTAAATAGCCATCCAGTCCGGCGCTCAGTGATGACAGCATCAGTCTTAAAGGTGTATGCGCACCTTACCAAAAGAGAATGGTGGGGCGCATACACTTATGAAAGAGTAATTAGGGTACCCGAAGGTACCAGAACATTACACTAGACCCCCTCCTTCTTTTGTCAGGTCTCCAGTCTTCAACCAAATCTGTAGCAAGTCTCCAGTCTCCAACTATATCTGTAGCAGGTCTCCAATCTCCAAACACACCTGCAGCAGGTCTCCAGTCTCCAACCACGCCTGTAGAAGGTCTCCAGTCTTCAACCACAACTGTACCAGATCTCCAACTATATGTGTAGCTGATCTCTAGTCTCCAACCACACCTGTAGCATGTCTCCAGTCCTGAACCAGTTCTTTAGCAGGTCTCCAGTCTCCAACCACATATGTAGCAGGTCTCCAGTCTCCAACCATATCTGTAGCAGGTCTCCTGTCTCCAACCTCACTTGTAGCAGGGCTCCAGTCTCCAAGCACACCAGGAGCAGGTCTCCAGTCTCCAAACATATCTGTAGCAGGTCTCCAATCTCCAACCACACCTGTAGCAGGTCTCCAGTCTCCAACCACTCTTGTAGCAGGGCTCCAATCTCCAAGCACACCAGGAGCAGGTCTCCAGTCTCCAGCCATACCTGTAGCAGGACCCCAGTCTCCAACCAGATCTATAGCAGGTCTCCAGTCTCCAACCACACTTGTAGAAGGTCTCCAGTCTCCAACCACACCTATAGCAGGTCTCCAGTCTCCAATGACACCTGTAGCAAGTCTCCAGTCTCCAACCAAATCTGTAGCACGTCTCCATTCTCAAACCACACCTGTAGCAGGTCTCCTGTCTGCAACCACACTTGTAGCTGGTCTCCAGTCTCCAACCACTCTTGTAGCAGGTCTCCAACCAGATCTGTAGCAGGTTTCCAGTCTCCAACCACACCTGTAGCAGGTCTCCAACCACATCTTTACCATGTCTCCAGTCTCCAACCACACTTGTAGCAGGTCTCCAGCCTCTAGACCCCCCCCCCTCCTTTTGGCAGGTCTCCAGTCTCCAACCATATCTGTAGCAGGTCTCCAATCTCCAACCACACCTGCAGCAGGTCTCCAGTCACCAACCACACCTGTAGTAGGTCTCCAGTCTTCAACCACAACTGTAGCAGGTCTCCAAGTATATCTGTAGCAGATCTCTAGTCTCATACCACACTTGTAGAAGGTCTCCAGTCTCCAACTACACCTATAGCAGGTCTCCAGTCTCCAATGACACCTGTAGCAAGTCTCCAGTCTCCATTCAAATCTGTAGCATATCTCCATTCTCAAACCCCACCTGTAGCAGGTCTCCAGTCTGCAAACACACTTGTAGCAGGTCCCCAGTCTCCAACAACACCAGGAGAAGGTACTGAGTCTTCAACCACAACTGTATCAGGTCTCCAGTCTCCAACCATATCTGTAGCAGATCTCCAGTCTCCAACCACACCTGTAGAAGGTCTCCAGTCTCCAACCACACCTATAGCAGGTCTCCAGTCTCCAATCACACCTGTAGCAAGTCTCCAGTCTCCAACCAAATCTGTAGCACGTCTCCATTCTCAAACCACACATGTAGTAGGTCTCCAGTCTTCAACCACAACTCTAGCAGGTCTCCAAGTATATCTGTAGCAGATCTCTAGTCTCCAACCACACTTGTAGAAGGTCTCCAGTCTCCAACTACACCTATAGCAGGTCTCCAGTCTCCAATGACACCTGTAGCAAGTCTCCAGTCTCCATTCAAATCTGTAGCATATCTCCATTCTCAAACCACACCTGTAGCAGGTCTCCAATCCCCAACCACACTTGTAGCAGGTCTCCAGTCTCCAACCACACCAGGAGCAGGTATTGAGTCTCCAACCATAACTGTAGCAGGTCTCCAGCTTCCAACCACATCTGTAGCAGGTCTCCAGTCTCCAACCACATCTGTAGCAGGTCTCCAGTCTCCAACCACACCTGTAGCAGGTTTCCAGTTTTCAACCAAATCTGTAGCAGGTCTCCAGTCTTCAATCATATCTGTAGCAGGTCTCCAATCTCCAACCACACCTGCAGCAGGTCTCCAGTCTCCAACCATGCCTGTAGTAGGTCTCCAGTCTTCAACTACAACTGTAGCAGGTCTCCAACTATATCTGCAACAGATCTCTAGTCTCCAACCACACCTGAAGCATGTCTCCAGTCCCCAACAAGATCTTTAGCAGGTCTCCAGTCTCCAACCACATATGTAGCAGATCTCCAGTATCCAACCATATCTGTAGCAGGTCTCCAATCTCCAACCACACTTGTAGCAGGTCTCCAGTCTCCAACCACACTAGCAGCTGGTCTCAAGTCTCCAACCATAATTGTAGCAGGTCTCTAGTCTCCAACCAGATCTGTAGCAGGTCTCCAGTCTCCCACCACATCTGTAGCAGGTCTCCAGTCTCCCACCACATCTGTAGCAGGTCTCCAGTCTCCAACCACAACTGTAGCAGGTCTCCCGTCTCCAACCACACCTGTAGAAGATCTCCAGTCTCCAATCACAACTGTAGCAAGTCTCCAGTCTCCAACCATATCTGTAGCAGGTCTTCAATCTCAAACTACACCTGTAGCAGGTCTCCAGTCTGCAACCACACTTTTAGCATGTCTCCTGTCTCCAACCAGATCTTTAGCAGGTGTCAAGTCTCCAACCATAACTGTAGCAGGTCTCTAGTCTTTAACCAGATCTGTAGCAGGTCTCCAGTCTCCCACCACATCTGTAGCAGGTCTCCAGTCTCCAACTACAACTGTAGCAGGTCTCCAGTCTCCAACCACAACTGTAGCAAGGGTCCAGCCCCCAACCATATCTGTAGCAGGTCTCCAATCTCCAACCACACCTGTAGAAGATCTCCAGTCCCCAACCACACCTATAGCAGGTCTCCAGTCTCCAATCACAACTGTAGCAAGTCTCCAGTCTCCAACCATATCTGTAGCAGGTCTCCAATCTCAAACCAAACCTGTAGCAGGTCTCCAGTCTGCAACCACACTTTTAGCATGTCTCCCATCTCCAACCAGATCTTTAGCAGGTCTCCAGGCTTCAACTATAACTGTAGCAGGTCTCCAGTCTCCAACCAGATCTTTAGCAGGTCTCCAGTCTCTAACCACACCTGTATCAGGTCTCCAGTATCTAACCACACCTGTAGCAGGTCTCCAGTCTTCAACCATATCTGTAGCAGATCTCCAGTCTCCAACCACACCAGGAGAAGGTCTCCAGTCTCCAACCATAACTGTAGCAGGTCTCCAGTTTACAACCACACCAGGAGCAGGTATCAAGTCTCAGATCATAACTGTAGCAGGTCACCAGTCTCCAACCAGATCTTTAGCAGGTTTCCAGTCTCCAACCACACCTGTATCAGGTCTCCAGTCTCAAACTACACCTGTAACAGGTCTCCAGTCTCCAACTATATCTGTAGCAGATCTCCAGTCTTCAACTACACCTGTAGCATGTCTCCAGACTTCAACCACATCTGTAGCATTGTGGCAGTCTCCAACCACAACTATAGCATGTCTTCAGTCTCCAACCACATCTGTGGGAATGTTGCAGTCTCCAACCACACCTATAGCATGTTTCCACTGCCCAACCACAACTGTAGCATACCTATGGTTTCTGACTAAGGACTTGTTCCATACAAGTCCAGCCATACATGTGTCGTGGCATACTAAAAAAGGCAGCTTGGTGTGGTGCGGGTGGTGTGGTGTGAACAAGCTATATTTTCAGTAGTATGGCCACATATTCTGACAGGTTGGTAGTATTACATATGCTGAATATTATGTGCATTTTCTTGTAATGTATCTAGGCTGCAGGTGAAACTCCCTATATCTCATAGGTTGAACATCACTGCGTTAGGGAACACAGAAGGACACAACCATTGAAAGTTGATGTAAACCCTCACTGAATTATATTTAGTTAGCTAACTAACTGTCTATCATAAACAATTGACTTTTGTTTTTATAACATTAACCTTTTTTATATCCTTCTTTGCAATACAGCACTTCTTATCCCTATTACCTCTTTGCAACCGCTTCATATCTACGTGTACCCCAGCGATGGCTGCAAGGTGGTTATCCTGATGGTGACAACAGTGGACCATGTCTGCATAATGTATGTTGAAAAGGCCAATGGCTCTTTCCATCAGTTGTTCACTTGACAACATAGTCTAAGGAAAAACTAAGAAGATTCCCCTGGGGGCGGGACTTTAAGGTCTTTATTTGGGAGACTTTATGCTTCCGCTTTGCACACTTTTCCAGTGATGTATTTCAGCCGCATGTATTGTCCATTGTTTTTTATCAATGTATGTCATCTTCACCTTCTTATTGTTATATAAGTTGTTTCTAATAAATTTACACATTTTTACACCTGTGCATATATTTTTTTTTTGATGGTTATTTGCCCTTAAAGTCCCGCCCCCAGGGGAATCTTCTTCGTTTTTCCTTAGACTATATGAGGGATGTTGGTAATATCCATCTAGACACCACTGCCCGAGCATAATTTATATTTACTAGACTAAATAGGAGCACAGCTTGGAGACAGATACAGTATTAAGCCTAAAATCAAAAATTTTATATTGCATGTTACTACTTCTTAAAGCGGAGTTCCACCCTAAAATTATACTTACCTCCATCTTCTTGCTCCGGGTCACCTGAAAAACAAATGGATAATCGCAATTTTTTTTTTTTTTTTTTACTTACCTTGTTTAGAAGAAAATATACTCACCTTACTTCCTCTTCCTCCCCTCGGCGACCACGACCATTCGTCACTTCCTGGCTTGCAATAATTCCTGGGAGCTGAACGTCATCGCTCCCAGGAATCAATGTGCCTGCACCGGCCCTGACGTCAGTTCCGGTGCAGGCGCCGTCATACCTTGCTAAACAGCTTCAGGGCATTGTGGGACCGAAGAAGACGGGAGAGGACACAGAAGAGGATCGCGCTGGCTTCAAGCTGCCCACACCTGAGATGGCAGCGCTGGACAATACATTTTCAAGGTAAGTATTTCTTCTAAAAGGTAAGTGCAACCTTGGACAGATCAGAGGCTATCCATTGTGGAATGCACTATCCCTGACTGTCCCGGGGGTATTTTTATTAAAAAAAACTTTCCCAGGGTGGAACTCCGCTTTAAATGTGTTGGCTGCATTATTAATATTTTTTTTTTTTTTTCCGATCCATTCCTCTAATTGCCACTTTTGCTGGACAGCTTGGCCTGCTAATAGAAGTTAAAAAAGACATAGTTACTGCCAGGATCACCAGGTATAAATAAAGAAAAAAAAGCATAAAAAAGGAAAAATTAATGCAGCCATCACATCTAAGAATTGGTAACCTGCAATATAAGAAAGTTTTGTCTTGGGGTAGATACTGCTTTAAGTTCAATAAAGTCATGACTGAGTCCGTTTGTTTGTTATTAGGTAAGGCCCTTTCTTATTACATAACTTTTCTTGTGTCTTCATGTTGCCTATGGCTTCTCAGCAGTAATATGTGCACTGTTTGTTCCAGCCGTTTCCGCCCGGGCCGCCTCGGTCTCCCTACATACATTCAATGCCCTTCTCGCCTTTATGTGTCAATTAGTAGCAAAGTCGAACTCCAGCTAGGAGCAAAGCTTCTTTCTGCAGTCTCAGCATGTGAACACTTTTCTATTCCTTAATTGCTTGAACTGTACAGGGAAAAACAGCTTTCACCGAGCACACACAAAGTCACGCAGAGCCGTTACGATCACCTGCTCAAACCAAAAAGCCTATTTACTTAGTTACAGAAAAATATTGCAGTGAAAGAAGCCCTGTATCGAAAACACAATAGTGTATTTGAGCAAGCAAGAACTGCAGTATAAACACTTCGAAAGCTTCATTTATATAATGTTCTTCTTTCTTTCCCCCCTTTAAACTAATGCCTGATGGATTGTGCCCGTCTGTAAAACTAAAGTTGAAGAAGAAGAGAAGGCGGCAGAAAAAGACCAAGTAGTTCATCAAGTCTGCCCATTCTTTGATTTGTTTTTTTTTTTTTAACCTTTTCGTCTGAGTATTGATCTATGTTTGTCCCAAGTATATTTAAATTCTTCAAAACAACGGGTCAATTCTGACACCTCTCACATATGTAGAAATCTATATTTTTTGCTAGAGAAATTACTTAAAACACCCAAACATTATATATATATATATAAATATGGGTGGTCAATGCTCACTTGTATGACCAGAACGAACATCAACACATGGAAGTCCCGTTGGCAATCTACGTGTTATCTGATATTCAGGTAGTCTCCCGTTTGCTCTCAGCAGATCAGAATATATGCAAAATAACGTCTCAACATAGCCTGATACAGGCATGTAAAATGCCAGAAGAACGAGATAATCCTTTCCTCCAGTAACAAAGATGGCCATCGTCCGGCCACACATGCGCAGCAGCGTGTGTACATGTTCCGCCCAATGCTCCTCTTAACCTCCTTCCCATTCTTCTAGAAACTTCTCCAAGGATTTCAGCAAGTTGGGGGAGGTACCAAGGTGCTGCCTGATGAGCCATCCAGCCTCCCTGAGTCATTCACCCTGACCCAGATTCAAAACACAGGCTTGGCTGCCATCCAAGCCAAACAATTTACTCACACTGCAAAAACCTATTTACACTTCTAGTACACTATACTAAAGAGTGCTACATGTTTATGACAAGAGCATGTTATATTGGATGAATGGGACTTGTTATATTCACTATAGGACTGTAAGGAAAATAGTTTACATTAATTAGTGGTGTATAATTTTGTTAGTAAGAGGTGGAGACAGCGCTGTGTGTTAATGATTGACATATTTATGACAGGTGGCAGTGTGTACAGGGGAAAGGGGGCAGGACCGGATCTATCCTGTCTAATTTGTTGGTGCGGTAAAAAATGTCAGGGAGGCAGAGGATGCGAGGTCGGCAGGGCAGCGTATAATAGTCAGTAGAGCAGTGTACAGCGGGTCAGCAGAGGATAGGGTCCATAGTTTGTAGGGCAGGGGCCATTAGTATGTAGGGCACTGTACAGTGGGTTATCAAGGCTGTGTACAGGGGTTAGCATGGCAAAGGACAGGGGTCAACACTCAACAGAACTGTAGAAAGGGGTCAGCAGGGCAGGGGTTAGCAGGGCCAGGTACAGGGGTCCCCTGGGTCAACAGGACTGAAGACAGTGGTCAGCAGAGTTGAGGACAGCGGTTTTAACAAGCCAAAAGTGCTTGTCAACCGCACTGCATACGTACACAGGGCATTTGGGGGGAGTGTATTTAATGCTCATTAAAAGCTTATCAACTGCACCTATTACAGTGCATTAACACTATAGGAGCGTATGATAAGCGCCAGTATTTTGAGCAAGTGTGAACGAGCCCTTATGGTCTCAGGAAATGAGATAGACCATCAGTACATCAGGTGTAATCAATTTTAAATGATTGGTACCATAGCTTGTAGACTCTATAACTTTCACACAGGCCAAATAATATACACTGATTTGGGTTATGTTTACCAAAGAAATGTAGCAGTATAAATTTTGGTCAAAATTTTTTTGAAGAAACATTACTTATTTGTAGTGTTGAGCGAACACGGACTGTATTATTCGTGTTCGTACCGAATAATTGGATTTTTTGTACCCGAACACGGACACGGACACTTTACTGTATGTTCGGGTAAAAATCCGTGTTCGGTCGTTTTATTTCCGGGTTTTGCATGCTTTGGCGCTCTTTTCATGGCGGGCTTTCAACAGCCAATCAACAATCGTTTAACTGGTGTGCCTTAAGCCATCCCAGCCATGCCTGCAAATGTCTCAGTAGCTGTGATTGGCCGTCTGAAGCATGTGACCAAGTCTTTATAAGTTCGAGGCAGCCGCAGCGGCGTCATTATGCTGCTTAGATTCAGGGACAGAGCACACATCAACGTGCTGGCTGCTGATTAGGGAAAGATAGGCAGGAAAAAACCATTTGTGTCCGGATAGAATTGAGGGACAGGTCGGAGTGTTTAGGCAGGGCGAGTTGTAGGCATTTTAGGGATAGAGTCTGCTGAATTATAGGGTCAGTGTCTTCTACAAACTACAATCGATATTGCTGTGTGGGGGGTGGGGTCTGCACTCAATCCTGATCTACGATCTCTTCTCAATCCTGTTAGGGACAGAACTGTGTTCTACAAACTACAATCGATATTGCTGTGTGGTGTGGGATTGGAGATAGGCAGGTGTCAGTGATCCACATCCATTTTTCTGTGTGTGAGCTGCAGTGAACACAATCTTTTTGGGCTGCAGTGAACACAATCTTTTTGGGCTGCAGTGAACACAATCTTTTTGGGCTGCAGTGAACACAATCTTTTTGGGCTGCAGTGAACACAATCTTTTTGGGCTGCAGTGAACACAATCTTTTTGGGGTGCAGTGAACAAAATCTTTTTGGGGTGCAGTGAACACAATCCTTTTTGGTGTGCAGTGAACACAATCTTTGTGGGGTGCAGTGAACAAAATCCTTTGTGGGGTGCAGTGAACACAATCTTTTTGGGGTGCAGTGAACAAAATCCTTTTTGGGGTGCAGTGAACAACATCCTTTTTGGGGTGCAGTGAACACAATCTTTTTGGGGTGCAGTGAACAAAATCCTTTGTGGGGTGCAGTGAACACAATCTTTTTGGGGTGCAGTGAACACAATCTTTTTGGGGTGGAGTGAACAACATCCTTTTTGGGGTGCAGTGAACAAAATCCTTTTTGGGGTGCAGTGAACAAAATCATTTTTGGGGTGCAGTGAACACAATCTTTTTGGGGTGCAGTGAACACAATCTTTGTGGGGTGCAGTGAACACAATCTTTTTGGGGTGGAGTGAACAACATCCTTTTTGGGGTGCAGTGAACAACATCCTTTTTGGGGTGCAGTGAACACAATCTTTTTGGGGTGCAGTGAACACAATCTTTGTGGGGTACAGTGAACAGAATCTTTGTGGGGTGCAGTGAACACAATCTTTGGGGGGTACAGTGAACACAATCTTTGTGAGGTGCAGTGAACACAATCTTTGTGGGGTGCAGTGAACACAATCATTGTGGGGTGCAGTGAACTCAATCTTTGTGGGGTACAGTGAACACAATCTCATACTTCTGAAGGTTTGAGGGTGCTGCCTGTTCCATACTCCCCCTACTCCTCATCTAGCCTTTTAGGGGTACAAACAATAGTAATTGGGGCCTAGTGTGGTTGTGTACGTGTGATATACATACACTTTTTTGGGATCATATTTTCTATTCCGCTATTTAATCAAAAACCTTTGGGGATCAGTTAAATTGGGGGATAGTCTGTGTTGGTACGTGTGAGAGAGATCCACCTTTCCAAGTTGTTGGGGTTCATCTCATACTTCTGAAGGTTTGAGGGTGCTGCCTGTTCCATACTCCCCCTACTCCTAGCCTTTTAGGGGTACAAACAATAGTAATTGGGGCCTAGTGTGGTTGTGTACGTGTGATATACATACACTTTTTTGGGATCATATTTTCTATTCCGCTATTTAATCAAAAACCTTTGGGGATCAGTTAAATTGGGGGATAGTCTGTGTTGGTACGTGTGAGAGAGATCCACCTTTCCAAGTTGTTGGGGTTCATCTCATACTTCTGAAGGTTTGAGGGTGCTGCCTGTTCCATACTCCCCCTACTCCTAGCCTTTTAGGGGTACAAACAATAGTAATTGGGGCCTAGTGTGGTTGTGTACGTGTGATATACATACACTTTTTTGGGATCATATTTTCTATTCCGCTATTTAATCAAAAACCTTTGGGGATCAGTTAAATTGGGGGATAGTCTGTGTTGGTACGTGTGAGAGAGATCCACCTTTCCAAGTTGTTGGGGTTCATCTCATACTTCTGAAGGTTTGAGGGTGCTGCCTGTTCCATACTCCCCCTACTCCTAGCCTTTTAGGGGTACAAACAATAGTAATTGGGGCCTAGTGTGGTTGTGTACGTGTGATATACATACACTTTTTTGGGATCATATTTTCTATTCCGCTATTTAATCAAAAACCTTTGGGGATCAGTTAAATTGGGGGATAGTCTGTGTTGGTACGTGTGAGAGAGATCCACCTTTTCAAGTTGTTGGGGTTCATCTCATACTTCTGAAGGTTTGAGGGTGCTGCCTGTTCCATACTCCCCCTACTCCTAGCCTTTTAGGGGTACAAACAATAGTAATTGGGGCCTAGTGTGGTTGTGTACGTGTGATATACATACACTTTTTTGGGATCATATTTTCTATTCCGCTATTTAATCAAAAACCTTTGGGGATCAGTTAAATTGGGGGATAGTCTGTGTTGGTACGTGTGAGAGAGATCCACCTTTCCAAGTTGTTGGGGTTCATCTCATACTTCTGAAGGTTTGAGGGTGCTGCCTGTTCCATACTCCCCCTACTCCTAGCCTTTTAGGGGTACAAACAATAGTAATTGGGGCCTAGTGTGGTTGTGTACGTGTGATATACATACACTTTTTTGGGATCATATTTTCTATTCCGCTATTTAATCAAAAACCTTTGGGGATCAGTTAAATTGGGGGATAGTCTGTGTTGGTACGTGTGAGAGAGATCCACCTTTCCAAGTTGTTGGGGTTCATCTCATACTTCTGAAGGTTTGAGGGTGCTGCCTGTTCCATACTCCCCCTACTCCTAGCCTTTTAGGGGTACAAACAATAGTAATTGGGGCCTAGTGTGGTTGTGTACGTGTGATATACATACACTTTTTTGGGATCATATTTTCTATTCCGCTATTTAATCAAAAACCTCTGGGGATCAGTTAAATTGGGGGATAGTCTGTGTTGGTACGTGTGAGAGAGATCCACCTTTCCAAGTTGTTGGGGTTCATCTCATACTTCTGAAGGTTTGAGGGTGCTGCCTGTTCCATACTCCCCCTACTCCTCATCTAGCCTTTTAGGGGTACAAACAATAGTAATTGGGGCCTAGTGTGGTTGTGTACGTGCGAGATACATACACTTTTTTTGATCATATTTCCTATTCCGCTATTCAATAAAAACCTTTGAGGATCAATTGAATTGCGGGATAGTCTGTGTCGGTACGTGTGAGAGAGATCCACCTTTCCAAGTTGTTGGGGTTCATCTCATACTTCTGAAGGTTTGAGGGTGCTGCCTGTTCCATACTCCCCCTACTCCTCATCTAGCCTTTTAGGGGTACAAACAATAGTAATTGGGGCCTAGTGTGGTTGTGTACGTGTGATATACATACACTTTTTTTGGATCATATTTTCTATTCCGCTATTTAATCAAAAACCTTTGGGGATCAGTTAAATTGGGGGATAGTCTGTGTTGGTACGTGTGAGAGAGATCCACCTTTCCAAGTTGTTGGGGTTCATCTCATACTTCTGAAGGTTTGAGGGTGCTGCCTGTTCCATACTCCCCCTACTCCTCATCTAGCCTTTTAGGGGTACAAACAATAGTAATTGGGGCCTAGTGTGGTTGTGTACGTGCGAGATACATACACTTTTTTTGATCATATTTCCTATTCCGCTATTCAATAAAAACCTTTGAGGATCAATTGAATTGCGGGATAGTCTGTGTCGGTACGTGTGAGAGAGATCCACCTTTCCAAGTTGTTGGGGTTCATCTCATACTTCTGAAGGTTTGAGGGTGCTGCCTGTTCCATACCCCCCCTACTCCTCATCTAGCCTTTTAGGGGTACAAACAATAGTAATTGGGGCCTAGTGTGGTTGTGTACGTGCGAGATACATACACTTTTTTTGATCATATTTCCTATTCCGCTATTCAATAAAAACCTTTGAGGATCAATTGAATTGCGGGATAGTCTTTGTCGGTACGTGTGAGAGAGATCCACCTTTCCAAGTTGTTGGGGTTCATCTCATACTTCTGAAGGTTTGAGGGTGCTGCCTGTTCCATACCCCCCCTACTCCTCATCTAGCCTTTTAGGGGTACAAACAATAGTAATTGGGGCCTAGTGTGGTTGTGTACGTGCGAGATACATACACTTTTTTTGATCATATTTCCTATTCCGCTATTCAATAAAAACCTTTGAGGATCAATTGAATTGCGGGATAGTCTGTGTCGGTACGTGTGAGAGAGATCCACCTTTCCAAGTTGTTGGGGTTCATCTCATACTTCTGAAGGTTTGAGGGTGCTGCCTGTTCCATACTCCCCCTACTCCTCATCTAGCCTTTTAGGGGTACAAACAATAGTAATTGGGGCCTAGTGTGGTTGTGTACGTGTGATATACATACACTTTTTTTGGATCATATTTTCTATTCCGCTATTCAATAAAAACCTTTCTAGGGCAAGATCTTAAATTACAGAAATATGAGGAGACCGTCAAATAAGGGCCGTGGCCTGGGTCGTGGTGCTGCTGGTAGAGCTCCTGTTGCAAGGAGAGGACATGGTCGATCTGTGCCAGCTACACGCACAAGTGAAACACCTTCCTCAAGTGTGAGTAGGCGACAGAACCTGCATCAGTATTTGGTAGGGCATCAAACGCCCCTAGAAGTGATGAGGCCAGAACAAGTTGAGGCGATAGTAGATTGGTTTGCTGCTGACAGTGCCTCCAGTTCCTTCACATTGTCTCCCACCCAGTCTACTGCAGAAAGGTCAGAGTTGGCACCTGCAGCCAATGTCCAACCGTCTTTCACCTCACCCCCTTGCAAATCAGGCCAGCAGTCTGAGCCCCAAGCCATACAGCAGTCTCTTATTCTTTTTGAGGACTCTGTCAGCAGGGTTTCCCAGGGCCATCCACCTAGCCCTGCCCCAGAAGTGGAAGAGATTGAGTGCAGCGATGCCCAACCACTTATTTCTCAAGATGAGTACATGCAAGGATCATCGCAGCACGTCTCCGATGATGACGAAACGCAGGTGCCAACTGCTGCGGCGTTCAGCATTGTGGAGACCGACAAGGAGGGCAGGGGTGAAGACTGGGTGGAAGATGATGTGGAGGACGATGAGGTCCTCGACCCCACATGGAATGAACGTCATGCAGGTGACCTGAGTAGTTTGGAGGAAGAGGCGGTGGTCGCACAGAGCCACCAGCACAGCAGAAGAGGGAGCAGGGTGCAGAAGCGGAGCGGCCGTGCCCTAGACACTACGCCCGCTACTGCCCAACGCAGCAAGGGAACGAGCGCACCAAAGTCAGCTCAAAGGAGTTCTCTAGCGTGGAAGTTCTTTAGAAAATGTGCTGATGACAGGACACGAGTGGTTTGCACCCTGTGCAATCAGAGCTTGAAGCGAGGCATGAACCTTCTCAACCTGAGCACAACCTGCATGATCAGGCATCTAAGTGCAAAGCACGAGCTGCAGTGGAGTACACACCTTCAAAACCAAGAAACGTCTCTGGCTCATCCTGCTTCCTCTTCTGCTGCAGTCTCGGCCGCTCCAGCCACATCTGTAGTGATACCGGCACCTGCCACCCCGCAAACAGACGATCTGTCAGCAACACCACCACCTGGGTCACCAACAACCATCTCCACAATGTCCCGTGGAAGCGTTCAGCTTTCATCTCCCAAACACTTGAGAGGAAGAGGAAGTACCCCCCTACCCACCCGCGATCCCTGGCCCTGAATGCCAGCATTTCAAAATTATTGGCCTTTGAAATGCTGTCATTCCGTCTGGTGGAGACGCAGTTTTAAAAACCTTATGTCGGTGGCTGTCCCACAGTACGTCGTGCCCAGCCGCCACTACTTTTCCAGGCAAGCCATCCCTTCCCTGCACAACCAAGTGGGGGAAAATATCAGGTGTGCACTGCGCAACGCCATCTGTGCCAAGGTCCACCTAACTACGGATACGTGGACCAGTAAGCACGGTCAGGGGCGTTATATCTCCCTAACGGCACACTGGGTAAATGCAGTGGCGGATGGGCCTGAGGCGGATAGCAATTTGGCGCATGTCCTTCCACCACCGAGGATTGCAGGGCGCTTCAGTTTGCCTCCTGTTCGTAACTCCTCCTACTCCGCTTCCTCATCCTCTACCGCCTCCTCATCCGGACAGCGTAACACCTTCACCACCAACTTCAGCACGGCCAGGGGTAAACGACAGCAGGCAGTTTTACAACTTGCCTGTTTGGGGGACAAACCACACACCGCGCAGGAGTTGTGGAGGAGCATGGAACAGCAGACAAATGAGTGGTTGCTGCCAGCGAGCCTCAAGCCCGGCCTGGTGGTGTGTGATAACGGGCGAAATCTCATAGCAGCTCTGGGCCTAGCCGGTTTGACGCACATCCCTTGCCTGGCGCATGTGCTGAATTTGGTGGTGCAGAGGTTCCTTAAAAACTACCCCGATATGTCAGAGCTGCTGCAGAAAGTGCGGGCCGTTTGTGCGCACTTTCGGCGTTCTCACCCTGCTGCTGCTCGCCTGGCAGCGCTGCAGCGTAACTTCGGCCTTCCCGCTCACCGCCTCATATGTGACGTGCCCACAAGGTGGAACTCCACCTTGCACATGCTGGAAAGACTGTGCGAGCAGCAGCAGGCCATAGTGGAGTTTCAGCTGCAGCACGCACGCGTGAGTCGCTCTGCGGAACAGCACCACTTCACCACCAATAACTGGGCCTCCATGCGAGACCTGTGTGCCTTGTTGCGCTGTTTTGAGTACTCCACCAACATGGCCAGTGGCAATGACGCCGTTCTCAGCTTAACTATCCCACTTCTATGCCTCCTTGAAAAAACAATTCGGGCGATGATGGAAGAGGATGTGGCACAGGATGAGGAGGAGGAGGAGGATGAAGAGGTAACATTTCCAAGGCTTTCAGGGCAGTCATTCGCAAGGGGCTCCGAGGGTGGGTTCCTGCACACGCAAACGCCAGGGACGCAATTGTCCAGCAGGGGCACAGTTCTGGAGGATGAGGAGGATGAGGAGGAGGAGGAGCTGGAGGAGGAGATGGAACCATGTTCACAGCAGGGTGGCACCCAGGCCAGCTCATGGCCATCACTGGTGCGTGGCTGGGGGGATACAGAGGACACGGACGATACACCTCCCACAGAGGACAGCCTTTCGTCGCCTCTGGGCAGCCTGGCACACATGAGCGATTACATGCTGCAGTGTCTCCACAACGACCGCCGAGTTGCCCACATTCTAACTTGTGCTGATTACTGGGTGGCCACGCTGCTGGATCCCCGTTACAAGGACAACGTACCGTCCTTAATTCACTCACTGGAGCGCGATCGCAAGATGCGCGAGTACAAGCGCACGCTGGTAGACGCCATGCTGCTGGCATTCCCATCTGACAGCGGGGCCACAGTGGAAGCACAAGGCAGAGGAGGAGGAGGAGGAGGTCGCCAACGCAACCAGGGCACCGCCAGCACCTCAGAAGGCAGGGTTAGCATGGCCGAAATGTGGAAAAGCTTTGTCAGCACGCCACAACAAACAGCAGCACCAGCAGCTCAGATGGAACGTCTTAGCAGGAGGCAGCATTTTACCAACATGGTGGAGCAGTATGTGTGCACACGCCTACATGTAGTGAATGACGGGTCTGCCCCCTTCAACTTCTGGGTCTCCAAATTGGGCACATGGCCTGAGCTTGCCCTTTACGCCTTGGAGGTGCTGGCGTGCCCTGCAGCCAGTGTATTATCTGAACGGGTATTTAGCACGGCTGGGGGCGTTATAACAGACAAGCGCAGCCGCCTGTCCAGAGACAATGTGGACAAGCTCACGTTCATTAAAATGAACCAGGCATGGATCCCACGGGACTTTTCCGTACCTTATGCAGAATAGCAATGGATACCGACCTTACCCACCCATTGTTCCATTTTTGCTCTTTCTCACTCTTTTGGGGTGTACCCTCATTTAAAATTTTTGAAAAGAAGCAGTGTTGGCTACCTCGTCCTCCTCCTCAGGGCCAGATTAATGTAGGGGCTATTGGAGCTGCAGCTCCAGGCCCCTACCTTTTATATAGGCCCCGGGTTGGCCATATTCACTGTTACCGCTCTTCTGTCACTTGTAAACACAGAAGTCTGGCTTCTATGCTCGCTTCCCCAGGCAGCACCCTCAGAACCTCCCCACACAGCGTGAAGGCCGGACAAGGAGGGACAGTTGGCGATGCATGGATGTGTTTATGGGCTTCAGAGACAGCATCCCATGTTGAATTAGGCATGCATGGCTGCACCCTTCCTCCTCTGGGTGCATGGCAAGGCACGGCCCTTAAGGCCCTTCAAAATCCTCAGCACCAAGCCCATGATGCTGTTAATCCGGCCCTGGTCCTCCTCCACCGCCGCTTCCACCTACACCGCCCATAGGTGTGCGCAGCCTATTGCATTAAGGTGTGCACCCCAAAGTTGAAATACACATGCATGTGTTTGCCAGCAGGGAGAGTAATGTATCGGGGCCATGTACCTGTAGGCAAGGAGAAATAGAGCAGAGCAGGTCCCAGGGAGATCTTTCCCATCTCCTCACTGGCAATGCTATGTGCCCTAGGTGATTAGGGTGTGCCCAGGCACACCCAGCACACCCTGTGCGCACGCCTATGTCACCGCCACATCCACCACCACCTCAACCTCCCTCCTACTCCATATGGGCCTCGTCCTTCAGAGATGAAGAAGAACATTGTTTTATTTTTCTGTTTTTTTTTTTGTTGTTTTAAGTTATTTCCCTATCCACATTTGTTTGCAGAGCACTTGCCATGCTCTTAATTATGTTTTGCTGCCATTTGCAGCACTCTAGCCCTTTCCTTTGGTGTTTTAGAGCCATTTTAGTGCCTTAAAGTTCGGGTCCCCATTGACTTCAATGGGGTTCGGTGTCCGGGAAAAGTTCGGTAAAAGTCCGGGACACGGACCCGGACTTTTTTTTAAAGTTCGGCCGAACCCGTCGAACACGGACATCTAGGTGTTCGCTCAACCCTACTTATTTGCAAAATTTAATAACAGAACCTAAAAAAAGCATTTTTTCCCCACATTTTCAGGGTTTTTTTGTAGCGTAAAAAAACCCAGTGGTGATTAAATATGACCAAAGTAAAGCTCTTTGTGTGTAAAAAAAGATGTCCTATACTTGATATGGAAATGTTGTGGGTTCGAAGTTATGGCAAAGGTTCGTTGTTGGCCAAGACTGATCCTAGTTGTTGCCTTTTGCTGTGGTGCAAATGGCAAGGGCAGAATTTTTGTTGATATATGTTTACCAATAGGCTGTGCCATTTATTGCTCATTGTTTGAAATGTTTAGTTCCTTTTTGGAATGGGTTGTTCGGGATGTTTCCGGGCCTAATTCAGTTTAGATGATTTTTTGTGCATAGGGGCTGCTGGAAGTACAGTACTATCTGTGCCTCACTTTTGGCCATGGTCCAACATGTTTATGGGTTTTTGGGGTTCCATTGGCCCCTGACAAGATGGAGGACCCTGCCACCGAGTTGTAGTTTCTAGGTATTGTCATAGACACTGTGGCGATGCAATGCTGTTTGCCTTTGGACAAACCTGAAGATCTGTAGGGGACGGTTTCTGCCACCAGGCAATACAAAAAAAAAAAAAATTTAACTTCATGCTTCACAAGCTCTCTTGGGCAAGTTGAATTTTTCTTGTTGCATTATGCCCATGGGCCACGTTTTGTTAGCCTACTGGCAGCTGCTACAGTTGGTATTAAGGTGCTACATCCTTATTTTCGGCTAGGAGAGGATCAGCGTGAGGACATGCAAGTGTGGGAGTCATTTCTGCTTTCTTACAATGGTCACTCTCTTTGGCAGGAGCAGGTGATTTCCAATTTTGATCTAAAATTGTTCTGGAACTTTTTACGAATGTACTGTCCATGGAACTGTGCACGTTCCAGGAATTGATAACTCAGTGACTGGTGCTTTTTCTCATTTCCAGTGGGACAGATTCTGTCAGTTGGCACAGAGCAGCAAAGAATTCCATGCCCCAAGCATCTGTGGAGCATTGCATTGCCGCTTCCAAATTCTCAATTCGTCATTCGGTATGTGTGTCAGTTTGGTCCTCATACTACAGAGTGTGGCAGGAATGGAGCTATCTGGTGTATGAAGTTGGGAGGTGTTCTCATGAGGACGTGTTGCTTTATTTTATTGGCAAGAATTTTGAACGAGGTGTGTCTGCCTCTGCTATGTCTCAGAAGTTGGCTTTTCTGGTTCTCATGTTTAAATTGTCGGGTCACAGAGATGTTACTAATGTTTTTTCTGGCCAGGCAGGCTATGTGTGATTATATGAAGGGTCGCTCTCTGGCGGACGCTCGATGCCCGGTTTCATTTGAAGTTCTTGGTGTTGTAGTGGGTCACTTGGATAGGGTTTGTTAATCCACCTATGAGGTTGCTTTGTTCTGGGCCGTCTTTGTGCTGGCCTTTTTAGGGGCTTTTCGGGTGGGGGAATTGTTGAGCCGAAACAAAGGGGGTGAGGGTGGTTTAAGCATACAGGATGTATGGTTATGGAACACTACATTGGATATTCTGTTAAGAAAATCTAGCACAGATTATTAGGAGGAGTTCTTGGATTGAGCTGTGTGTGGTTCCCTCTTCTCCAGTTTGCCCTATCCGGGCTGTGGGTTTTTTTTCACGGCTTCGGCCAAATCTTTCGGGAGTTTCCTTTATGCATGGGGATGGGACAGCAATGTGTCCAATTCCAGTTTAGGGAGGTGTTCAGGAAATGCCTGTCGTCCGCTGGTTTGAGTGTAGACAACTATTCTTCTCATTACTTTCGGATTGGGGGGGCAATAGAAGCAGTCCGATGGGGACTTAATGACTAGGTCATTCAGCACATTGGGTGGTGGGAATGAGTCAGATTTTGGTCATATGTGCACCCTTATTTATTGTAACTTGTAACGTTTGCTATCTATTGGGTCTAAGTTGTGCCGTCTTATAGGGTACAACCTATCTTCATTATTTAAGGTGTTTCCTATCCTATTTAATGTGTTCCCTATCCTCTTGTAGTTGTTTGTTGATATGGTTAGGATTCTTTGGGGTGTTGTATTTCCCCCTCCCCGTTTTCTTTTCTTTTACTTATTCCGAGGTGTGCTTTGTGTAGATCCTGTGTCACTCGTATGTTTTTTGGGGTGCCAGACCGATGGAGGTTAGGACAGAGGGTAGGCAGTTAGGCTTGTCCGGGAGTGAGGTCAGAGTTTGCTGGCTGGGCATTCCAGGAATCCTGTGGTCTAGGATCTTGCCTGACATGCATCTTTATACTAGATTGGACAGGCCCCCTGATGTGGTCCTCTTGCAGGTCGGGGGCAATGACCTTGGCTTGTTCTTCATGCGTGAACTAGAATGAGATATTAAGTTAGATTTTTTTTTTTACCAAAATCAGTCATTTTTTTTTGGATACCATAT
The DNA here is from genome assembly GCF_965119305.1 of Pelophylax lessonae. NCBI lineage: Eukaryota > Metazoa > Chordata > Amphibia > Anura > Ranidae > Pelophylax > Pelophylax lessonae. The sequence goes on from NC_138778.1 coordinate 27,217,779, forward strand.
TTGTGTGGTCCAATATAGTTGCCAGGTCTGAGTGGTATATGGCTCACTCTGTTGAAAAGATCAACAAAGCCATGATAAAAGTGAACAAGGAGGTAGCAAGGTTTTTTACCTGAAATGGGGACCTGGCAATACATCATTGAGAGCTGGAGGATAAGTCCTGGTAATATCTGAGAAGAGATGGTGTGCATCTGAACGCCATCGGCATTGTTTTGTGGCTTCTTGGATTACAGGAGGGTATTCAGCGGGCCTTCTGGGTTTGGGGGGCAACACATGTGTAAGGTGTCACTCTCGTGTGCTGTGGCAGGGTTTCTATTGGGTCTTTGAATGCGGTGCTGGTTAAATAATTGTGGAAAATTGTGGGTTGGGCCCATCTGAGGTATGAATGTCCCTTCCTAACAATACAGTGATAATATTGGGGTATTTATTAGGTTGTATCTGGTAGTACGTAAGTAGTTAATTTTCCTTGGACCGGTGTAGTTGCAGCTTGGGGCCTTTGATTGGGTGGCAGATACCACTGGTAATCGTGAGTATATAGGCCTTCAAATACCTTAGACCGGGCATAAGCTGAAGTTGGTTTATTTGGTATGCATTGACTGTATTATATGCATTAAACTTGTTTTCTTGTGAATGTTGTATTTAATGGTTTGTAATAAAAAGACTGCTATGGGCATTCGACTCCAAATAAAATGTGTCCATGGTCATTTTAGGAGGGGGGATGGGTCAAGTTTTTAATGTTTTTTATAGATAACCAGAGACTTGGCATTCTGCAGACCCCTCAGTCATGTATAACACAGCATGTCGCTGAACTGTCGCTGAACTGTCACTGAGCATGTGCACATCTGACTGTTAATGAAGTAGTGAAGCATCATGTCAGACATGAAGAATTATAGCAAGGTAAAAGCAGCATGGCCTTTTGACACGTGTGAGAAAAGAAGAGGCATTGCAAATGGCTGGAAACTTACATTAAACTTATTTGAAGTTTATAGGAGAGAATTATGCAAACCGAGGTTAAAGAGTGAGAACTGAATGTGTATTTCACAGACTCAGGGCCATATTTCTTCTCTGGCTGCCCCCTTTGCTACAGCAGTTGCAGCCTGGCATTTCAAATTAACTTTGGGATCGGCACTTTTGAAAATAAGAAAAAAAAACTTAAAACTATTAGAAGCTCCATCCAAATCCAACCAGAAGACCCATTTTACCATATCCTCTCCATTTTATTTTTATTTTTTTAATTCCTTTTATTTTCCCTCCACCTGAAAACAATAATAAAACATTTAAAAAAAAAAAAAAGCACACAAAACTTTTAGCAATTTTCGAAAAAAAAAAAAAAAAAAAAACACTTTGCAATTAAACATTTATATTGCCACCAACACATCATGGCATTGGAAGGTTTTAAAATGAGCTTACCACTGCTTTTGTACTGGTTTTGTTACAGCAGAGTACAGAATAGACATTAGGGGTCTAACAGAACCCTTCCATAAAGAAGACCTGTCACCTGTACAGTGCTATCACATATAAATAATGAGAATAAATAATTAAAAAATAAGTAACCCAAAAGAATAAAAATGTTAAATAAATGAATTAAATAATATATCAAATAATTTAATAAATTTATAAATAAAAATAAATTCAAAAAAGAAATGTATAAATTTGTAAAATAAATAATAATTTTAAAAATAATCTATGGCTGGGTTCACATATATGAGAATTGGATGGGTTTTTAACCGCATCTATTTTGCATAACATGTAATGTGACCGGCTTTTAATGGAGCGGGTTCACACATATCTTGGGCAGTGGCGGTGCGGTTTTCAAAAGGGTCCTGTGCGTTTTTGGGTTTGGTTCAGGTGCAAATTCAGGCAAAAAATTGCACCTGAATCGCACCTGAACTGGTGAACAGAAACACACCAGACTCCACAATGAAAACCACAGTTGGACATGTGTGAACCAATTGCACCCAGCCGCAAGAATAAATAATTTAAAAAATAATAAAATTCAATGAAAAAAACAGTTACAAAATTTTAAGGAACCCCCCTGTAAACTCACATGCATAAAAAATATGTGCACCTAGGAAACAAGTATTTGCGTATAACATACCAGTAGGAAAAACACATGCAGACATTTTACAGGAGATAACCAGAGACTGCAGACATTTTAAAGGAGATAACCAGAGACTACGGGCACCCTATAGGAGATAGTCAGAGAATACATTCATGCTACAGGAGATGGTCAGAGACTGCAGCTACACTAAAGGAGAAGGTCAGAGACTGCAGGCATGTTACAGGAGATGGTCAGATATCCCAGGCATGCTATAGGTCAGGGATATGAAAACTGTGGCCCTCCAGATGTTGCAGAACTACAAGTCCCATGATGCATAGCAAGACACCCAGAGGCAGAGGCATTATAATGGGACTTGTAGTTTTGCAACAGCTGGAGGGCCACAGTTTGCATATCCCTGCTATAGGTGATGGTCAGAGACGATAGGCATGCTACAGAAGATGGTCAGAGACTGCAGACATGCTACAGGAGAAGGTCAGACTACGGGTATGTTGAGGAGATGGTCAGAGGCTATAGGCATGCTTTAGGAGATGGTCAGAGACTAATTTGCTTTACAGGGTTAGATATAATAGTCTTAGATTGTGGCAAAGAGCAGGTTTAGCGTTAGTTTTTAACTGGACTTATTCTTTAAACACACCAACTTGTGTAATTCTGCAGAGCAAGGCCGTCTTACCGAATGGGCACACTGGGAAGTTGCCTGGGGGCCCCACTTGCCCGGAGGGGCCCCATCTGCCCAGCGACCTAGCCCCAGCCAGGCATTAGTCCCGATTCCCGTGTGCATCCCGCCGCCGAACTTAGCAGGTGGCAAGCACCTGTCGGCCCTGCGCTGCTGTCAGGCCACTTGGGCCGTGAAGGGGGGAGCCCACAACTGCAGGAATCCTGTCCGCCTCCACGGAAACAGGAACACACAGGACATTCGAGTTTGACTCCCATCCGTGTGTGTGTTCACAGGACCCAGCTGCCGAACTTGGAAGCTGTCATCAGCCTGGGTCTCCTACACCAATAAATATCGCCTTATCGATAATTTGCATTTTTATTCTCGTAGGGGGGCCCCACTGCACTGCATGGCCCGGGGGGCTATAATGCTCTTAAGATGGCACTGCTGCAGTGGGCTGCCTGACCTGTGAGCTACCAACTCCAACACTGGCTGGTCCTCCATTCTAGCATACAATCGGTTTAATTCTTTATAAGGCCAGGTCCACTTTAAGGCAAGAAAGCATCAATGCAGAATTCCAGCTTTCGCGCGGCTCTTATTAAAATAAATGGCTACAAACATCATTTTAAAGTTTAAAAAGGCGCCGTAATCTTGCAGCTACATTGTGACCATTAATCATTTTACTGGTCATGTTGACATTAATAAAACATTTTCTTTTGAAAATCATATTAAAATGATGTTTTATTTAAGTGTTATGCGTGGAAACACATTTCACATTCACGAGGAAAGTGTCACACTGCGCCAACAAATATGTAAATTGTGACAGTTTGGGGGGACGAAGCACAGCATCACTTAGTAGCTTTTTCCCCGAGAAATTGAATGGTCTTAATCAAGATTACTTCCCAGGGGTCAAACCGTTGGTTATATTTAGGTGGAACGCACGACGTGACGTCACGAGGGGGCCGAGTGGAACGCAAACCGGAAGGTACAGGCTAATATTGCAGGTACCGCGATCCGCTGTAGCCTACCCGTTTATCGTGATGGCCACGCCCCTTGTTCATTGTATACATGTTTTTTTATGGATTTTATGCCAGTAATTTTTAAATGCTACACCCTGAATGGGGAAATAAAACTTTTTACCATTGGAAATACTTCACCATGTGGAGTCCGTCTGCTTGCTTTACATGACCCGTACTGGTAAAAAAGAAATATAGGAAGACCGCAGGTACAGGCTAAAGCAACCGCATCGGATCCATCTTATTAAAACCCAGTGGGGGGCACCACGCAAGCGTTCGTGGTCGTGCTGCTATATGGCAGTCAGGACCCTCCTTATCTGGTGAGTGGTTCTATCTTCTCACGTGTGGAGCACGTCCCACGGATGAAAGTCAGCTTAATCGCAAGCTGAAGGGGAAGAGCACCTTATTTTCAGCCTGGAGAAAGATAGCAAAAAGAGGGGCGCACCAACCTCGTGCATTACCAATAAAAACATTTATTAAAATAGTAAAATGCATAAAATATACTCACAAGAATAGTGTGATAATACACACATATCGGCAATTCCATGAATGCGTGAAAAAGACTCAAAGGTGGTCCAGCACTGCGTGATGCTGAACCGCGTGCGATAAATCGCACAGAGCTTTTGTGGATTTGGCTAACGCGTTTCGAGGGTAAACCCCCCTTCCTCAGAGCCAAGAAATACTGCATTTTACTATTTTAATAAATGTTTTTAGTGGTAATGCACTAGGTCGGTGCGCCCCTTTTTTTGCTATCTTTCTCCAGTTTGTATCGGATACCCTTGGTCCCGAGGTGGCAGCAAGACCTTCAGTCATACCCATCCACTTTTATTGGAAACTTGCCTCTTCCTTCCCATTATTGCACTTGAGCGCGGGAGATTTGAACTACCTTCGTTTCAGCACCTGCACTTTAATTCTATAGACTGTGTTCACATATTTATGCCTTTTGGACATTTTTTCTTTTTTCCTTATTGATTCATAAGATTGTTTTGTATATTCACTTTATATGCACCAAGCACTTGGGCATAATTTAATTGCACGTTTGCAATTGTTAATTTATTATTCCTTGTTTATTCACTTCAAAATTATTCAGCACTTTAGTAATTTAATAATTTATTTGCTAATTTTGCACATTATTTGATTTAATTTGTTGCATTTGCTTATTAACCACTTGCTGACTGCCTAACAACAATTTACGTCGGCAGTCAGCCCCTCACAGGCAAAGCGATGTAGTACTACGTCGCTAGCCTGTGAGGCTCTAGGGAGCGAGCATTACCGCTCCCGCTCGCTCACGGACCCCCCCCCGCGCGTGTGCCCGGCGGACCCGATGTCCGTCGGGCACATTTGCGATTGTCCGTTACAGTGGGACAGAGGCAGGTGGCTAATGTAAGCAAAGCCGCCTGTCATTCTCCCCTGTGTAAGAATGGTGATCATACGGTTCTGCTATGTAGGACCGTTGATCTCTGTTCTTACACCTCAAGCCACATCCAATCACAGTTAGAAGCATGCCGCTAGGGACACACTTAACCCCTCCTTCTCAAATAAAGTTAACTCCTTCCCTGCCAGTGTCATTTTTACAGTAACAGTGCATATATATAGCACTGATTACTGCAGTAATGTCACTGGTACCCCCAAAAGTGTCAGAAATGTCAGTCAAGGGTCCGATCTGTCCGCCGCAATGTCGCAGTCCCGCAAAAAAAAATTGCAGATCGCCGCCATTACTCGTTAAAAAAAAAAACACCAAAAATGATAAAAATCTTTCCCTTAGTTAGTAAACGCAATAACTTTTGCGCAAACTAATCAAAATACACTTATTGTGATTTTTTTTACCAAACATAGGTAGCAGAAAACAAATTGGCCAAAAATTTAAAAAAAATTTAGATTTTTACATTTTTTGGGGGGAATTTCATATAAAAAAATGTTAAAAATATTGTTATTTTTTCAAAATAAACGCTCTTTTTTTGTTTATAGCGCAAAAAGTAAAAATCGCACAGGTGATCAAATACCACCAAAAGAAAGCTCTGTTTGTGGGAAAAAAAAGACGTTAATTTTGTTTGGGTACGGCGTCGCATGACCGCGCAATTGTCAGTTAAAGTCGCACAGCACCAAATCGCAAAAAGTGGCCCAGACGTAAGACAGCAAAATCCTCTAGTGGTAAAGTGGTTAATATTGATTTATACGTGCACTGACAGCACATTTTACTCACTTTGGATTATAAGCAATAAGGCAAGCGCTGAGACCGGTTTTCTCTATTAGAGGCCATTTTCATCCATTTATAATCTCATTCTTCAGCTGCTGCATATTTACCTGAGTATTTAAAAAACATTTAAGCCTTCACATCCAGTGGCGCGAGGGTTATACCCCAACAAGGTATAATATCTATATGTTTGTTATATTTGCCTTCATGTGCAGGTGTAGATAACATCAGGATATTCAGCTCCTCAAAGAATAGGTACCCAAATGTTTAGTGCCTTTGTGTAGGCGTTATTGTAACCTAGCCTAACTGTGGCGCTTGTAACTCTACTCTTGGTAAGGGGACGAGGTTTCTGCCCATCAATGAAAAATGGATCCTGCACATCCCAGGAGGGTCTGTAATTCTGACGTCCTCCAGCAGGTTGTTCCTGACTCTTGTTCCTTAATACTCATCCATATCTCTCAACTTTCTGAAATCAGAAAGGAAGACACTTTTTAACACAAAGTATGTACTCAAGGGATACATCTCCAGTCATGGTGGTTCCACATACACGAATCAAGAAAAACAATATGCAAAAAATTATTTGTTAATAAACCCACAAGTTCTTTTCAGCACTATTTTTACTTTATATTAATTTTTCAAAACAGCATATATAATATTTTAGAGCCTGGATGAGAGGTTTAGTGTAGTATATAGCTTTTATTTTTTATGTACTGCCCTTTTTATATAAATGCCTACACCAGGGTTTCTCAACCAGGATCCTCCAGAGGTTGCTAGGGGTGAGCGATTTCTGCTTCTCAGATAAGTTACCAATGACACCATTGATCTTTTTAGCTATATGTAAGGGGGCATTTCTTCCCAATCACAAGTGTAAGGAGCATGCTTCCCACTGAATATAACACTAATATATCATGAGTTGTAGATATAGTCATTTTCAGCAGGGGTTCCTGGAGCCCAGAAAGTTATTTCAAGGGTTCCTCTGTGTTGAAAAGGTTGTGAAAGGCTGGTCTACACATTAGTCCAAAAAGAGGAACAACTGAAGAGGAAAAGGGGAACTGTCACTCTAAATTTGGAGCTTTGCTCCTCTAGGGCTCATAGTCTTTGTGTAGGCTCACCTTTACCTCCCCTGTTCTTACTCTGGGGCATTTCTCAGTCTACAAAAGGTTCCTATATTATTTTTACCATTATCAACTTCAGATAACACTTTGAGGGAGTGATGAAAATCCCCTCTTAGACAGTTGTCACCAGAACTAGTGTCCCTATTGGAAGATTTTCATATTTTCCTGTTCTAGGAGGACTCACAGTTTTGGATTTTCCCTCACTTTGAGTCTTGGTGACAACTGATGTTAAAGCGGAGTTCCAGCCTAAACACACTCACCTGTCCAACGGTCCAGCGATGCGGCCGCCCGAAGCCTCGCTCTTCTCCCTCTACTCTGCGGCGCCGGCATCATTGGTGTGGGCACCCGGCTGTGACATTTTGCGGATTCACAGCCGGGTACGCACTGCGCATGCGCGAGTTGCGCTACGTGTCGTGATTGGCCGGCAATCTTCTGGGACCTCTGACATGTCCCAGAAGATTGCCGGGAGGGAGGGTGAGAGGTGAACTTCTGCTCAGGGTGCCGCGGCGCTCCGAGCGGAAGTAGGGGCGGGTACATGTCAAAACTAGGTACCCGCTTCCCCCCCCCAAAAAAATTACATGCCAAATGTGGCATGTCAGGGGGTTAGAACTGCCTAAAGCGGAAGTTCCACTTTTGGATGGAACTCCGCTTTAATGGTTCCATGTGCAAAGAGCGGATAAAGATGTAAGCAATTTACCTAAACTGATAACCTAAAAAATGGACATAACCTGGCCATGTATGGTACATATAGTGTAAATCAGGCATAATTTAAACATGATAATTTGTGTTTTATATTTTTTAAGGTTCTGGTAGGACCTGAAAAACAATACATGCATGCTGACAGATTCTGGATATTGATGGCCTCCTCTTTATAAAATGTCTCTTGTCTGTGAAAGGTTTGCTCTGTCATCCATATTGCTTTTATTTTTCAAAGTGTATAGTGTATGTACTTTCCCCGAACTGGATGCAGTATAATCTTTAGCGCTTACTGAGCTGTGAACAAGCTGCTGAGTTACTGTCTACATGATTGTTCACAAAGCTATGACCTGGGTCTTTGTTATTTTACTCTTGTCCGTGACTTTGATTCAGCTGACTCTTTCATGTTGGCACGGCACAGATTTTTATTGGTGTTCTGTATTCTGCAGTGCAAAGCAAAGTCTCTCTGCTTTAAATGAACAACACACACACAAGTATATTGTGCTATTTATATTCTGACAGGATGGACTTAATTTGATATGTAAGCAGTATTAAAGTGAATGTCCACTATAGGTGAGTATCATACATATGCAAACTTTTTGGATATCCCATTCCAAAACCATGAGGATTAATATGGAGGTGGCTGTCCTTTGCAGCTTTAACAGCCTCCACTCATCTGGGGAGGCTTTCCACAAGAATTTGGATTGTGTCTGATGACATTTTTGCCCTAATAGCCAAAAGAACTGTAGCACCCTCCAAGCATAGGTTGCCGGGTAAATCTAGTTTTTGGCTCCTTCTGTAATCAAGGGAGCAGTAATTGTTCATTCTGGCCTGTTTAGGGCCTCACAGGACTTGCTTGCTTCCCCCTGCCTCTGTAAAATGCTTCCAGAACATAGATTCAAATAATCAGCCTGCATATATACTATGCTCCAGCCTTGAGAGGAGTGTCCAGAAGTGGGCTGGAAGGGTGATAAATAGTATGAGGCACTGAAGAGTTGAGTTACTTTTTCCCAGGAGGGGTTCAGAGCCTAGTGGGCTGTTGCCCTTAGGTAGCATGTGGACTGTATAACTGTTCTAGAGGCCTCAGTGAAGTCAGGGCTGAGGGCCTGGATGTGTTGTGCTAGAAGCTTATTGCAGGACCTCACCACAAGGAAACTGGTTTTGGAGGACTATTTTACTCCCTGGACCATTGACAGCTGGAAGGTGGCAGATGTCCTGGGGACTTTTGAGTAAATACCCTAAACTGATGCTTGTGATTGTGCAGTGTTCTGGAGATCGCACTTGGTATGTACGATTGTGCATAGGTGCAAGGTAACCAGGTGCCAAAGAGACTTGCCTCAGGGTCCCCAGCTATGAGGTCATAACCTGTTTAGAAAGTTACCTCATGGTCTTCAGCTGTGGGCATTTGGACTGTCCAAAATTCATGTTTACTTAAAGTGACATTAAAGGTTACAGTAGTTTTTTGTTTCTTTTTAAATAACAAACATGTCATACTTACCTGCTCTGTGCCATGGTTTTGCACAGAACAGCCCCAATTCTCCTCTTCTTAGGTTCCCTGCTGGTGCTCTAGGCCCCTCCCTCCTGCCTAGTGCCCCCATAACAAACAGCTTGCTATGGGGGCAACCGACTCCCAAGCTGCTGCTCTGCATGTACATTCACACATGGAGTGTGACTCCGCCCAGTCCCCCCTCTCCCCTAATTGGCTCACTGGCTGTGATTGACAGTAGCAGGAGCCAATGGCAATGAGGAAGGAGAGATCTGGGACAGCTGATGCTCTTGTGCACATCCCTGGATCAAGATGGGGCTCAGGTGAGTTTTAGGAGGGCTGAGGGCGGCACACAGCAGGTTTTTTTTTTACCTTCATGCATAGATTAATAACTTTAAGGAGAAGATTGCCCTTTAATTGCAGTGTGCTAATCATTTTGGAGTTTCCTATGCCCTAACCCCTCTCCTATTAAATAAAACATCAACTAGACTATGTTATTGGATCCAGTGTGAATGGATTAGTACATGCAGTCGCAGGCAACCTCTGTACTTTTAGGTAATAAACAGTTATTACCAGTGGCCCCTTTGGGGGTAGCTCTGTACAATATTTGTGAGGTCAGGTACTGCTGTACTTGGTGTCCCAGTTCAATTGTAAAGATGTCCATAAAGGTTGAAGTCCGGGCTCTGTGCAAGCCATCCAAGTTCCTCCACATCAAACCATGGCTTTACGGAGCTCACATTGTGCACAGAGGCTCAATAATCCTGGAACAGATGATTGGGGCTTTCCCCAAACTGTTAATACAAAGATTGGAAGTGCACCCTAATCTAAAATCTCTTTGTAGGTTGTAGCTTTTTTTTTTATAATGTTTATTTGATGTAGCACCCTCCTAAGTAGGTGCTTGAGTGAGTGTATCATAGTTGTTGGTTTCTCTGCCTAACAGAGAGACAGTAGATAAATGTATGTTCTGTCTGCTTAACAGAGGCTGTGATTGTCTGCTCAGTGTGCTTTGGTGCTGCTAATGCTGTCTTGAAGTTTCACACTGGTCTAGCAGTAGAAACCATGCAGATGACAGCATGAATATCCATACAGCCCTGGCCAATTGAAAGGGGAGGAGCCCCCATTGTATGCTGGGTGACTGTAGTTATATTTAATGAGCACATGGGCTCTGGGTCTTCTTCGACAGAGAGAGGTCCAGGTGGTGAGGGGCCCTTCTGCCCCTCCTCAGCACAGGCTGCCATATGGCCTCGGTTGGGCGACCTGAGGGCCTGAAACATTAAAGCTAAAACCCAGGGTTCTCCTGAAAGCTAACAGACTGAGGATGTCCACAGATCCTGTCTGGTATCACGGAGGAAGGTAGCCTTCTGAGTTCAGACCCCTTAAAGGGATCCTAGAGACCAGTGTTGCTAAATCCACATCTTGGTGCTAAAAGTCAGTTGCTGGGTGTAGGCTAAAGGGGACACCAGCTGGTGTCTTGAAAAAGCAAAGTTCACTAAATTCTTCCTTCTACAAAGGGACTTTTCTTTATTCTGTACAGTCTGCTACACAGTTCTACTGACAGTCTGCTACACAGTTCCACTAAGAAAGTTGTCCTCGCATGTGAATAGTTAATTTGTAGTATCCTACTGAATACCTTCTCCTATCCAAGTTCTCCATATAAAACAAAAAACAAATCCCTTAGTCTGGATATTGGAGACAACGAGTGGAAGAGTGTGTGCACCTGGCTGCTGTGAAAAATACACGTGACTGGCTGTGTATTAAACAGTGGGAGACCCGCGCAAACAAAAAATCAAGCGGCTCCTGCGGGGGTAGAGCTACATTATCTTGAAAAAGAACATACAACACAAAGTACAAGACATGGTATAGACCATAGGTAGCACATGTTATTAAATATAATAATGTTATGATCTTGAGTATGGTACACAAAAGTTATACCAGCAGAGTGAAAAAACAAGAGGATGTAGGGGTCGATGGAAAGTGGTCACAAGAACCTACCCCTGCCAACTGATAGAACTAACAAAGAAAGAATCAAAGAATGGGAGAAGAAAAAAATATAGAACAATATGTAAAACATTACAAAGGAAAAGCTGGGTTCTAAGTCTGGTTATCCATTTGGGCTATCAAGAAGAATACTAAAAAAGAAGCAATTTTTACAATAGTGAGCTATATGAGAGTGGTTAAGAGTATTCTATTTTAATAGTGATAGAGGATTATGGAAGACACAGTAGATAACATAAAGGCCTTTAGGTAATGTAGATTGTCTGCATAATAAATAAATAGTATAATAAATAATAAATCCAGCAAGCCCATATTTTGTAAAATTTATCATATTTATCTTTACTCATGAGAATCCAGCTTTTCCACCTCCATGATCTTATCTACCTCCAATTTCCAGTCAAACACTATAGGGCCTTCTTCCGGAAATGGAGTATTGGACATTTAGCCGCATTTAAGAGGTGGGATAGCATGCTATTTTTGTACGTTTTTATTGAGATGTGAGTATTATGAAATAAGCATTGTAGGGGGGTCTTTCGATATTGGAAATGGGAATATTGTTTCAACCCAAGGTATAATTTAATTCCAGAAATTCTGGGTGCAAGAAGGATCCAGCCTGTGCACAGCCACACAAACAAGTCATATTCAAACCTGGGAATATAGGTGCAAGATTCACTGGGGCTCTATACCATCTGAAAATACATTTGTAACAGAATTTCTGAGTTTTAGTACTTATGGAAGAGGAGTGGTTAAGGGTTAGAATTTCCAGATACTGGCTTAATGTTATCTCACAATTCAATTCATTTTCCCATTCCTTCTAATATCCAGGTTCCTCAACTGATGAGGCTGACAGTAAGATACATGGTTGATAGAAGATGTGAGCCACTCAAGAGTGCCTATGCACATCTTTTCCAGTGTAGTTAAAGGGGTTGATTTACTAAAACTGCAAAGTGCAAAATCTGATGCAGCTCTGCACAGAAACCAATCAGCTTCCATTTAGTTTTGGTAAAGCTGCCAAAGCCTGAAGTTAGGCCGGCCATACACGGTTCGAATCTTGACTCGTTCAACCGCAACTGGCCTAGATTCAAACTATTAATAGGCAGGCTGAATGTACAAAGTTGAGAGATTGATCAACTTGGGTACAACCAGCCTGCCATATTAACTTTCAGTTATCGCAAGTGGCTGCTATAGCCGCTAGTGATAATCACTGTCTTCTCCCGGCCGCCCCCACCCTCCCGCTGGGAGCAGAAACTTGCTCGGCAGGAGGGGTTCCACTGGCAGCACTGTCTGTGTTCATGGGGGAATCATGCAAATTGCTTTCCTACAACCAGTGGTTGTTAGTGTGAAAGAAGTATGACAACTGGGGATGTCTACAAAAATTCATAGGAAATAGCCTGAATTGTTGGTGTAAATCACACAACGGCAATAATTTGCCCTGTAGGACGAGTCTGCCACAAGTTATGCTGCCATCCAAGCACCATATGCCAACAAAAAAAAAAACTGGCCTTCCCAGAAGTGGATCAAGTATAACCCCCTAGACTAGAGAAACAAGGAGAGAAACATAAGGAACCAGGTATGTTATAGTTTTAATACTACCCTTCATTGAAAGCACCTGGACTTAATCATTTACAGGGATTTCCAAATGCTTTTGGCTATATGTTGTGGGATGTGACAGTCAGGTGTTCAAAATCTTATGCCCATATATGTCAAGGTCTTACCTTGCCTTCCTGTTGGCAGCCATCTTGGACATGTGCAGACTGCTGGCTCTTATAAACTGTGTTTGCATCATCACTTGTCTGCTGCCTAGGCGTCACTCAGTGATGATGTTGCACACCTGACTATATATATCATCTGATGGTTTTCAGACCTTGCCCTTGCGTTTGTCCTCCAAGGTGCATTACTGCTAGCAGTTCTCTAGTCTCTGTGGTTTCTCCGTGCATGACTTGGCTTAGCTGACGACCTTCCTTCCCGCATCAGACGACGACCCGGCTTCGGCAGACTACAAGCTTCTGGACTCTGTCTCAGCTTGGATGACTACCTGTTCCTGGGCTTGATCCTGGCTGGGTGACTACCTGCTTCCGAACTTACGAAAATCGCTTTATTTTACTTGCATCTTCGTGTTGTCTGGCACCCTGATAATATAGCGCAAATGGCACTGTTTTAAAGTGGACCTTGGCACTAAAATGGCACTGTCTTAATGTGGACCTTGGCACTGAAATGGCACTGTCTTAAAGTGGATCTTCACCCTCTTCCACAAGTTCCCTCAACTCCACCCCTCCTTCCAGCCTGTATAGGTATTGCGCTGTGTTTTTTTTTTAATTACCTTTTCGATGCAAAACTTTCAGCCCCACCTCCCTGTGCACATCAATAGCCTTAGGCAAATGACGGTGCACACTGCACATCACATATCTCAGGAGGCATAACCTTCTGTTCAGGACAGAGCGGTGGCAGGGCATGTGCTGTTACACTTGTGGGAAAACACTGTATAATACAATGCATAGTCATGGTTAATGTTCATATTACTATATACTTCCATCTTGTGCTTATTTTGGTTATTGGACCATCTTTTTCTGTGTTCCCTCCCTTTTTGTGATGTATTTCCCCTTCCTTCACACATTGTCTTGTTGGCATAAGAGATGGCCGCTAGGCCTCATGCTACTCTGCTTGTATCAGGGAATGCATTACCATGTTTTGACCTACAAATACGTCCTTTCAATCATCTGCCACATCCTGTTGTTTGCGGTTATTTGCTACATTTAGATAACGATTTTGATGCATGAGAAAAGGTATTTAGTGAGTTGTGCTATCTGATAAAGACTGTCTGCGGTGATTGAATCTGCTTATACAGGTCAGGCACAAAGGTCTCAGAAAGGCATGGCTACTAATACAACAGTTGGAGTCAGAATAGGGCATGAGAGGATCTCAGCAGGACAACGCTAAATTCACTGGATGAATGAGTATATGAAATGTGCAGATACCACCTTTAGGTAAGCAGGGGGTGGAAAAAAAAAAGTCAGGAATGGGGTAAAATCTTCCAGTCTTAAAGTGGTTCAAAATACGCTCATTGAGAATTTTTTGTCAAAGACATGTAGCTAAATACATTTTGGCCTAAATATATGACAAAAATTAAATATATTGGATACTTTTTAACTGTCAAAGAAGAAAATGTCAATTTGTACGCAAAATTTTCGCTCTTTTTTTATTAATATCGCAAAAAATGAAAAGCACAGAGATGATCAAATACCACCAAAAGAAAGCTCTGTTTGTGGGGAAAAAAGGACGTCATTTTCGTTTGGGTACAGCGTCGCATGACCGCGCAATTGTCAGTTAAAGTCACGCAGTGCCAAGTTGAAAAAAGTGGCCTGGACGTTAAGCAGGAAAATCCTCCGGTCTTAAAGTGGTTAACAGGACTGTGCAATTTGAACATATTTTCTTTTTTTGTGGACTTATTTCTGCCCTCCTAAGCCAACTGTCTTGACCACCCTCTTAAGCCTCATACACACTATGACAGGGATCCTCAAACTATGGCCCTCCAGCTGTTGCGGAACTACACATCCCATGAGGCATTGTAAAACTCTGACATTCACAGACATGACTAGGCATGAGGGGAATTGTAGTTCCTGAACAACTGGAGGGCCATAGTTTGAAGACCCCTGCACTATGAGAATATCGGACAGATGATCATCTGTCTTTTCTCTTTTGCATGCTACTCTCATATTTAAAAAACGAATAGATTACTAAAGTTACGAAAATTCTTGTAAGACAGAATACAACTTCCTACGATGATGTAATGTATTGCATTGTTTTATTTCTGGGCATGCACCCGTCTTGGTCACTCTTTTTTTTTTTTTTACGGACAAATACTGTATTGCTTAAACAAAAATCGTTTATTCTGTTATTGTACATGAAAAAATATTTGCATTTGTCTCTTCAGATAATTTGGTAAGAACTGTCATGACTGACTCTCAAAAGCTGTGTACTAACGATCAGATAATTGTACGATCGATTCAAAAGGAGTATTTTTTTTTTCTTTACAAGAGAATAAATGGCAGCAGACAGCGGCCATGACAGTGGCCATATTTATTATAAATGAATATGCCAAAAAGCAGCGCTTGCAATAACGGTGAAATATGAATACTTAGGTATGAATAACATGAATACATAAACAATAAAGTGCAATAGTGCTAAATTAGATCATACGTAAGTGTATAAAGTGCAATAGTGCTGAATCAAAACAATATTAAATACAATGGAACTGAGCCAAAATAAGGTGCTCAATATAAGTGCAAAGGTGCAAACAGTATTAATGTCCACAGTGTAGCAATTCACAGAATTACTCAAATTGATAGTCCCTTAATAAGGTGCAATAGTGCTCAATGAAGTGCTGATGCCAAAAGTGCTATGGTGCTCCACACAGTGGAAGGATTCATTGTGATCATTGTGGATTGTGATTCATTTTGATTATAGGTTAGGCGCCTGGGGGGAAATTTCCACCCTCCCCCCCGGCCCAGTCCCCCCTGGGCTGAGAACTCTAATGTGAAGAGGGTGGGTTGAGGACTCTAATGTGAAAGGGGGGGGCTAAGGACTTTGATGTGAATGGGAGACTGAGGAGTCTGTTGTGAAAGATGGTGGTGTTGAGGACTCTGATGAGAAAGGGGGACAGGGGATGTTTTTTTAAAAGTGGGGTGGGACTGATGATTAAGGTGTGAAAGAGGTAAAAGTTGGGGGGGTGGATGAGGACTCTGATGTGAAAAGGGGATTCTGATGTGATCAGAGATACCATTCTAGACTGGGGTGCCTTGAAATTTTGCGTAATTCAAAGGCTGCCATAACTGAATAAGAGGTTGAACAACACTGCCAAAGACCACAGTCTATGTTGGCTATCTAGAAAACCACTCCAGGGCATCACCATAGCTTTGGTGGTTTGGTCCTGAACCCTGTTGGTGTTTTCATGGTGCTGCTTGCAGACACTGGAGGGTGTCTACCATTGCACGATGAGGTTAATTTTGCAGAATTTTTGGCAGACGGGTTTGTTTTAAATAAACAGATCATAATCTAGTATAAAGCGATTTGCTGTCTTTTAAGATGACAAGCTCCCCAGGAAATTATTAATCTTTTAAACTAAAAAAAAAAAAAAAAAACTGTGACAAAAAAGTGACAAAATTAGCTTTCAGATACCAATTAGAATTAAAAAGAAAAAAAAATTCAGCTTCTTTAGGCCCGAAGAATCCAACCGATTCGTAATAGCTCAACTGTGTTACTAAAATAACCTGTATTATATTTTAGTGATTGATTGCTAGCAGATGGGACAAATGTTTCCCTATAGAGTAACCTACTTGTAGTACATGTAGATTAATCACACATGATCCCACAATGCAGCAATGTGTGATTGATCACGACTACATGATAATTATTTATAAGTACATCTAAATTCTAAATAGACTATGTTTCATTTGCTAAAGCACCGTGTACCATACTCAATTTCTAGGTTATTTTTTCCATAATGGGTCCACACTGCAACCACCCTGAAACAGCGTGCACAGCATGCAGTTGTGGTACGGCATTTATAGGGTAAAAACAGGCAATGAGGAGGCAACATACCGCCTGTCAAATACCTCTGAAAAATGACTGAACGCAGATCGCTTTTAAGAGGCATGGCAGTTCTGGCTCTCGCAAGCGGTGTCCTGTTCTCAGCACTTTCCGGAAGAAAGGTGCAGGAGTGCATGCTCACGTGTCCTGTGACAGATGCTGGTGCCAAGTGGACTATTTAAACTGGGTCAGTACCCAGGATCAGTGCTGTCTTGTCTACACAGTTCCTGTGTATTCTGCAACCTATTTCTTTGCATCTGTTCCAGTTATTGACCCGGCTTGTTCTGACTACTCCTTTTCTCCGCTTGCTCTGATCCCGGCTTGCCCTTGACTCTGCTCCTGCCTGCTCCTGTTTTTACCAAGCTGCTGATTGTTGCCGACCCGGTCTGTACCTTGACTCTGCTTCAGCCTCGGCACCTGTACCTGATCTGCCTGCCTGTGTATGACCCAGCCTGTTGACCCTGCCTGTGGTCTAGTCATTGCAGAACCCCTGCACTGCTAGCCGCTGTGGATGCTCTCCTACCTACTGCTTCCAAGTGCCAGCCTGTTCCTATTCACAGTCTACCTGCGGGCCTTTGGCATTCCTGCTTGCTGACCTCTTTCCACGAGTTCACCAGGAGATCCAGTCCAGCCTTACTACTAGCAACACTATCAGGCACGCGTGCCACTCTGCACTCCCGTGCCACCTGTCTGCTCTACCAGAGGCCTGGAGTCAGAGATGTAAGAGAGGCCTTCCTCTGCATATCAGGCTCTTCTACCAGGTACGTGACACCAGTGCTATACCTTTTCTCCATTTTCTAAATTGCTGCATTTGTAAATTTCAAAAGCCAATATAAAAAGGAATTGTAGTGGTAAACAACTTGTGGGTTTAACTAATTATTTTTTTGTATAATTCCCCTTTAAGGGGGCATGACAGGCATTTTGTCCTATGCCTACATACGTTTGCTAATAGGTGTCCCTCGTTCCCATCTCAGAAAATTGGGAGGTATGTGAATCATGGGAGATGTGATGCAAAGAAAGGGTAATGCTATGGGAGTCAATAGACTATAAAACGAAACATACAAAAGAAAAACCTGGCGCTGAGAACTAACTACCAAAGAAGAAACCCAAAAAGTTTACATATGGCCAAAAATGTGTTAAAAATTAAGTGAAAAAATAGCATGGGGAAAAAATAGCATGGAGAAAAATCTGTATGGAAGAAATAGCCTTGGGTCCTGAGTCGGGGGTGCAGCTGCAGCTGTCTCAAAATCAATCCCAAATGATAGAAGCACTGAACAAAGAAGGAGTTTTAGTGCTCACCAACACAGAAAAATACACCAAGGCTAAACGTGTTGGAATACAATGTCACAGTTTAATGTGATAAAATTATTAAACACTTGTCCACAGAAGCTCCGTGGGAAGATGGCAATAAGAAATAACCCCATGCGCAGGTCACCATAAGAAACATGGACTATGGAACAATACCTGCATAGGTGGTTGATTCCATTGCTGATGTATTCAGGAAAGCCGATGGTAAGGGGCTGTCTGTAGTATAGGTGAAGGATCACACCAGGGAGTGCATCACAGAGGAGAGGAGGAGGGGCAGTCCACGGCGTCCGCTCGAGCTGAATGTGGTGACACCTCTGTGCGCACAGGAGCATCAGCCACACACACAGGGCTCGACGGCTCCTCCAGCACTCCTGTGTCCTGAGCCGCACCGACTGATGACGTCACCAGACCAAGGACACAGCAACAGATTGTAGATGGTATAAACAGCAAGGGTCCACACACGGAGTTTCAGTGAGACAATGGGGGAACGATTATAAACGCCAAATTTGAGATGTCCTCGGATCTGAGGAAGGGGCGAGTCCCCGAAACAAGTCATCTCAAATTTGGGGTTTATAATCGTCTTATAAAATCGTTTATAAAACGCCTTCTTTGTTCAGGCTATAAAACTACAATTCCCAGTGTGAGATGGGTATAAAGAGACAGAGAGAGAGAGCTGTATATTCACAGGCCGAGTACTGAGGATTTTTCTCTGAGGTGTGCACATTGCTGCTCCTCTATGCACAGCAAGACTTTACTTGGACTGCACTCATGCTTAAAGACTTGGTCTCAACACTAGCCAGCTGTAGAACTAGCGCTAAAGACTGTTCACTCACAAATAGGGAATGTTGCCTGTTGTCCATAGTAAGAGCCGAGGAACCTCTTTAGGTAGCTTTAAATTTCATTGCTGTCATTCATAAAGAGTGCACTCCAAAGTGGATATAGCCTACTGTTTACAGAGGAGTTCTAGCGGTATTGATTATCATTGCTGTTACTGTTTTCTAATGCCATATTGGGTTAATTTACCACTAACCAGTCTGATGTTTGCTTTGCTGATAATGAACCTTAGTTGTGTGCAGGGTATCTATGTATGTACTCTCCATAGCAGTGCAGAATCCAATGGCTTAACCTGGTGTGTCAATGGGGTTGAGGTTGTTCTCAGAGTCAAAGCAGAAGAACAGAGAACCCAATCTACCAAGCGGCTCCTGCGGGGGTAGTGCTACCTTATAATAGGAAGTATCTGAACAAGAATCTTCAATGCTGGTACATAGATATTATTTTAATATAAGCTTCACATGTTAAAAGATTGAAAAATGTTCTAGGAATCCCATTAACATGCTAAAGCGTAACTAGTATGTAAATTATATCTTTCAAAATTTGTCTGCTACATCCCCCCACTTTGCCATTTAAACGACAGGCTGATTGGGGATAGTGCTCGGCAGAGGAGAAGGTTGGAGATGGGGCTGGACCAAGAAGAAAGCGATGGATGGTGCTGGACTCAGGAGAACGTCTGGGATGGTTCTGGTCTAAGGAGAGAGTTGGGGGGGTGGTAATGGGCTGAAGAGAAAGTCAGGGATGGTGCTGGACGTGGAGAAAGCTTGGGATGATGCTGGCCTGAGGAGAAAGTTGGGAATTGTGCTGGACTGAGGAGAAAGATGGGGATGGCAAAAGACAGAGGAGAAAGTCAGGGATGGCAAAGGACAGAGGAGAAAGTCAGGGATGGGGCTGGGCTGAGGGGAATGTCAGGGATGGGGTTGGACTGGGGAGAAAGTCAGGGATGACGCTGGATTGAGGAGAAAGGTAAGGTTAGCACTGGGCAAATGAGAAAGTTGGGGATAGTGCTGGACAGAAGATAAATTTGGGGATGGTGCTGGACCAAGCAGAAACCTGGAGATGGTGCTGGACTAAAGAGGAAGATCAGGGATGGCACTGGACTATGGAGAAATTTGGGGGTGGTACAGGGCCAAGCAGAAAGTCCTGGATAGCACTGGGCCAAGAAAAAGCTGGGGATGGCACTGGAATGAGGAGAAAGTTGGGGGTGGTACTGGACTAAACAAAGTCAAGGATAGCACTGGGCCAAGGAAAAAAGCTGGGGATGGCACTGGACAGAGAAGAAAGTCGGAGATGGTGCTGAACCAAGCAGAAAGTCGGGGATGGCACTGGGCCAAGGAGAAAGCTAAGAATGGCATTGGAGAAAGGAGAACATTGGCGGGATAGCACTGGACTGAGGAGAAAGTGTGGCAAGGGAAACTGAGATTGGCAATAAAAAAAAAAAAAAAAAGGAGTTCTACTTTAACACAATCCTTTTCATGTTTAAACTGGTGAAATCTGTGATTGATTGCATGCACAGCCATCACTTCACCATTGGGAGTCATTTGTTCTATCAGTCAATGATTAGTTGCTGTAGAGATTAATCACGTGGGGATTTACAATTGTGACTGAGTTAGTAAAAATCTATTGCGTAGCTTTTGCACAAAAGTTTAAACCTTGTCATTTAAAAGCCCGGAGAGGAAGGGGTTACAGATGGGCTCTCAATCAATCCCCTTTCAGCTGCCGCTGTTTGCAGTGCGGATTACATCTCAGAGAAATCTCAAACCCAACTTTTGCTTTTCTGGCATCTGTGTGATCATAGAGACAGATGGGTGCAGAATACTTTAATGCACCCGATTTAAAATCTTTCTGGAAATAGTTTTTTTACCTAGTTATGCAAATAAACTTGTGTGAAGGAGGAAAAGGGGTGCCTAATTAAAGTCAAACTTTGGGGAAAACAAAAGTTAACCGTTGACGCTCATTTACTTTTGTGTTGCTTGCGGCATACCCACCGAAAGTCCACGTACATCACTGGTCGTTAAGTGGATAGGGTGATCCACTACACTACAAGGGATAAACAGGGACTTCACTTGCCCCTCTGTTTTTCTTTATCCCTCCCCCTTACCTGTTGTGCAGGTTGTCCTAGGTTCAGATACTTACCTGCCTAAGAGAATCAGTTGTGGCAAGTCTCTGATCAGGTGCCACAACCTGGGTCTCACACCACCATCTTGGTCCACCTCTTTCATCAGAAGCTAGCTGCCTTTTCCAGGTTGATGAGCATGTGGGTGGGGCTAAAGTGCCCCAGTGGGGGGCACTAAGAACTACACTCAATAATTAAACAATAACTCACCCTAGCTCCACCGCACTGTGGGAAGATAAAGAGCTAAGTGTCGGTGCTCAGGCTGAACGTCCAAACCAAATGTTATATGAATAGAGCCAGCACACGAAAAGGCTTCTTCCAAGTAAAATTCTTTATTCCAACATGGATAGCGGTGACAACATGCTGATGCGTTTCGGCTTTACGCTTTGCTCATAGCAGGCTATGAGCAAGGCGTAAGCCGAAACGTGTCAGCATTTGTCATGTTGTCACCGCTATCCATGTTGGAATAAAGAATTTTACTTGGAAGAAGCCTTTTTGTGTGCGGATTCTATTCATATAACATACACTCAATAATTGCCTAGGTTCTAAGCAGGAGTTTGCGCTCATGTGGAATCAGCATTAAAGCGGATCTCCAGACTTAGAAGCAAGCCACAAATAAATCTCTAGCAACCCAAGGCTAACTTGCTATACTTTTAACACTAAGCACACCAGACACCACTACAGTTAGAGAATACCAACTCCCAGGTGGGCAGCATTTAGGGACTGGTGCTGCTTAGTGCTGCACTGTAATCCACCAACCGAGCAATACATGTCACATCACTCCCAGTGACATGTCCACAGTTACCAATGGATACAGGAAAAAAAACCTCACTGTAACAAAATGCTTGCTCTCTCTCCTTGCATCTGTCTCTCAGGGTCCCCCTCTTTCCATAGCATACTTCACCGTGACTCCCAGGCTAGGTCCCTAGATACGCTGTGCCATGGATCCGGTCCCAGTATGTCTGCAACTGACTGCAAGTGAAGGTGCCAAGTGGTGATACCACATGTGTGAGACTTTTACGCAACCTGGCTACATACAGAGGCCCAGCATCCAAGTAGCACCGTCAGACGTTCTAGGAGCATAAATTACACATATAATTTCCTGACAACCTATCACATTTTTGAATGCCCTGGAGCACCAGGACAATAAAAAACCCCACAAAATGACCCCATTTTGGAAATCAAACACCCCAACGTAAAATCTTTGAGGCATAATGAGTCTTTTGAACAAGGTAATTTTTTCCACAAGTTTTTGGAAAATGTGGAAAGAAAATGAAAACATTTAATTTATACAATATTTCTAACACATAGCATGTACATAACAAAAATTGCACCCCAAAATACATTCTGCTATGCCTCCTAAGTATGGCGATACCACGTATGAGATTTTTTCACAGCCTGACCACATACAGAGGCCCAACATTCAAGTAGCACTGTCAGGTGTTCTAGGAACATAAAATACACATCTAATTTCCTGACAACCTATCATTTTTGAAGGCCCTTAATGATTCTAACACATAGCACGTACAAAGAATTACACTCCAAAATACATTTTATTGAGGAAAGGGTAAAAAAAAAGTATTAACCTCTGGTTTTAGTAGTGCAGTTGTTCACAACGTTGACATCAGCAAACTGCTCACCCACAGGACGCCATACACGCTGTCTGCCATCTGCCCTATACAGTGAAAACTGGGATTCATCCGTGAAGAGAACACATCTCTCCTAAGTGCCAGGATGCCATTGAATGTGAGTATTTGCCCACTCAAGTCGGTTACGACGACGAACTGCAGTCAGGTTGAGACCCCGATGAGGACGACGAGCATGCAGATGAGCTTCCCTGAAACGGTTTCTGACAGTTTGTGCAGAAATTCTTTGATTATGCAAACCGATTGTTCTAGCAGCTGTCTGGGTGGTTGGTCTCAGACCATCTTGGAGGTGAAGGTGCTGGATGTGGAGGTCCTGGGCTGGTGTGGTTACACGTGGTCTGCGGTTGTGAGGCCGGTTGGATGTACTGCCAAATTCTCTGAAACGCCTTTGGAGATGGCTTATGGTAGAGAAATGAACATTCAATTCACGGGCAACAGTTCTGGTGGCCATTCCTGCAGTCAGCATGCCAATTGCACGCTCCCTCAAAACTTGGGACATCTGTGGCATTGTGCTGTGTGATAAAACTGCAAATTTTAGAGTGGCCTTTTATTGTGGCCAGCATA
This sequence comes from Pelophylax lessonae, assembly GCF_965119305.1. NCBI lineage: Eukaryota > Metazoa > Chordata > Amphibia > Anura > Ranidae > Pelophylax > Pelophylax lessonae. The sequence continues at coordinate 27,241,043 of NC_138778.1, forward strand.
AGGCACACCTGTGCAATAATCATGCTGTCTAATCAGAATCTTCATATGCCACACCGTGAGGTGGATGGATTATCTTGTCAAAGAAGAAGTGCTCACTTACACTGATTTAGACAGATTTATGAACAATATTTGAGAACGAGAGCCGCACGGCTCCGCCGTCATTTGACGGTGGGCGGGCAGCAAGTGGTTAAAGGCGCAGGGGCACACTGGACACCCAGCACAATGGCAGAAAAGATGCCCAGTGCGCCCCCTCACCAGTATTCCAACAGTACAAATGGCCACTGCCCCCACCTACACCTGGACTTTGCAGCAAGGAGCACATGGAAGGAGCACATGAATTTGGTCAACTAAAATACGACTAAAACTAAAACAATTCAAATGACTTAAATCCGACCATAACTAAAATGGCATTTTAGTCAAAACACTATGACTAAATCTAAATCAAAATTTGACATCAAAATTAAAACTGAAAGAAGCCTGATTAAATAAACATCTTAAACCACCAGCCAATTTTGCTCGAAGAGAAATAGAAGAGCATGCGATCCACAAAGTGTAAAATCTTCAAATCAGCCTTTATTAAAATAGTATTACACTTACAGATAATATAATACAAATGCGCATTGAAATAACACTTAAGCTGGCCAAAACATACAGCCTCCATGTCACTTCCGGTTGCACGTTGACATCAGCACATAGCACTTCCCTACGTGTTTCGTCACACGTAATGTCTTCCGGGGCATAGGTGCCATGCTGCGTCATCTCTTATTATAAATACCATTGACAACCAAGGCTCATTTTGGATCACATATATAAATAAAATATATAAATAGTGTATAAGTAGTGTATAAATAGAAGGATGGTCAAACCTCACTATGGATATAGTGGACCAAGCCTCTCTAAAAACAATATTGATCCAAGCCTCATTTCGAAACAAAAAAACTCAAAATAAAATGGCCATTTCAATTTTAACTGCCATCTTGTGTATATTTAGCAAAAATGCACTAAACATAGTTATTCCATATTTTCAGAACAACCAAATGTTAAGTTAATATTTTACACAAGGGTGATCCAGACAAAAAACAAATACACATTTGAATAGTAAAGTGTACATAAAAAACAGCTAATTAGACTACAAATATAAAAATGACATCAAACATAATATTCCGTTTAATAAAATCCCTTTGTGATATAAAATTCACTGTAGTTATAATCACTAAATACACACTTTACAATCATTACATTGCCAAACAGCTACTGTATGGAGTGCCATAATTAAGGAGACAATGTGCAAATAAAGTGGATTACTTAGTTGTCTCATTAACGCAGGCCTTTACCCCTAGTCCATGAATGGGTCATGTATTCTAGTGGATAGAGTCGCCAGGTGCTGTGTGCAGGCAGCCACTTCATGTCTATGTATGGCCAGCTCAAGCTATCAGAAGAGGAGGGAGGAGGCAGCATTTCGATGTGTGTGTATATATATATATATATATATATATATATATATATATATATATATATATATATATAACCTCCTATTTCTAATGTTTCCCCAGGAGAAGAGATGTCTAAGCACATCCTCTGCATATTACCAGACATCAACATTTCTACGGCTATTTTATTTTAAGAGGTTAAATGACAGTTGGATTTTGTGTGAATAATTGGTGGAATTGGTAATCTCTAGGTGGCTTAAATTCATGGATTTCATGTGTTGAGTGGGAGAAAGCTTCTTGTCAAAACATTCCTTCCATGCTGCATTTATAGCGCCTAAATGTCATGCATTCAGTATTTATGTTCTTCTCGCTTTTTTTTAATGGATATCTCTATATCAGGGGTCACCAACCTTTTCCACATTAGGCTTCGTGTTCACAACTATTAGACAACCGACGTGTCATTGAACAAAACATATTTGCACCCATAGTTGTACTTCTAAAGGTAGTATATAATTAATTATTGAGTTTACTGGCCAGCAGTACAAATGAGCACATAAAATGTAATAAAGTGGTTCTAAATCCTAAACGTTTTCTTACCTTAAAACATTCCCTGCGTTAAGGTTAAAAAATGTTTAGGTAGTAACATCACCCAATCATCTACCTTGTACTTGCCTGAGTCCTTACTCGATCCAGCACTGTGCCCACCTGTAAGCCCCCCGTTCACACTGACTGCGGCTTTGAAATTGTGCGACTTCACTTGAAATCGCACAATTTCAAAGCCCTATGTCAGTGCGACTTCAGGTGTGACTTGGCTGACATCTGTGCAACAAATGTCTATGCAAGTCGCACCTGAAATCGTCAAAAATAGTGCAGGAACTTTTTTTTAAATCAGTGCAGCACCACAAAGTCGGCATCGCACCAATTTGAACAGTTTTATTGGCAACAATGGGGTGCAACTTATCATGCGATTTGAACCTGCCAAACAGGTTGCACCGGTTGCGATTTGAACCTGCCTAACAGGTTGCACCGTTGTGAACGGAGGCTAATGGCTTTCCCTGCTCTCACAGGCTTTGCTGAGGCAGCAGGAGCCATGGCCAAGCGGCTTCCTATGGTGGCACACCAAGAAGAGGAGGAGCCAGAAATGCCTGCTGATCGGGGGCAGCTCTCTGAAATTGTATTGCACAGAGCAGGTAAAATATAACATGTTTGCTATTAAAAAAATAAACAAATAAATACATTTTAGTGCAGAGCGACTTCAGCGGGGCTTGCAAACAACTTCTCTAATAGAAGTCAATGCAAGTAGTGCAGGAACCTTTTTCTAAGTTGGAGCGACTTGAGTTGCTCTGATTAGAACAGTTCCATTGCACTGAATGGAGCGTGACTTGTCAGGTGGCTAAATCGCCTGACAAGTTGCCCCAGTGTGAACCAGTACTAAAGCCTCGTACACACACAACGAGTGTTGGCCGTGAATTTTCGGCCAACGTCCGATCGGCCGATTTTCGGCTTGTTAGTATGATGCTTCCGACAACCGACTCCGACTTTTCGGCCGAACAAAATCTGGTGTGCATGCTATAAAATTTTTGTTGGCCGTCAACAGAATGGCCGATTTTCCGTCAGTCAGTACAGATTTCGGCAGACAAAAATCTGATGAGCAAGACTGGGCATGCTCAGAGAAGAAAAAACACACGGAAAGTAAACCAGCACATGACATCACTTCTGAAGTTGATTTTCGTTGGCCGAGAAAATTCGTGTGCAGTCTAGAGCACATTTCAACCAACACAACAACACTGGACAAAAGACGGACGATCGGTCGGCCGATAATCGTTGCGTGTGTACGAGGCATTACAATCATTTTAACAAGTGCACTCTAAAAACAGGTTCAGCCCTAAAGCATGTACAGAATATTAGACCTCAGATAATCCCCAGCACATGCCCTTCGCACCTTAGATCAGCCCCTATTTATGTACTTCAGACCTCATAACAGCGACAATGCATGCTCTTAAAGTGGTTATAAACCCTTACATATACCCAATGAAGTGACTAGCCTCAGGTGATACACAGAGATCAAAAACATATCCTCCTACCTAACTTTAACTTGTTGATCTGCAGTCTTCTCTCCTCTACATCCATTCAAAGTCTAGAATTTATAAAGCTTGTCTGAGCTGTCAGGGAAAAGAGGGCGGAGAGCTGAAGTTACACTCTGCTGAGCTCAGTGAGGAGAGCTCTGAGAGCTGATTTGAGGGAAGGGACACACACAGCTCACAGGAACAGAGGTGAGGCTGTCAATCACAGGCTGTGTGCTAAAGCTTCCTCCCCATCACCTTTTTTCTCTTGTCAAAAATTTACAATTGTTGTAAGACTTCAAATCAACTCCAGTGCATGCACTTCAGACCTCAAAGCAGCACAGTACACCAAAGTCCTTTCTGAAAACTGCCGGGCTTTCGGGGAGGTCAGAGAAGTGGGTGTGCCAGGCTTTGTAATTGACAACCCAGTGCACTGCCAGATACAGCCAATAACAATGGGGGGGCATCACCTTTGGTTTAACAAAAACAGCATTATTTTGAAATAGTACACTTATAACACACACAGCCTTTGATTTCAACAATATGTTTGCAGTTCGAATTCGAATGGAAGTCAATGTAAAATTAGAGTTGAATTTCGATTTGAATTTCGGAAATTCATTATTCGATGAATTCAGTAAAATTTGTTTGCACTGTAATTCGGGGATTCGGCTATGTCCGAATCACCGAATAACGAAAAATTTGTCTGAATATTTATTCGGAACGAAAAGAACCGCACATGTCTACCAAGCCCTGGTCTCTGCTAAGTGCGACGCTAAACTTGCTGCTATCAATTCAATATCAATAAAAAACCAACAGATCACCTGTGCTCAAGTAAAAGCAAAATATCACAAGTAGTATGTTAAAGCTGTTAGCACAATTCTCCTGGTAAAGAAAAATAACGATAATAAAACATAAATTAATAAAAATCCAAATGTTTAAGAAAAACATCTCATAAAAAGTCCAATAAGTGCGGGTCCACACAGAAGGAGGGCTGGGAAAGATCCATCACCAAAGAAAAGGTTCACACTGACCCTTCCTCCAAATGGTGGACTATTTGGTCAGAAGTAGGGATGATGATGATGATCGAACTTTTCAAAAGTTCGGTTCGGCCAGAACATTCGAACTTCCCGAAAGTTCGGCCCGGATTTCAGAACCCCATTGAAATCAAAGGGACCAGAACTTCGTTAATCAAAAAACACCATTTTGAAGCCCCTAAAAAGTGCCTAGGGTTCTGGGTCATACCCCAGGAACTATTAATCACACAAAAAAAAAGTTCTTAACCGGTTGCCGACTGCGCACAGTATATTTACTGCGGCAGTCAGCCCCGGCCAGGCAGAGTGACGTAGATCTACTTCACTCGCCTGTCACTGGCATTTGAGCCAATAGCGGGCGAGAGCGCGCCCGCTGAGGCGCGCGCCCGCCTTGGCTCGTTCAGGGAGGAGTGCGGGCATGTGACCGGCGGACCCGATGTCCGCCGGTCACACGGCGATCGTCGGTACAGTGGGAGAAAGGCAGAGCGGCTTATGTAAACAAGCCGCCTGTCATTCTCCCCTGTGTAAAAATGGAGATCAGACGGTTCTCCTATGTAGAACCGTTGATCTCTGTTTTTACACTAGTAGCCAAGTCCCACTACAGTTAGAAGCACGCCCCTAGGACACACTTAACCCCTCCCTGTCCAATACAGTTAACCCCTTCCCTGCCAGTGTCATTTTTACAGTAACAGTGCATATGTATAACACTGATTACTGCAGTAATGTCACTGGTACCCCCAAAAGTGTCAAAAATGTCAGTCAAGGGTCCGATCTGTCCGCCGCAATGTCGCAGTACCGCAAAAAAAATCACAGATCGCTGCCATTACTCATTAAAAAAAAAAAACACCAAAAATGACAAAAATCTTTCCCTTTGTTAGTAAACGCGATAACTTTTGCGCAAACCAATCAAAATACGCTTTTTGCGATTTTTTTTTTACCAAACATATGTAGCATAAAACAATTTGGCCGAAAATGTTAACAAATTTAGATTTTTACATTTTTTTGGGGGGGGGAATTTCATATAAAAAAAAGTGAGAAATATTGTTATTTTTGCAAAAATTACGCTCTTTTTTTGTTTATAGCGCATGATCAAAAAATCACACAGGTGATCGAATACCACCAAAAGAAAGCTCTGTTTGTGGGAAAAAAAGGACGTGAAATTAGTTTAGGTAAAGCGTAGCACGACCGCGCAATTGTCCGTTAAAGTCACGCAGTAAAAAATCGCAAAAAAAAAACCCTGGTCAGGAAGGGGGTAAAATCTTCCGGGGCTTAAGTGGTAAAATTGTCATTTTTTTGATAGAGAGCCAATTATTAGAAGAAAAAAAAAATAAAAAAAAAATATCTTTGGATTTAGTATCTGGGGTGTCTAAAAAGTGTACCTGTGAAGTTTCAGCTCTGTAGCATGTCCAGAACCATAAAAAAAAAGATTGTTTGTATTAGAACACTTATAGAACAGGTTAGTGGCTTCTCGCTTTTCACACCTTGCCGATTTAGTAGCAGGCATTTTTTTGGGCATTTTTTGTGTTCTTTTGAGGCACGAAAAACATCTGAACTTGAGTATATGGGTATATATAGTGAAAAAACTATCAGCGCAAGACTAAGTGAAATTCAAATGTGTATAAATGTGCTAGAATAAATCAATATATAAATCCGGCTGCATACACAAATTGTGTCCACACCTCACAACAAAAACATAAAAATCAAAAAACGTGCTGCGCCAGAAGTGCACAAAAATAATAAGTGATTAATGAATCAACAAGTGTTATCAACAAAATATAGTGTCCATCATATGTGCTCTGATGAAACATAAATGTTCATATAAAGTGCTCCAAAGTAATGATTAGTATATCCAGGTGATGACAGGACAGCCTCAATCCCTTGTGAATCAAGCAGGAACCACCAGTGTGTGAACTCCCTCCACCAGTAAGATTGGCCTCTCACCTTGATACCAGACCCAAACGGGCCAGCATGAGCATATCAGGGGATAAACAGACTATCACAGGTAACCTCTCCAGCCTTCACCTCCGGGGGTCGCCAGGACATAAAATAAAGATAAAGCAAAGATCTAGTGCTCTCTGAATGTAAATAATGAGCTTTTATTGAGCATAAAGGGGTGACTCACATTTGTTGGGCACTCAGCCGTGCCTGCTGTTATGGCATTCAGTGTTAGAGAGTAGCACCCGAGCGATCGGCGTCAGGCACGCAGGCTCCGCCTCCCTATACGCGTTACGCCTGGAGCGTGGGCTCCGTTTGGCTTCTTCGGTAGGGGTGAAGTTTGCATGTCCAGCCTCGCCTATTTACCAATGCTGCTAACGGTGGATTGGCCAGCGGTCACATGTCCTCCTCACTCTGAGCTATGCACAGGACACCGGAACCAAAAGATACACTTCCTGTGATCTTCGGTGTCACTAGCTATTATATCGAGGGGGCAATTTGAAACATATATAGATCTACTAAATCACTACCAGAGACCGCGTGACTGCGCCGCCATCCCCCGGGTGTTTCTCCTAAAATCATCGCATAAAAACATCTTTATTACATAAAATCGCATCATAAAATCGCATTAAATCAAATTATTGCCATAATGTTAAAAACTCACAAAATATATTATTGGTAAAAGTGGAATACCTCTAATATATTGCTAATTCTATAAAATGACACAAAAAAAAAAAAAAAAAAAAATATTTTATGTATATAAAAATATATAAAAATTAAAAATCTGTATAAAAACTATGACAAATGTCTATATATTAAATGATGAATATTGAGTGAATCAATATTCATCATTTAATATATAGACATTTGTCATAGTTTTTATACAGATTTTTAATTTTTATATATTTTTATATACATAAAATATTTTTTTTTTTTTTTTTTTTTTTTGTCATTTTATAGAATTAGCAATATATTAGAGGTATTCCACTTTTACCAATAATATATTTTGTGAGTTTTTAACATTATGGCAATAATTTGATTTAATGCGATTTTATGATGCGATTTTATGTAATAAAGATGTTTTTATGCGATGATTTTAGGAGAAACACCCGGGGGATGGCGGCGCAGTCACGCGGTCTCTGGTAGTGATTTAGTAGATCTATATATGTTTCAAATTGCCCCCTCGATATAATAGCTAGTGACACCGAAGATCACAGGAAGTGTATCTTTTGGTTCCGGTGTCCTGTGCATAGCTCAGAGTGAGGAGGACATGTGACCGCTGGCCAATCCACCGTTAGCAGCATTGGTAAATAGGCGAGGCTGGACATGCAAACTTCACCCCTACCGAAGAAGCCAAACGGAGCCCACGCTCCAGGCGTAACGCGTATAGGGAGGCGGAGCCTGCGTGCCTGACGCCGATCGCTCGGGTGCTACTCTCTAACACTGAATGCCATAACAGCAGGCACGGCTGAGTGCCCAACAAATGTGAGTCACCCCTTTATGCTCAATAAAAGCTCATTATTTACATTCAGAGAGCACTAGATCTTTGCTTTATCTTTATTTTATGTCCTGGCGACCCCCGGAGGTGAAGGCTGGAGAGGTTACCTGTGATAGTCTGTTTATCCCCTGATATGCTCATGCTGGCCCGTTTGGGTCTGGTATCAAGGTGAGAGGCCAATCTTACTGGTGGAGGGAGTTCACACACTGGTGGTTCCTGCTTGATTCACAAGGGATTGAGGCTGTCCTGTCATCACCTGGATATACTAATCATTACTTTGGAGCACTTTATATGAACATTTATGTTTCATCAGAGCACATATGATGGACACTATATTTTGTTGATAACACTTGTTGATTCATTAATCACTTATTATTTTTGTGCACTTCTGGCGCAGCACGTTTTTTGATTTTTATATGGGTATATATACCACTATACACAAGTTCAGATGTTTTGCCTGCCTCTAAAGAACCCAAAAAATGCCCAAAAAAACGCCTGCTACTAAACCGGCAAAGTGTGAAAAGAGCGAAGCCATATTACAGTTCTATAATTGCACTAATACAAATGATCTTTTTTTATGGTTCTGGACATGCTACAGAGCTGAAACTTCACAGGTAAACCTTTTAGACCCCCCCCCCCCCCCCCCCAGACACAAAATCACACAAAAAAAGTTCTTAAAAATTTTCATTTTTGATAGAGAGCCAATTATTGAAAAAAAAAATTCTTTGGATCTAGTGTCTGGGGGGTATAAAAAGTGTACCTGTGAAGTTTCAGCTCTGTAGCATGTCCAGAACCAGAAAAAAAAGATAATTTTTCAGTAGAGCAGGGATGGTGGGACCCTCCTTTTACACCTATATGATCCTTTTTTTCTGGTTCTGGACATGCTACAGAGCTGAAACTTCACAGGTACACCTTTTAGACCCCCCAGACACAAAATCACACAAAAAAGTTCTTAAAAATTGTAATTTTTGATAGATTTTTGATAGAGAGCCAATTATTGAAAAAAAAAAATTCTTTGGATTTAGTGTCTGGGGGGTCTAAAAAGTGTACCTGTGAAGTTTCAGCTCTGTAGCATGTCCAGAACCATTAAAAAATATCATTTGTATTAGAACACTTATAGCACAGGATAGTGGCTTCTCGCTTTTCACACCTTGCCGGTTTAGTAGCAAGCGTTTTTTTTGGGCATTTTTTGGGTTCTTTGGAGTCAGGAAAAACATCTGAACTTGTGTATAGTGGTATATATACCACTATACACAAGTTCAGATGTTTTGCCTGCCTCCAAAGAACCCCAAAAAATGCCCAAAAAAACGCTAGCGTAGAAAAAAAAAAAAAACGCCCAGGTGTGTTGTTGCCGACCTTTTTTTTGGGGTTTTTGGAGGCAGGCAAAACATCTGAACTTGTGTACACACACATACTTATATGTATTTTACACTTAGACATATATAGGTGTTATAGGAGCGTAACCATATTAGTGTAAATGATTTCATTAGCGCAAGCATATATTTCTGCTACTATCACACCTATATATGTCTAGGTGTGTATATACATATAAGTATGTGTGTATATATACCCGTATACACAAGTTCAGATGTTTTTCCTGACTCCAAAGAACCCAAAAAATGATCATCAAGGTGTGAAAAGCGAGAAGCCACTATCTTGTGCTATAAGTGTTCTAATACAAACAATCTTTTTTTTTTATGGTTCTGGACATGCTACAGAGCTGAAACTTCACAGGTACACTTTTTAGACCCCCCAGACACTAGATCCAAAGACATTTTTTTTTTTTTCAATAATTGTCTCTCTATCAAAAATCTATCAAAAATGACAATTTTTAAGAACTTTTTTTTGTGTGATTTTGTGTCTGGGGGGTCTAAAAGGTGTACCTGTGAAGTTTCAGCTCTGTAGCATATCCAGAACCATGAAAAAAAAATCATTTGTATTAGTGCAATTATAGAACAGGTTAGTGGCTTCTCACTTTTCACACCTTGCCAGTTTAGTAGCAGGCGTTTTTTTGGCATTTTTTTGGGTTCTTTAGAGGCAGGCAAAACATCTGAACTTGTGTATAGTGGTATATATACCCGTATACACAAGTTCAGATGTTTTGCCTGCCTCCAAAAACCCCAAAAAAATGCCTGCAACAACACACCTGGGTGGGTTTTTTTTTGACGCTAGCGTTTTTTTGGGCATTTTTTGGGTTCTTTGAAGGCAGGCAAAACATCTGAACTTGTGTATAGTGGTGTATATACACACATACTTATATGTATATACACACCTAGACATATATAGGTGTGATAGGAACAGAAATATATTGGTGTTAATTATTTCATTAGCGCAAGTCGTTTTTTCTGCTCCTTTCACACCTATATATGTGCAGGTGTATATATACAGACATGTGTGTGTATATATACCCCCTATACACCATGTTCAGATGTCATGCCTGACTCCAAACATGTGCTCAAAAAATCACTATAGACGCCTGCAGCCAAAAAGAATGCTGACGGCAGCGAAGCCATATTACTGCAGCGAAAGTGACTTCAGAAAAACTATCTTTTCTCTATAGCGGTCACCCTGATATGGAAGGGTTTGGTCACCCTGCCATAGCAGTCACTGTCAGTTCACCCTACACTACATTACGGTCACCCTGATATGGAAGGGTTTGGTCACCCTGCCATAGCAGTCAGTTAACCCTACACTACATTACGGTCACCCTGATATGGAAGGGTTTGGTCACCCTGCCATAGCAGTCAGTGTCAGTTCACACTACACTACATTACGGTCACCCTGACACTTCACACTTTCCCTACAGAAACTAAATTTTTGCATCTAACTAAAGTGTAAAGGAGCACTCTAACTACACTAGATATCCCTTTCCTCACACTAATAAATGCTAAATGACACTTTTAAAGTTAAATTAACAGAACTGCTTCCACTCTCTTCCATGTCCTGTATAACAATGCTAGGAATTTGGCGGGGGCTATCTTACATACTGGGGGGCGTATTCACTAATGATTGGCCTAGGGACCCCCTAGTCACTCCAATCACATTCCTAGCATTCTCCTGCCCCCTCAATTGGCTTTTGCTAATGGTTCTGGTCCAATCACAGGCTTTTAAAGCCCATTTCCTGAACCATTGCATTTTGGTCAGTTCTGGTTGCCAAATTCCGAACTTTTTGGGCAAAAAGTTCTAAATTCGGCCGAACCTCGAACACCCAATGTTCGGGCCGAACCGATGGTCGACCCGAACCGTTTGATCATCCCTAGTCAGAAGTAGTCAAATGCGCTTAGAAGTATTCAACTCCAGCTCTCCATATGGGGTAGAAAAATCCTAAAGTGCTGACATGGTCCATCATGAACAGAATCTCACAGCATATGGCTTTTGTGGTGATTGCATTTCTTCTGTCTGGATCATCACCACCTTCATGCTGTATAAAACCTGTACATAATTCATAAAGCAAGTTGCATGCAATCCTAATGTGGCGATCCTTGAAAACAAGTGAAGTGACTTTAGGATTTTTCTACCTCATATTAGTGGAGAGCTGGAGTTGAATACTTCTAAGTGCATTTGACTACTTCTGACCAAGTAGTCCACCTTTTGGAGGAAGGGTCAGTGTGAACCTTTTCTTTGGTGCTTTTGACTACTTCTGACCAAATAGTCCACCATTTAGGATAAGGTTCAGTGTGAACTTTTTCTTTGGTGCTTTTGACTACTTCTAACCAAATAGTTCACCATTTAGGATAAGGTTCAGTGTGAACTTTTTCTTTGGTGCTTTTGACTACTTCTGACCAAATAGTCCACCATTTAGGATAAGGTTCGGTGTGAACCTTTTCTTTTTATGCTTTTGACTACTTCTGACCAAATAGTTCACCATTTAGGATAAGGTTCAGTGTGAACTTTTTCTTTGGTGCTTTTGACTACTTCTAACCAAATAGTTCACCATTTAGGATAAGGTTCAGTGTGAACTTTTTCTTTGGTGCTTTTGACTACTTCTGACCAAATAGTCCACCATTTAGTATAAGGTTCAGTGTGGACCTTTTCTTTGGTGTTTTTGACTACTTCTGACCAAATAGTCCACCATTTAGGATAAGGTTCAGTGTGAACCTTTTCTTTGGTGATGGATCCTTCCTAGCACCCTTTCTGTGTGGACCTGCACTCGTTGGACTTTTTACGAGATGTTTTTCTTAAACATTTGGACTCTTATTATTGTTTAAGCGCTGAATTTATGTTTTATTATAAATTCAATATCGCCACTGACTCCAGGCTGAAATGGAGAGTGGGTTTTTATTACCATTTAATTCCAAAAAATGTTTGCCATTACTGTAAATATATGAGTTTTTCCACAATTGGTTTTCCTTAAGGAGAACCTTTGTTATCCACATTTAACGGCATCACATTTCTGGTACACAATAGCCAGTTTCTGAATCCAGCACTTTGATAAACCATTCTATTTCAAATTAAAAGGATATAAATAGTATATATCGCCCAAAAAACACATGGGTATAACTGAACCTTATTTTCTTTTGAAATCAATTGGCATTCATTGGCACCAAGGGTTTTCTTAATGCAAAATGGGCAATAATATGGACCCCACTGTGAATTAATAACTAAGCGATAGTACCAGAGGCTTTTGTAAAAATTGAAACACACTGGTTTATTCGTTCTTGGCTGCAGTGGGGCCTCGGGATATAGCAATGTGTTATATTAATCTTCAGGAGAGGATAGAACATGGGCTCACAAAAAGTAATAATAAAACGTAATGTTTAGCTGAATGACTTAGTCCTTTCAATAATAAAGTGATCGATGGAAGGGCTCCAGACTTAGCGGCTTGACAAAGTATAAATAAGGCACAAAAAGACATTTGTCAGCAAGAACATAGTATTTTTTTAATATACATAATCCTGCAGTGTTTTGGGGTATATACAGTGTATATGTAGTCTACCAAGTACTGTGGGTGCCTCACAGCTTAGAGAATCTTCATTAATTCCAGTGTAACTTTTAAACACTATATAATACTGCAGCACCAAGTTCAATACTTAAAAAAGACTGTGGGATGTGGCGGAAACCTGTGGATATTTAAAGCGGAGTTCCACCCAAAAGTGGAACTTCCGCTTTAGGTATTCTAACCCCCTGACATGCCACATTTGGCATGTCATTTTTTTTGGGGGGGGGGGGAGCCTAGTTTTGACAGGTACCCGCTCCCACTTCCGCTCGGAGCGCCGCGTCGCCCTGAACGGAAGTTCTCCTCTCCCCCTCCCTCCCTGCAATCTTCTGGGACATGTCAGAGGTCCCAGAAGATTGCCGGCCAATCAAGACGCGCAGCGTGACTCGCGCATGCGCAGTGGGTACCCGGTTGTGAAGCCGCAAACTGTCACAGCCGGGTGACCACAGCAGTGATGCCGGCGCCGAGGGAGAGGATCGAGGCTTCGGGCGGCCGCATCGCTGGACCGTTGGACAGGTGAGTGAAATGGCTGGAACTCCGCTTTAAAATAAAAGCAAAGAAGAGAGGGTGTGCTGTGCCCACAGTGCATGGCAGCATATACATTAAATTTATCTAAATATACATGTGACGAACGCCCATTTGCTGGGACGTTCGTCACGGGTTACTGGAGGAGTGTGGAGGCCAGTCTCCTGCCCACGGACTACGGCCCTGGCTTGTAGGGGAGCGCGGCTCTGGTTGGAGGTGTATGCTGGGGGACCCTTTTGGGTACTGTTACTTTGAATTCAAGTCCCTGTCACCCCAAGCGACACAGACTTCGGGCCTAAGCTGCATATTACAACAAAGGACTTTACACCATGAGATACTAAGCAGATGCTAATGACATAAGACTCAGCTATGGTATACTGGGGGGATGTGAATTGACACTTAAGTTATAATAAGGTGTGTTGAAAATGGAGACAGGCAGTCTGAGAGCCTATGTCTTCTGCTTTCATCTGTTTAGAGGTTAAGTGTGTTCACACTTCTAGGAATGCGTATTCGGCTATGTTTTGGGCTTGTTGTTTGTTGAGTTAATTATGATAATGTTGCAATCTCATTCACCTATTGTCTCTTTCCAGATGACCAAGGTATTTTGACTATTTTCTGTACGCAATTGCATTTGCATATGATAATGAAATCAAACACATGAGACTGTATATATTGGAAGTGAGTTGTTGAATAAAGTGTCTTTTATTTTACCCTTCATCGAACTTAGGCTGATGTTTGGGGGGAAACTGAGGGGCCAGGTCACTGCATCACGTGAGATTCTAGAGACCTAAGACAGAAATACTTGGTCCAAGTATTGGGGATCCGTTACAATACACTCACCAGCCACTTTTTTAGGTATACCTTACTAGTACCGGGATGGACCCCCTTTTGTCTTCAGAACTGCCCTAATTCTTTGTTGCAAAGATTAACCACTTAAGCCACTTTTGCGATTTTTTACTGCGTGACTTTAACGGACAATTGCGCAGTCGTGCGACGCTGTACCTAAACAAATTTGACGTCCTTTTTTTCTCACAAACAGAGCTTTCTTTTGGTGGTATTTGATCACCTGTGCGATTTTTTTGATCATGCGCTATAAACAAAAAAAGAGCGTCAATTTTGCAAAAATAACAATATTTTTCTAATTTTTTTATATGAAATTCCCCCCAAAAAAATGTAAAAATCTAAATTTTTTAACATTTTCGGCCAATTTGTTTTATGCTACATATGTGTGGTAAAAAAATTAGCAAAAAGCGTATTTTGATTGGTTTGCGCAAAAGTTATCACGTTTACTAACAAAGGGAAAGATTTTTGTCATTTTTGGTGTTTTTTTTTTAAACGAGTAATGGCGGCGATCTGCGATTTTTTTTTCGGTACTGCAACATTGCGGCGGACAGATCGGACCCTTGACTGACATTTTTGACACTTTTGGGGTTACCAGTGACATTACTGCAGTATTCAGTGCTATACATATGCACTGTTACTGCAAAAATGACACTGGCAGGGAAGGGGTTAACTGTATTGGAGAGGGAGGGGTTAAGTGTGTCCTAGGGGCGTGATTCTAACTGTATAGGGACATGGCTATTGGTGTAAAAACAAAGATCAACGGTCCTACATAGTAGAACCGTCTGATCTTCATTTTTACACCAGGGAGAATGACGGGCGGCTTGTTTACATAAGCCGCTCCGCCTTTCTCCATTCACCGGAGCGATCGTAGTGTGACCGGCGGACATCGAGTCTGCCGGTCACACGCACTGACTTGTCAGTGAACGAGCCGCGGCGGGCGCGCGCCCGCCCGCAATTGGCTCTCAAGTCAGTGACAGGCGAGTGACGTACCGATACGTCACTCTGCCTGGTCGGGGCTGACCGCCGCAGTATATAGTCGTGCGGCGGTCGGCAACCGGTTAAACAAGGTGTTGAAAACTTTCTTTAGAGGTTTTGGTCCATATTGACATGATAGCAACACGGAGTTGCTGTAGATTTGTTGGCTGCACATCTATGATGCAAATCTCCCGTTCTGCCACATCCCAAAGGTGCTCTATTGAATGGAGATCTGGTGACTGTGGAGGCCATTGGAGTACGGTGACCTCATTGTCATGGTGAAGAAACTAGTGGTGAGATAATTTGAGCTTTGTGACATGGTGCATTATCCTGCTGGAAGGAGCCATCAGAAGAAGGGTACACTGTAGTCATAAAGGGATGGACATGGTCAGCAAGAATACTCAGGTAGGCTGTGGCGTTTAAACAATGCTTAATTGGTACTAAGGGGCCAAAAGTGTGCCAATAAATTATCCCCCACACCATTACACCACCAGCCTGAACCATTGATACAAGGCAGGATGGATCCATGCTTTCAAATTGTTTATGCCAAATTCTGACCCTACCATCTGAATGTCGCAGCTGAAATCGAGACTCATCAGACCAGGCAATGTTTTTCCAATCTTCTATTGTCCAATTTTGATGAGCCTGTGCAAATTGTAGCCTCAGTTTCCTGTTCTTAGCTGACAGGGTTGGACCCCGGTGTGGTCTTCTGCTGCTGAAGCCCATCTTCTTCAAGGTTCCATATGTTGTGCATTCGGAGATGGTATTCCGCATACCTTGGTTGTAACGAGTTGTTATTTAAGTTACTGTTGCCTTTCTATCTTTTCAAACAAGTCTGCCCATTCTCCTCTCGGAAAGGGAGGTTTGGTTCCTCAGGCCAAAAAGAAGAAAGGTGGGATTTTGTAGGCAACTTGCCTACAAAATCCCACCTTTCTTCTTTTTGGCCTGAGGAACCAAACCTCCCTTTCTGAATGTACTTAGGGATGATGACAACATAGTTTAATCTTCTTTGTATATCTCTAAAACCACCCCCTGCCCATTCTCCTCTGACCTCTGACATCAACAAGGCATTTTTGTCTTCACAACTGCCGATCACTGGATATTTTCTCTTTTTCGGATGATTCTCTGTAAACCCAAGAGATGGTTGTGCATGGAAATCCCAATAGATCCTCAGTTTTTGAAATACTCAGACCAGCCCGTCTGGCACCAACAACCATGCCACATTCAAAGTCACTTAAGTCCCCTTTCTTCCCCATTCTGGTGCTCAGTTTGAACTTCAGCAAGTCGTCTTCACCATGTCTAGATGCCTAAATGCATTGAGATGCTGCCATGGGATTGGATGATTAGCAATTTGTGTTACCAAGAAATTTACCAGGTGTACTTAATAAAGTGGCCGGTGTGTATTCTAGATTGTAAGCTCTAACGAGCAGGGCCCTCTGATTCCTGTTTCGAATTGTACTGTAACTGTATTGTCTTCCCCCACATTGTAAAGCACTGCACAAACTGTTGGCTCTATATAAATCCTGTATAATAATAATAATATTGGGTCGCTTGCCCTTACATGCACAGTCTTTATCTGTAGGGTTCAATATTGAGTTAGCCCACTCTTTGCAGCTATAACAGCTTAAATTCTTCTGGGAAGGCTGTCCACAAGGTTTAGAAGTGTGTCTATGGGGACGTTTATACATTCTTTCAGAAGCTCTCAGTCTTTGCTCTAATTTATCCTAAAGGTGTTCTATCGGGTTGAGGTCAGGCAGTCAAGTTCCTCCACCCCAAACTCGCTCAGAGCTAAAACCAAGCCATGAAGTCCGAAGAGTTGTCTGTAGACCTCTGAGACAAAATTGTATGGAGGCACAGATCTGGGGAAGGGTACAGAAAAATTTATGCAGCATTAAAGTGGGCCACTTGGCCAAACTAAGGGTTTGGGGGAGAAGGGCCTTAATCAGGGAGATGACCAATAACCTAATGGTCACTTTGACAGAGCTCCAGCATTTCTCTGTGGAACAACCATCTTTGCAGCACTCCACCAATCAGGCTTGTATGGTAGAGTGGCCAGAGGGAAGTCACTTCTTAGTAAAAGGCACATGGCAGCCCGCCTGGAGTTTGCCAAAAGGCACCTGAAGGACTCTTAGACCATGAGAAACAAAATTCTCTGGTCTGATGAAATAAAGATTGAACTTTTTGGCCTAAATGGCAAGTGTCATGTTTGGAGGAAACCAGGCATGCGCTCATCACCTGGCCAATTCCATCCCTACAGTGAAGCATGGCGGTGGCAGCATCATGCTGTGGGGATGTTTTTCAGTGACAGGAACTGGGAGACTAGTCAGGATTGAGGGAAAGATGAATGCAGCAATGTACAGAGACATCCCTGACAAAAACCTGCTCCAGAGCGCTCTGGACCTCAGACTGGGGTGAAGGTTCATTTTCTAACAGAACAATGACCCTAAGCACACAGCCAAAATAACAAAGTAGTAGCTACAGGACAACTCTGTGAATGTCCTTGAGTGGCCCAGCCAGAGCCCAGACTTGAACCTGATTGAATTTCTCTGGAGAGATCTGAAAATGGCTGTGCACCGACACTTCCCATAGAACCTGATGGAGCTTGAGAGATCCTGCAAAGGAGAATGGGAGAAGATGCCCAAAAATTGGTGTTCCAAGCTTGTAACATTATACTCAAAAAGACTTGAAGCTTTAATTGGTGCCAAAGGTGCTTCAACAAAGTATTGTGAAAAGGCTGTGAATACTTATGTGTAGCACTGCCCCCTTGAGGACTGCTGGATAAAACACTTTCGGATCCCTCTGGGTTACCGTTAGCAACATTGGCATTCACAACACTTTACTTCTTTGGCTCAGTCAATGATCAGTCCAGGGAGTATGTAGTTGTTTTTGGTATTTTATTTTTAAATAGGGAAGGTAAAAGGGAATAGTGGGATATTTCAAATTTAACTATTCACAATGAATGAGGACTCTTATCTGGAGAGGCAGCCAGGCTGTAGATTCACCTTGCCACTAGATGAATTTAGGTCAAGTCTCTGTTCAGACAACTTAGTTAGGTAGATTATCTTCGGGATACCTGCCTAGTATCCCCCTTCACTCCACAGACTGACACCCGTCCTTTTGACTATCCTACATTGGGGTGGCCCCCCTCAGGTTAGGCCCTTAGACACGATCCCTTGTACTCACGATACTGTTTTTTGAAGGTCTCCAGTGTCTCTACCCCTCAAGCCAGTTCTCCTGGACCTCTGGGTTCAGTTCCTTTCCTCTGGTCCCCAGGCCGACTGCCCGTGACCGCATGCCACTGCTACAGAGGAGGAGGCAGCCACCACCCTCCCTCCGGGACACTGCTCACCAGCCAAAGACCCCGCATCACATGTGCGCTTGGCTTTTATACAGTATCCCATAATGCACTGAGACAGCCAATCTCTACCAATCACTAGGACTGTATCAAGGCATGTGTACTCATTGGTCAGGTTTCCTCCCACTGTCCAACATGCCTCCCTAGTGGACCAGTGTGGAAACACTATCCAGACCCAATGAATCACACTTTGAGAACACTGAGCAGACCTAACTCACAGATCCTGCTCTCTGGTAGGCAGAAAGCAATATAGATTTTACCTGCTGCTCCTCTGATAGGCAGACAGAACCAAAAACTATACTCTCTCACTAGCACCTACCTAGGAGGCTACACATGCACATGTGATTTTTTTAAATTTTTTATTTTTAATAAATTTGCAAAGATTTCAAACAAACTTCTTTCATGTTGTCATTATGAGAGATGGTTTGTAGAACTTTGAGGAAAATAATGAATTTAATCCATTTTGGAATAAAGCTGTAACATAACAAAATGTGGAAAAAGTGAAGTGCTGGGAATACTGTCCGGATTCACTGTACCAGGATAGAAGTGAAGGGAGTGTCTCTTGAGTGACAGATTTGTGTATGCTGGGATGCTGCCATAACATCCAAGATGTTGTCACCCAACAGCAGTCTCAGGGCTTTTGGAGGTCTACACAAGGGAGGCTTTTACAGATAAATAACATGCATAAAATATGTTAAATGCATGTATAACTTTGCAGGAAAATTTTTGTAAAGTAAAATACATGGTCTGGCAATAGAGTCACTTTAACCCGAGGGTCAGCAACCAGTAGATCGCAGACAGGTGACTGGTGGATCGCGGTCTCGGCTTGCTGACCTACCATCCCAGAGCATCAAACAGAGTACAATGTAGAGGGACTACTTGTAAAGTTGGAGCTGTAGTAGGGAGCAAGAGCTGCATAAGCTGATGTCTCCTCTGTAGTGCCGGCTCCTGTCCCATGCGGAGTGATACCAACTGCACTCCACCTATTAACCTGGCTAGCGGTCTCCAGAGTGGTGCCAGCAGCAGGAAAAAAGAGATCTTCAAGTTGGTTGAAGCAATACACTGGGCATATTAGTGTAGGGTTGCTTTCTTGTTCAATTATTTTATTTAAAGTTTATCAGAGAAAACACAGGAATGAACAGAAACTGCCGTACAATCGGATATAGTAAATAGTAACGCATGTAACGGTGCGTATGGCAGAAAAATAATAGCAAGCATGCGTAAAATAATTTAATCAATTCCAGAAATAAAGAATATAAAGGTATGGAGTGTTGTCTAGCCCCCCTCTGGCACCCCATATGGGAAAAAACTGTGCCGTGTGGGGAAGGCAATACAACCAACCTTAGACAACAACAGAAAATGGTCTGGTTCCCACCAAAGCACACCTCCATCCCAATATTCATATAGAAGCAAAGGAGATTGGCCTGCGGGGCTTTAGATGAGGTATGTGCTAGTGGCTGGAGATCAATAAATTGCACAAATAGGTGGATAAAGCAATATTGGTTCTTTATTGCACTAAGTAAACATGTTATAGAAGTAACAATGATGTCATGTGCTTAATATCACATGACGTAGCTCAGTAGCTAAAATAAAAGTAGTATACAACATAAACAATGGTACATCACATATTGGCATACATCTTGGTGTTGCAACTTGGTTACAGAAATAGTCCTAATATCATATTGGGGTTCCATAATACTAGAGTATATTACATCATGAACTGACGCGTTTCGAGAGCTAAAACTCCCTTCTTCAGAGATCAATGTATTCAAGATATATCTACAAGGAAACAATATGTTGGAGTAAGCAGGACAAAGTACAAGAATTAAAGAGATTCAATGAAGTATGGACTCAAAAGAGTACCGAATACTCACGGGTCAATAAAACTCAAATGGAAAATTATGACTTCTGTGTGGTAGCGGTAAACTGTATCTGACCCAGGAGCTGAAGGGTCTCGGTGGGATGCAAACCAAAAAGGGGGGTCAATGGTAGGTGGATAGTGAATGTGCGGTGGAGAAGTGCACCTTCCAAACCTGTCATATATGTATAAAGTGAAGTAATAAGAATGTAGCATATGCTACCATTGTGGAGATAACCAAGTAGATAATGGGTAGGAAGGGCTGGTGTAGTGGGGTATAGGTAAAAGGGGTCCCCATGGAGTGAAGGAAGGAGTAGATGAAAGGGAAGCAGGGTGCATAAATCACCAAGGGACTATGTGATGGGAAGAAGGTGGCAGTGCACCATAGCCAGAAACCAGAAGAGTGAGAAATAACAAAAAACGGAATTTTTGTAAAATCTTACCTGTAAAATTCCTTTCTCTGAGTCCTCCGACAGTCGCCGCCTCTTCATATTCGTCACATATGGGGTATTAGACTTTGCTCCGAAGGAGTAGCTAGGCAACAGAATATGTTAACAATAAAGCTTTAACATATCCCACCCTCAAGGGGTGGTCCCCTCAGTCAATACCCTCCTACTTCCTGCAACCATATCTCAGTTTTAGTGGAATAGCAGTAGAGTATACATTCAAACCCCAAAAGAGGGGCGGGGGCGGCGACTGTCGGAGGACTCAGAGAAAGGAATTTTACAGGTAAGATTTTACAAAAATTCCGTTTTCTCTTACGTCCTCCGACAGTCGCCGCCTCTTCATATTCGTCACATATGGGGACGTCCCAAAGCAGTGCAAACATGAGGGGTGGGAAACGCATCCGCGCCGAAAGGCAACGCAGTCTCCACATCAAAGAAAGGAACCTTACCAAAGGAAGGAAACCAGCTGGGCAACAGCAAAAATAAGTGCTCAACAGGAGCAACAACCCAGGAAAAGACAAAAAAAACCAGGGGATACAAAACTTATCCCAACAGCCAGGAGTCCCCAACAAGGGACCCTAGGGAACAGCCGCACTAAGAACCTTGCGGCCAAAGGAAGCATCCGCCGATGCCTGAACATCTACTTTGTAGAATTTTGTGAAAGTGTGTACGGTCGACCAAGTCGCCGCCTTACACACCTGGGCTACAGAAGCCCCATGACGACAGGCCCAAGACGTACTCAGAGATCTAGTAGAGTGCGCCTTCACAGGCACAGGGGGAACCTTCCCCTGCAAGGCATAGGCCTGTTCAATGGTCTGCCTGATCCATTTGGCAATGGTAGAGGCGGAAGCCGCCATGCCCTTCCGAGGACCCTCTGGAAGAACAAACAAGGAGTCCGTCTTTCGAAAAGACTCAGTCGATTTAAGGTAAACCCTAATCGCCCGAACAACATCCAGAGAATGCAATCTCACCTCCTTTGGATGTTTAGGCTTCGTGCACAACGAAGGCAAAACAATATCCTCGTTAAGATGGAATTCCGAAACTCGTTTCGGCAGAAAAGAAGGATTAGGTCGCAAGACCACCCTATCCAAATGAACAACCAGGTACGGAGACTTGCAGGACAAAGCCGCCAGTTCCGACACTCTGCGAGCCGAAGTGATCGCCACCAAAAAGGCGACCTTTTTGGACAACATAGACAACGAGATCTCCCTGATCTGTTCAAAAGGAGCACGTTGTAACACAGACAGGACTAGATTCAAGTCCCAAGGGGGCAAAGGATCCCTCCTAGGAGGAACCAGATGCCGCACACCCTGAATAAAAGTGCCAACCAAGGAGTTGGAAGCCACGGGACGTTGAAACAGAACGGCCAGCGCAGACACCTGACCCTTTATCGTAGCCAGCGCCAAACGCTGATCGACACCCGTCTGAAGGAAAGACAGCACACGGGAAACCGAGTACGTGCGGGGTGAAAACCCCCTGGACTCACACCAGGCAAAATAGGCCTTCCAAGTACGGTAATAAACCTTTCCCGAGGAAGACTTCCTCGCGTTGATCAAGGTATGAACAACCTCTGGAGAGAGACCCTTCTCCTTCAGGACCTCGGTCTCAACAGCCAGGCCGTCAAAGCCAGCGACTGTAAAGCAGGATGGTAAATCGGTCCTTGAGACAGTAGATCGTCCCGAAGAGGCAGACGCCAGGGGGCGTCGACCGCCAGATTCACGAGGTCTGCGTACCAGGACCGGCGAGGCCAGTCCGGTGCCACAAGAATCACCGCGCTGCGTTCCGAGTGTAACCTGCGAAGGAACCGGGACAGCAACTGAATCGGTGGAAACGCGTACATCAGCCTGTACTGATGCCACGGGGCCACTAACGCGTCCGACGCATCTGCCCGAGGGTCGCGCGTCCTTGCCACGAACCTCTTCACCTTGTAGTTGAGGCGAGACGCGAACAGGTCCACATCTGGAAGACCCCACTTCGCGCACAACATCTGGAAGACAGCCGGGTGGAGAGACCATTCCCCCTGATCCAGGGTCTGGCAACTCAGATAGTCCGCCTGCCAGTTCTCCACTCCCGGAATGTGAACCGCCGTTATCGCCGGGACATGAGTCTCGGCCCAAGACAGAATGTCGGCCACTTCTCGAGCCGCTCGGGCACTTCTGGTGCCCCCTTGGTGGTTGATGTAGGCCACCGCCGTGGCATTGTCCGTCTGCACCCGAACCGGGCAGCCCTGCAGCCGGTCCGTCCAGCGATGAAGACAGAGCCTTATCGCACGCAATTCCAGAATGTTGATCGGGAGGGAAGACTCCCCCTCCGACCAGGTCCCCTGGGCGGACAGAACGCCCAGAACACCACCCCAGCCCGACAGGCTGGCATCCGTGGTGATTATCGTCCACGAGATCGGACGAAACGACTTGCCCCCGGACACCAACGGGGACTGGAGCCACCACAGAAGGTTTTCCCTGGTGCGATGACTCAACGAGATCTGAAGATCCAGAGATTGAGGTCGCCCGTCCCACTTGGACAAGATCTCCGCCTGGAGACCCCGCGTGTGAAACTGCGCGAAGGGAATCGCCTCGAAAGCCGAGACCATCAATCCCAGACATCTCATACACGTCCGCAGAGACGAGTTCGGAACGTCCCTGAGGGACCTGACTTCCTCCTGAAGAGTCCTGAGTTTGTCTTCCGGCAGGAAGACCTTCGCCTGCACCGAGTCCAGTATCATTCCCAGATAGGGAAGACGAACCGACGGACTCAGTGTCGACTTTGGAACATTTATCGTCCAACCGAACTCCTGCAGAGTTTGCATCGTGACAGACAGGTCCTTCTCCAGACCCTGACTGGTCGCAGACCGAATCAGAATGTCGTCCAGATACCCCAGGACAGAAATGCCCTGGGCTCTCAATAATGCCAGAACCGGTGCAAGCACCTTGGTGAAGACCCGCGGAGCCGAGGCGAGCCCAAAGGGCAACGCCACGAACTGGTAGTGATCCTCCGCAATGGCAAATCGAAGGTATCTCTGATGACCCTCGAATATGGGGATGTGAAGATACGCATCCTTCAAATCGATGGAGGCCATGAATTCCCCCGGAACCAGGGCAGCCACCACCGAGCGCAGGGATTCCATGCGGAACTTGCGAACCCGCACAGAGCGGTTCAGAGCTTTCAAGTCCAGAATTGGACGAACCTTGCCCTCCTTTCTGGGCACGGTGAACAGATTGGAATAAAACCCCCGAAATCTGTCCCGATGAGGCACCGGAACCACCACTCCCTGAGCCCTCAGGTCCCGCACCGCCAGGTGCAGATCCCGCAGGCGCTCTGGAGACAGTTGTAGATTTGAGGGAAAAAATCTGCTCTCTGGCCGAGAGAGAAACTCGATCTTGTAACCAGATCGAACGATTTCCAGAACCCATCTGTCCCGCACACGGGCCAACCAGGGCTGAAGAAAACCGAGCAAGCGTCCCCCCACCCCAAAACTGGGTGAGGGCGCCCCTTCAGGCCGAACTGTTATGGGCCGCAGGTCCGGATTGGCCGGACTTCTGTTTCCCAGACCAGGGTTTCTTCTGAGAGCCCTGGCCCTTGAACGGTTTGCCCTTGTAGTGCGGCCGAAAGGCACGAAAAGACCCCTGAGGGGGCCGAAAATGAGCATGCTTCTTCCCAGAAGCCCCCTTAGCCTTGGGGAAATGGGGCAAGAGAGTGCTCTTACCCCCGGTAATCCCCTTAATCAACACATCCAGGGACTCCCCAAAAAGGCGAGACCCATCATAAGGCAGATTGGCTAAGGTTTTACGTGAAGATTGGTCCACCGACCAACATTTCAACCAAACCAGGCGGCGAGACAACACCGCCACGCTGTGCACACGCGCGGCCAACGGAATCAGGTCCAGGTCCGCATCACACAGATACATGACACCCTGGTGGATCTGATCCACCATATCCAGGGTCGCCGCCGAGGCCGAATCGGCCACTAGGACGCGCCTAAGCATCTGCGTCCAACTTGCGATCGCCTGGGCCGCCATGAGAGAAGCAAACAGAGCCTTAAGCATAGAACCCGTAACAGAATAAGTATGACGGGCAAGAGACTCCAGTCTCCTATCCGTGGCATCACGGAAAACAGGGGAACCCTCTGCAGGGATCGCAGTGGCTTTGTTCAAAACCGCAATAGCATGATCCACTGGCGGAGGCACACACCACCGTTCATCAGTGGCAGGCGAGAAAGGATAACGCAGCTTAAATTTACTTGGTACCGCAAAAGGCTTGCGCAAATCGCACCATTGGTCCTTAACAGCGCGCTGAAAATCAGCATTGCAGGGAAAAACCTGCGGCGTCCTGCGTTTTCTCTGCGTCCCATAAGCCGCCAAGGCAGCTGGGGGACACACCTCGTCCTGCAAACGTAGCGTCTGCTTAATGGAAGCAATCAACTCATCCATGATTGCAAGCTCTTCAGGCGAGCCAGGGGGAGAATTATCAACCCCCTCAACTTCAGCCTCTACCTCAGACCCCACTAGATCAAGAGAGGAGCGGGACCCCGATAGGGGGGTCCCCGCCAGAACAGCCCCATCACCTTCACCCTCAGAATCAGAGGACAGAGCAACTCTGGGCCGTTTAGTAGATTGAGCAGCCACCAGCATTTGCACCTGTGCAGCAAGGCCAGCCACAATAGTGGCCAAATCCCCCCCTGGGGGGGAAACAGCGGTCCCCTGGCTTTCCACCAATACTGTGGGAAACTTGCCCTCCTGAGAATCCATTGCCCCTGTATGCCAGACAACCAAGGGTTAACTGCCCCCTTACAGCAAGCGCGGCAAGCGCAGCCCACCGCACCACACTCAGGCACAATGAGACCCCCACAGGGAATATACAGACTGAATACAGGCAATGGAACACAGGAATAGAAGGATAAAACCTGAGGAGACTCCGCTGCTGCTGCCTCGATCGGTGTTTCCAGGAGAGAGGAAGTGATGCTGCCAGGGCGCTCTATGTAAGCCTATGGAGGCTACAAGAAAATGGCCGCCGTGCATGTAAACCATGCGGCCGGAGCGGGCGCCGGTAAAATGGCGCCGTTTGGCGCCGAAATCGCCGCTCCACAGTGCATAAAATCACACACAATATTATCCCATTATATGGATACATGTTAGATCGCCGCAGCGATCGCTGTATATGCCCCAACATGCCATTAAAAACATGCCCCACAGCACACAGCTCCTCACACTGCCCAGCCTGACATACTCAGTGTCATACAGCTCCCCCCCCCCTTGCAGCCCACAGCATGCAGCCGAGATATAGGGAGACAAGCAGTGTGATTAAAGGCAGGTTACACAGTCCCAGACTGAGACCCCCCCCAGACAGACAGGTCCCCACATAGATACACTTACCTCACATGGCGTGGGGAACCCGCACAGGCGAACAAGCCGCTGCACATGAGGCAGGGAGAGTCGCAATTCAAGACGCACACAATGGCGGTTCAGAAACCGCACAGCGTCCGGTGAGGTAGCCACCTCACCAATCATCCCTGCACCGAACAGGGATGGGTCGTTCACCGTGCCAGGAGCGTTACCTGGCTGAACGCTCGATGGCAGACTGGGAAGCCACTGACCCACGACCTGCGACCAGGGGGATCAGCCCGAGACCCAGTCCGCATGATCCTCTTCGTCCGAAGAACTAACTAATGCTGACAAAAATAACAGCTAAGTAAAGGTAGAGAGAAAACTCAAACAAAATATCAAAAAGAAGAAAGAGTCTGGGACAAAAAGTCCCAGCACAGAGAGAGCCAGCCACTCCTGACAAGCTAGACATTAAAACTGAGATATGGTTGCAGGAAGTAGGAGGGTATTGACTGAGGGGACCACCTCTTGAGGGTGGGATATGTTAAAGCTTTATTGTTAACATATTCTGTTGCCTAGCTACTCCTTCGGAGCAAAGTCTAATACCCCATATGTGACGAATATGAAGAGGCGGCGACTGTCGGAGGACGTAAGAGAAAGTGAGATTGTGAATAGGTAAGAAACTGGTCAGGGGAAGGTGAGTACTTGGGGGAAGGTGAAGCCATGGAGAGGAGAGCAGGGAAAATAGCCCAGTGAACAACCTACCATGTTGATCCGAAGCTGGCAGCAAGCCTGGGACCCTAACGTCATGTTGCGGGTATAACGGATCAAAGAGCCGAGGCATCCGTGATCTCATGGAGGAGAGGAACGCTAGAGGCGGACCTCCCCGCCCCGCAGATGTAGGAGCACGTACCAGCGCGGTGACGTCAGTGATGACACTGGCGCACAGCGTAGGGGGTGCGGCATGACGCCGATGTAAAGGTGGACCCGCTCGTCCCAGTGAGGGGATGGGCAGGGACAGCAAGGGAGACGGAGCCTCCCTCTTCATACATCGCAGCTCCTGGGGCTAGAACAACCACCACCAGGTCACACAGGAGCCCAATAGACCATAGGGAGACCATAGCGCCTAGTGTGAAAAAATTCACATAGGGGTTTTTTTAAACTTAATGAGTATTGTTAGATTGAATGCTGTGAAGAATAAAAAATAAAAAATTGGAGAGGGGAAAAGAGAACCAACCTTAGATTTGCTCGTTCAAATATTTTTATTAGGTACATTTCCATGTACATAGCAACACATATGATAAGAGTCGCGTCAAATCAGGAAAATTCAGATAACATATTATCAACTTATTTAGACATAGTAACAGTAAAAAACAAAAATGAGGAGGCTAGTTCCAAAGGGTAGTACTTTTAAACATGTGTGATCAAGAGGGTAAGCCCCTCATAGTGGAAATTTAATTAAAACGTGGCTGTTAAAGTAGTCTATAGAAAAAAAAAAGGCGGTAGAGGGGAATAAAGATCATTTGGTATCTTGGCTGAGATACCGGCATATTGCTTAACTGGATGGAGGAAGAGGAGTGATGGGGGGGGGGGGGGTTGGAAACAGAAGGAGCTGAATAAAGCTGGGAAGAGAAAGGAGAGAAGGGGAAAGGAGCGGGGGGCAAAAGGTATAGGGGACCCCATAGAGGGCCGTGACTTATATGTCCTTTAGAACCCACAGGTCATGGTAGGAGGAGTGAGTCATTGAAGTCAGGGGGTAGGAAGTGAGTGATCCATGGTCTCCATAGTTTTGCGTAGGAGTGAACTTTGTCCAGGATGACTGCCTCAATCTTGGCATGAACCATTGCTTGAGTGATTCTGTGTTTCATTGTGTAGCACTGCCCTCATAGGAACTGCTGGATATTTACTCCGTAGGTTCCCCCTGGTTACCAGTACCCCAAAATAAGTAAAAACCAGTCCTTGATTTTCCTTGGCTCACACTTCAATAATCAATCCAGGGGTATTTGGTTGTTTTTGTAGTAGTTTATTGTTAAATGGGGATAGGAGAAGGAAATAGTGGGATACTCCAAATGTAACTATTCACAGTGATTGAGGACTCCTATCTTCTCTGCTTTACTATAGATTTGGAACAGCCAGGCTGTTGATTCATCCTGGCATTTTGGATGAATGTAGATTAAGCCTCTTATCTTTAAGATGACTTGGTGAACAAATGGTTATCTTCAGGACACTCTCCATAGTATCCTCTCTCTCCTCTTTGGCTGACACCTGTCCACTGACTGTCCTACTAACAGGGGTAGCCCCCTCAGGTCAGGCCCCTTGACACGAGCCCCTGTACTAACGATACTGTAGTCCCAAGGTCTCCAGTGTCTCCCCTCTCAGTCAGCTCTCCTGTACCTCCGGGTTCAGCTCCTCTCCACCGCTCCTCTGGCCCTCAGGACTTACTGAGACTGCATGGCACCTCTACAGAGGTGGAGGCAGCCACCCCCTCCCTCCGGGACTCCACTTTCCAGCCAAAGACGCCCCAGCCCATGTGCTCCTGGCCTTTATACAGTATCCCAGAATGCACCAAGGTGACCTGCCCTCTGCCAATCATCAGAACTGTATCAGCCTATGCACCCATTCGTCAGGCTTCCTCCCACTGACCAACATGCCTCCTTATTGGACCAGCGTGAAACACTCTTCAGACTGAATGAATCGCATACTGAGCACAATGAGCAGACCTCACTAACAGATCCTGCTCTCTGGTAGGCAGAAAGCAATATACCTGCTGCTCCTACGATAGGCAGACAGCTTAAAACTATACTCAATCACTAGCACCTACCTAGGAGGGTGCTACAATTGCCAAGAAACTCAGAGAAGGAGATTTCCAAGCTTTTGCTATGGTCTGCTTGGCTGCTGTGGTGATAAATAAAAGGAGTTTGAATTGACGGTGGGTCACTGTCAAGGGTTTGCTGTTCAGGAGAGCTATTGTGGGGTCAGGTGTTAATGGCTTTTCGAATAGTGTTGATAGGATCTTGACCACTTCCGACCAGAACGTTTGTACCATGGGGCATTCCCACCAGATGTCCACATGTGTGTCTGGTGTATTATAACCCCGAAAACAAAGTGGGAAATACTGGGGAAGAAATTTTGAAATCCTGGCGGCGATCAGATACCATCTGGTAAGCACTTTGCAGTTGGTTTCCAGAGCTATGATGGTAGAAGAGGCTGATTTAGTTGCCTGCCATATATGTGCCCATTCGGATGGATCAAGGGTTAGGTTAAGGTCAGTGTTTTTATCACCCCCATCCCAACCGCACCCCCTTTAGATGCAGTGGCCAGGGGTGTACACATGTCGCAGCCGCAGCAGGAGTTATACGCCCTGTCATGGTTGGTGGGTGTAGTACCTGCCAAGCAGCCTCATTCAAATGAATGAGGCTGCTCTGCAAATGCCCAGAAACATTCTGTAGTACAGCAAACAAGGAGTTAAAGCAGGCAGCATTGTGTGCTTTCTCACCACCTGTTTTATCTCCTTGGATCCTGAAGAAGCATGCAGTTGCAGGGTTCTTGCAGAGTAGCCCCATTTACTTG
The DNA here is from genome assembly GCF_965119305.1 of Pelophylax lessonae. Lineage (NCBI taxonomy): Eukaryota > Metazoa > Chordata > Amphibia > Anura > Ranidae > Pelophylax > Pelophylax lessonae. The sequence goes on from NC_138778.1 coordinate 27,270,826, forward strand.
AATAGGTCACCATTGGCAGATGGTGGCACTAGGGTTGCCACCACATCCCTTTAATCCAGGACACATATTAATTACACATGTTCTGAGGCTGTTATAATACACATAAGGCACCAAGTGAGTTTAATTACCACCTTCATCAGCCACAGAACCTGTGTAATTAATGTGTGTCCTGGTTTCCAGGGATGAGGTGGCAACCCTAGGTAGCAACCAGAGGAAGCAACAGGGGGTTTACTTGCTGCTGCGGCATATGTCCTCTTTTGGCTGTTTTGGCTGTTGGCAGCTAAAGGGAGTAGGGATTGGTGGCGATAAAAACACGAAACGATTGCAAGGTTTTACCCCCCCAACTTTATGTGTGAACAAGCCCTAAAAGTGCCGCTACTGCAACTAAGGGCTCATTCACAAGTGCAGCAGGCACTGCTGCTCCTCTCAAAAGCCATTAGAATGTGTTTGACAGGTGATGAGGAGGCGATATGTTGCCTCCTCACCACATGATTTAAACCCATGATTGCCATGCAATGCACGCTACAGTATTGTAACATGGTAGTATGGCAATTCGAGGTTTAAATCAGGTGTAAGGAGGTGACACCATTCCAGGTGATCTTGACTTTCTCCCATGCTGTTCAGGTAGATCTCCAGCTCTTTAAAGCGGAGTTCCACCCTGGAATACTTTTTTTTAATAAAAATACCCCCGGGACAGTCAGGGCTAGTACATTTCACAATGGCTAGCCTCTGATCTGTCCCGGGTTGCACTTACCTTTTAGGAGAAATACTTACCTTGAAAAAGTATTGTCCAGCACTGCCATCTCAGGTGTGGGCAGCTTGAAGCCAGCGCGAGCCTCTTCTGCGTCCTCTTCCGTCTTCTTCGGTCCCACGATGCACTGCACCGGCCCTGCCGTCACTTCCGGTGCGCGCGCGTCATCCCTCCACAGCTTCTGGGCATGCCCAGAAGCTGTTTAGAAGGGAATGACGCGTGCGCCCCGAAACTGACGTCGGGGCCGGTGCAGGCGCAATGATTCCTGGGAGCGATGACGTTCAGCTCCCAGGAATCATTGCAAAGCCAGGAAGTGACGACGGGCCGTGGCCGCCGAGGGGAGGAAGAAGGAAGTAAGGTAAGTATTTTCTTCTCTACGAGGTAAGTAAAAAAAAGAAAAAATGCGATTATCCATTTGTTTTTCAAGTGACCCGGAGCGAGAAGATGGAGGTAAGTATCATTTTAGGGTGGAACTCCACTTTAAGGTTGCCTACCCCTGCTGTAACCCACAGAACAGAATAGCTTGTGCTTCCCATACAGTGTGACACTTGTGCCTTTGCCCCCTATGTAACTTCCTTGACCTTTATGCATAGACGTTACCATACAGCACTTGGATTTACCCTTGAAGCCCCAATCCATTCGCGCATGTCCGCAACTAAAGAGGACCTATCACATTCATGCCTGGAATTTTCTTTTCTTCAATTATTATTCACCAGCTTACTTCAGTGTTTACCTTACAATCCCTTACTTTAAAAAATATTACGGTCAGATGCAATTAGCGGGACCATGGATGGCTTTATTCAATCAGAGCCTGGACAGAGCAATTTTCTTTTTTCTTTTTTATTTATTTATTTATTTATTTATTTATTTTAGCATCTGATACATTACAATGGGGCAGACATGAAAACTGCTAATAGACTGTATTGTACATAAACCCGCAGAGGCTGCGTGCATTAAATTAAGCCACCTGGGTAATTGCCAGAATTAAACTGAAGGGAGAAGACCGGAACGCTTGCATTCACAATTCCTATTAGTGGAACATGCTGTGGAAATTCTTATTCACGGGCGTAATAGGATTTGCTGAAATGTTTATCAAGCCTCCTATGAAAATAAGTGACAGAGTCTATACATGATGGGGCTTCCGCTGTTTAATACCTTACAGAAAGCGAATACATCATTTGAATTTAAATGTCAGGACAGCACGCTAAGAAGGGCGGAAATAAGACTTTGTAAAAAGGGGGATTATCATTTGTTTTACATTTATAGAATAGCATAGATAGAATAGGATTTATTTATTTATTTATTTATTTATTTATAAATTATAAGATTCGCAGGCGCAGCTTAAATGTGAAAGATTGTAAGCCACCATGCACTTCCCTAAGAATTTATGCTTTTAGTTTGCAGAAATGTTTGTTGGAATGTTTGTGGGTCAAGTAGATGGTAGGCCTCATTGTGACAAATATTCTCTACCGCAGTAGTTGGTGCACAATAAGCTTGGTCTAAATCCTGATTATAGCGCAGATAATACATTTGGAGACATGGCTAGACCCTGATAGCGTGCAGAGTAGAGTTGAGCGAACACCTTGATGTCCAGGTTCGGCGGGTTCGGCCGAACTTGAAAAAAAAGTCTGGGTTCGTGACCCGAACTTAACCCGAACTTTACCCCGATCCCGAACCTCATTGAAGTCAATGGTGAAGCAAACTTTTGAGCACTAAAATGGCTCTAAAAAAAACATGGAAAGGGCTAGAGGGCTGCAAATGGTAGCAACATCTTCTTAAGAGAATGGCAAGTGCTCTGCAAACAAATGTGGATAGGGAAATAACTTAAAATAATTTTCCCCTTAAATTGGTGCTTTTTGAATAGCAGATTAGAACTGCAATGTCTAAACCCTGTATATTACAGTAAAATATGAAGGAAAAATTATTTTTTTTAAAATCCAGATTAAGCAGACACATATGCACTGAGCTTGCATTACATGGCCGCTACACGCCGCACACCTAACAGACTGATAAAAGTTTTTTTTTTCTCCCTCCTCCTCACTGGGCTCAGGTCAGGGCAAAAAGATTGTGCACTGCACCCCCACACAATAAAATCGATGTCTGATTAAAGGAGATTCTTCCTATTCTTTCCCTGAAAGAAATCTCCAGCCTGCCCCTACAATAATCTCCTATCTCACCCTCAGCAGCATCAGGAACCTCTCCCTACAGTAGTTAGAGCAGAGTGACGTGCGGTGCTATGTGACTCCAGCTTATATAGAGGCTGGGTCACATGCTGCACTGGCCAATCACAGCCATGCCATTAGTAGGCATGGCTGTGATGGCTTCTAAGGGCACACTAGTTAAACGCTTGTTGATTGGCTGCCCTGCAGCTGTTGAAACCGTGCCATTAAAACTGCGCCAAAACATGAAATAAATTACCGAACAACAGACTGTATCCCTAACATACAGTAAAATGTTTGGGACCGTGCCTGGGTACCGAACACCAAAAAGTCCGGTACGATCCCGAACAATACAGTCCGTGTTCGCTCAACCCTAGTGCAGAGCATAAATGAAGAGCCTTGGCTAGATCCTGATCATGGTGCAAAGATACATTGAGAGTCTTGGCCAGATCCTGATCCTGCTGCAGAGCCTTATCTAGAGCCTGATCTTGTGGACAGCATATATAGGAAGCCTTAGATAGATTCTGGTTATTGTGTAGAGAAGTGGCCTTCAAACTGTGGTCTGGGGGCCGAATACAAACATTTGCTTGCCTTTGTCTGACCCTTGGGGTACTATTTCTTCCTTTGACACCAACAATGAGGCAATAATTTTTGCACTGACCCGAACAATGCGGCATTATTCCTTCCACTGACACCAACAATAGGGCATTATTTCTCTCACTGATACCAACGATGGGGCATGATTTCTCCCACTGACATGAATTATGGGGAATTATTCCTCCCACTGACATTAATGATGGGGCACTATTCCTCCCACTGACACCAGTGATGGGGCACTGTTTCTTCCACTGACACCAACGATGGGGCACTAATTATTTCCTTAACTTCAAAGATGGGACATTGTTTACTCCCACTGATGCCGGACGAAAGAATCTGATTCTGCATACAATGAGTGCAACAGGTTTTCCAGGCATTGGGCCTGATGTGGGTCTGCCATGGTTACCGGTGACACCTTCAGCCCATTTAAGCTGAATACCCAAGTGTGAGATTGGAGACAATGACCATTCCGGCATCTTTGGTTTGTTTTGTTTATTTGATAATGGGGATGTGAGAAGGGAATAAGTGGGATACTCCTCTGGCTCAACTAGGTACAACTGGGACACTTTGTAGAAAAATGCCTTTCAGCGATGTCTTGACGCCGGCTGGATGCCAACCAACGCTTGCTCGCTGTATTGAACTTAAACTTGACTTCTGACACTCTGCTTAGCTCAAAAGTCCTGGATACAGCTCCCTCCAGTCCTCCTTGACTGAGGTAGCTTTCTGTGACTGCTTGTGCGGCTGCAACTCTCAACACTGTACACTGCATGCTGTACACTTTAACTCTTCAGGGCCCAAGCGCTGGCGCCCCCTTTGCACTTTGGGGTCCTTTCACTAGGCACCCCCTCTACACTTCAGGGTCAACACTGGCACCCCCTTTACACTTGCTCCTACACCGGCTAGCTAGCTCCTGGATCCCTTGGACCTTCACCGGGGTGGTCCCCTCTCACTAGGCAGACCCCCAGGGGCAGTTGCAGTACTTACGAACTGGGAATGCTTTCCTTAAACCGAACCCCTCTCAGCTCCGCTGGTCCTCGGCACACCGGATCCTCTCTGCAGCTCAGCTCAGCCCTCTGTCACCTCAGGCAAGCCGCCTGGGATACCCGATCCTGCTGACAGGAGGAGAGACAGCCATACTCTCCCTCCTGGGACTCTGCTTCCCGCCAAAGACGCTGCGTCATGCATTCCCCTCAAACTTATACCCACTCCCAGAATGCTGTGCGGCAGAATCTGCCTTTGTGGGGTAGATACAGACCTGAGTGTACCATTGGCTGGGTTTCCTCCACTGCCCAATGGAGCACAGTGGGGAGACTCCCCAGTCTCAACAGCTACACGTGGGAGACATGACAGCCCAGCTGAAAATCATGGCCCTGCTGTTAGGCAGCCAGGGCCCACTATACTTTACCTAGCACCTACTTTGTAGGGTGCTACATGAGTATAGATCTGTGTCAAGGGGCCTGTCCTGAGGGGGGGCATCCCTTTAGCTAGAAGAGTCAGTGGGCAGGTTTAGGTAAAGGGGATGCTAGAGTCCTGAAAATAATGCAGTTTATCAAGTCTGTTGCTGGAGAGAGAGAGCAAGGAGACTTAACCCTTTCCATACCTGCGGAAATATGGGTAAAGCAGTGTGACTGCTTCCACAAGCAACCTGGTAAGGCCAAGTGAGAGTTGTCCTTATCAACTGCAAATAGTTCAAGTTGGAGTATCCCACTATTCCCTTCTCCCATCCAAGTTCCACAATAAATACCAAAAACCAAAACCTCTGGACTGTTTATTGAGTAACAAGCCATTGGGAGTAAGGATGTATGTGTGAACGTGAACTGTCCCTAAGTGACTGTCTGCAGGTAATCAGAGGAGGCCCAACAAGTCAACACACAGCATCTGGTGCATATAATATGAGGGGAACCTGTTCTAGATAGTGATCCTTGTGCAGAGAATATTTAGGGAGCCTCTGTAAGAACCTGACCCTGATACAGATCATATTCGCAGAACTTGTGCTAGATCCTGATCCAGGTGCATAAAATACATTGGAAGATTCCATTAGAACATGACCCTGGTGCAGAGCATGTGAGGAGTCAGCACCGCACACTGATCCCAGTGCAGTGCACACATCTATACTAGATCTTTATTCCAGTGCAAAGTATACATAGGAAGTTCACAATAGATCCTGATCAGGGGCGTAACTACAGGGGTTGCAGGGGTTGCAATCGCAACCGGGCCCCATGCTCCAGTGGGCCTGTGCAGCTCCCCTGTACACCTGGATAGGAGGGGCGGCAGGGGGCAGCATGTAGAGAAATCACTGTACTCCTTTTCCTCCTGTAGCTGCAGGCCCCATGATGGAAGGAAAGGGGCCAACTGCAGAATTTGTGAAAGGGTCCCGCTGCGGGACTGTAATAAAGGGCCCCACAACGTGAGTAAAGGACCCCAGGATCAGTAGGAAGAGCCCCGGCCAGGGGTCCGAGGGGCCCTTCATGGTTTCTTGCGCCGGGGCCCTCAAGGTTCTAGTTATGCCTCTGATCCTGATCCCAGTGTGGAGCCTACATAGGATCCCTACATTAGGTTCTGATCCCAGAGCAGAGCATACATAGGAAACCCCATTTGTTGGATTTGTCACCCTGTCTTTAGTAACTGTACCATTTCTCTGGGACTTGATTTGTGCTACAACCTTTTTGGATGTTTAGCTCCTCATTCTTGCTCACATCTCTTTCCAAGTAACTGTCTAATAAAAGCACAGATCAAGAATCAACGTGACTGGCGCTCAGTTACCAAACAATTACACTGGGAATTCACTACAGTTCCTGGAAGCAAGTGTCTAGGGACTGTTCGAATGTGCAAGGCTATGCCCAACGGGGATAAATGGCATTACAGCTGCAATAAGCATTTTGCAAATTTCAATACAATCTTTCATGCAAAAGAATTAAGTTGCTGAACCACTGTATGTGCATTATTTCTCATATCCCCTGTAGGACAGCAACTCAGTTTAAATATATAAAAACATCCTTTAGCTCCTATATTTATTCCTTCAGAAGTCATAATATAATTTCTCAGCTGAGCTAGCTTAAAGGAGAACTATAGGCAAAACTTTTTTTTTTTTTTTCATTTTGGATAAAGCAAGGGAGGGTCATAACCCCTGTCAGATTTTCACCATACGTATGCCATTGCGGATATTTCCCTTCACTTCCTGTCTAATAGCCAATCCAAAAGTGAGAAGAAATCCATTTAAATTAGGGAAATTCCTTAGGGACCTCCAGACCACCAGAACTAATGTCCCCATTGGAAGAGTTCCCCTCTATTACTTTTCTGGGGATAACCCAAAAATGTTTTATTTTTTTTGTTTCATTTTAAATAACAATGCTAAACAGGACAAGTAGGGGGGGATCTCCTTAACAGGGAGGGGCACACACAGCAATAAAAACTGACAAGCATTCTAATTCCTCTGCACTCTATCCAAAACTAAAAAAAAGTTTTGCCTTTAGTTTTACTTTAAATAAGTAATTATTCTTACTTGTCTGGAACTTCTAGGTGTGGCAGATGGCTTCCTACTCTGCTATGCGCTATGGTTCACGTATGCCCCTACGTGTCCAGTGGGGATTAAGTGGCTGGTAAATTGAACCACCAAGGACAACAAGGAATACACCTAGAAGTGTTGCCGAAACCTCACATCTGTACTCTCCTGAAGCGCTACAGCCTCCAGCAGAATCTTCAGAATCCAACACATCCAGGTGTGTCAGGAGGCTGCCTACCCTGCTATGTGCTATGGCTTCACCCTATGGCCCTATGGCCATACGTGTCCTGTAGTGAGGTAATGGCTGGTAAATGGAACCACAAAAGGCAGCAGGGAGCAAGACATTGAATACACCTAGAAGTGCTGCCTATACCTCAGATCTTCACTTTCTTGAAGAGCTACAGCCTCCAGAAGAATATCCAGAATCTGACCCTTCTAGATGTGATGGCTTCCTGTCTACGCTGCTTTGCTCTATGGTTCTATCCTATGCTCCTATGTGTCCCGTAGGAAGGTAATGCCTGCAAATTGGAACCACAGAAGGGAACAGAGAACCAGACATTTAATGCACCTAGAAATGTGTCAGGTGAAGAAAATTATTAGGCTGGTATAGCTCTTCAAGAAAGAGATAACCCAAGGTATGGGCAGTGGATCAGGTATTCTTTTTCTTCTTTTGCAGGGAGGTCTTCTATAGTTTTTTAGGCATCAGAGTCACTTTGTAGACACACATCAAGACTAAAAACTAAAGTCTAAAACCAGTCAACCTTTTGCTTTGGACAGGGTTGGGCCTTCACCTAGTTTTGATTTGCAGTCTGTGATATAATTGGAGAGATTTCTTCAGGCCTTTTCAAGAAACAGGAAATAAAAGGGATTTTTCTTCAATTGAGACACACAAGATGCAAAAAAAAAAAATTAATTCTGTAAAACTGGAACCACTGTCAGGGTATTATTACTGTCTGTGTCTTCTTGCCCCAATGGCAACTGCTTCTCCCACTTCTGGACTTGGCTGCCAACCAAATTGACTGAACGAAACATTAAAGTGGTTGTAAACATTCAAAAAATGCACTGCATACTAGCACATTATGAAAGACTTACCTTGACACGAAGCCGCCCAGCGGCGCACTGTCCCCATTGCAGACCCTTCCATCTTCTCACGGTCTTCCTTCCAGGTTCTCAGGGTGCAGCCACTTGAATGGGGGAGCTGCGATGACATCACTCCCGCAGCACAGAGCTATGAAGGAACAGCTTGGGTATGCCGTTCTTTCAGTGCGCATGCGCCTGTGACATCACTGGCTGCGGCACACTAGAATATCTCCTAAATGGTGCATGTTTAGAAGATATTAATTTAATCTACTGGTAAGCTTTATTATAAGCTTACCTGTAGGTAAAACATTAAATTGAGGGTTTTCTACCACCTTTACTACAGCATACTAAAGAATGAAACCCCTGTAATAACTACCAGTACTTGTCCAGATCTCTCCTGAACAATGAACCCTAATGAAGGGAGACTTGTGTATAATCCCCAAAACACAATTTACTGTGTCTTCTTGAGGGGCTAATTGATTTTGACTAAAAAAAAACTTTGGTAATATAGTGGGCTTGTGTGTATATCTTGTGATGATAAATAAATATATATTCAAAATAAGTGATAGAAGGCCCCGTTCACATAGGGGCGATCCGACTTTCGGGTGGAGACCTCGGAGCGGCCGCCACGGACTTCATAACATTGAATTCTATGGCGGTCGCCTCCTGGTCGCCCCAAAGAAGCTCCAGACCCTTTTTCTAAGTCGGAGCGACTTGTGTCGCTCCTATTAGAACGGGTCCGCAGCTTCCCTATGGAAGGCCAGGTCGCCTCACAGGTCGCCTTAGTGTGAACGGGGGCTAAATGGTATCTGTATAAAAAATGTATAACCAATGTATAAATAGTTTATGATACCTAATAAAATGATAAAATATACCAAATAATATACGCACTGTAGTAATATATATTGTGACTTAGGTGATGATTTAAATCATAAATGTGACAATAGTGATAAAATATAAATAATTAAATTACTGGATTTGCATAAAATCGCATATGACTGGCAGTAAAATCCTTAATATATAAAATTATTAGTGCAACTGGTGAAATAGTCAGTGATAGTAAATAAATAAATAAATCTTCAAAGTGCTTTTGTGCTCCAATTTTGTGCTCTTGGTAAAAGTAGGCAATTTTTGCTTTTTACCAGATCGCTTTAGGTCGCAAGGACCTAAATCGCCTTTGATCCCTTTAACCTCCCTGGCGGTATGATTATGTCAGGAATTACATACCAAAAGCGGTACAATTGTTTTCATGGAAATTTGGCGTTATGTATTATAGGCCTACAATTCTTAGTAATTACTGACTTAAACCTGACCAAAACAAGAGTCTAGTGATAAATTTGAAACACAAACGCATGAATTATAATCGAATCAATAATATAATTTTATTATTTAATATATAATATATATAATAAAATTATATTATTGATTAGATTATAATTCATGCATTATATATTATATATATATATATGTGTAATATATAACGCATGAATTATAATTGAATCAATAATATAATTTTATATATATATATACATATATATGTATATGTGTGTGTGTGCATATATATATATATATACATATATACACATATATATATATGCATACATATATATACCGGTATATATATATATATATATATATATATATATATATATATATATATGCATATATATATATATATATATATGTGTATGTATATATATATATATATGCATATATATATATATATATATATATATATATATATATATATATATATATATATATATATATATATATATGCATATATATATATAATATAAAATGTGTTATGTGTTTTGTGCAACGTTTTTTTTTTTTTTTTTTTTTTATTTCCCTCCCTAGTTCCGCTCCCATGCAGCATTGCAAAAATGGTGGTAAGAAGCAAAAATTGCCTACTTTTACCAAGAGCACAAAATTGGAGCACAAAAGCACTTTGAAGATTTATTTATTTATTTACTATCACAGACTATTTCACCGGTTGCACTAATAATTTTATATATTAAGGATTAATCAGTCATATGCGATTTTATGCAAATCCAGTAATTTAATTATTTATATTTTATCACTATTGTCACATTTATGATTTAAATCATCACCTAAGTCACAATATATATTACTACAGTGCGTATATTATTTGGTATATTTTATCATTTTATTAGGTATCATAAACTATTTATACATTGGTTATACATTTTTGATACAGATACCATTTATATCACATCTTGAATATATATTTATTTATCATCACAAGATATACACACAAGCCCACTATATTACCAGCGCTCATTTTTTTCATTCATTTTAACATTTGTTGTTTTTTTGCTATTTTACCATAAAATAAAAAAGAGCTGCAGGTATTCCACATCCTACATCATTGGGTTAGACACGAAAACTAGACGCCTTCACCCTGATAAATAATAAAAAAACTTTATCTTGGAGGAAAAATAGTCTGGATTTTAAGGCACCACATCAACCATATAAGATTTTCTTATAAAAATATTTTTTTATTTATGCATCAATATAAAAAAAATAAAAAATAAAGGAGAACTCTCCCCTCTCCCTGGGTGGCCCTGTATCTACTTGATGGGGGATACCTTGGTGGATTGGTGGTGTCCATGTGTTGAGTGGATTATTGCTGTCATATACAGTATATCGTAAACACTGCAGTAAGAAATGTATAGAGTTTTATGGATCATATGCTAATCTAATGTTTACGTGTATATATTTTATATAAATGTTGGCTACTATTACATAATTTGCAATTATTGTAGATGCTGCCTCCAATAATACTCCAGATGAAGCAGTAAGATACTGTGAAACACGTCAAGTGAAGTTACCTCTAGTTAACTATGGAAGCCAGAGTTATGGATTTTTCACACAATATGAACATGTGGACATTGCCTTAATGTTTGACTTTTCACATAACCCCGCGGGCAAAGTATTATCCAGTGCAAGGGTCAGTGACCCTGTTCAGTGCCTGGGATAGTCCAAAGAACCCAACCCAAGGGGGATCCTCTCATGTGACCCTGCTTGACGCTCAACAAGAGAGAGGGAAGCATCGAGGATGTGACGGACTAGTCTAAACCCCCTTAACAAACTGGTTCACTTTAATGGTGCTCCCACCAGGAGCTTATGTTTGTCTTCTCTTTGCTCCCTTACAGCTCCATTCACCAGCAGAAGAAGATTATCCCTTAATTCTGGTGTTTTTTAACTAGGATTGCTCTTTATTGAACACATGGTGTTCTTGATGAACACATGGTACAATAACAGCAGGTATCAAAATGATACAAAGCAGCATGACGACAAACATCACAGTGCATAAAAAACATACTTCTACCAGAAATAATTGACTGCAGGGAATCTCCAAATAACACAAGAAATGTAATGGAAATCCATATGAAGAGGGAAGATCCACCAAAAAAACAGACAATAAGATCCTAAAACACAAAGACTTTGATAAAGAAAAAAGGGGAGTGCTCATTCCGGTGTTCCGTGAGAAAACCATACCCTCGTCACTTCCGGTGCACCTACGGAGGGTATGGATTTATCACAGTACTGTATGTAATGTTACACTTGCCGCCGTTACATTAAAACAGCTCCTCTGCAACATGAGTCATTTCCGCTCCTACCCCTGTCACTTCCCTGATCGCGGCTAATAAATATAACAGCGGATAACGGAGCCGAGATCTCCGTCATTTACATTTCATACACCCGCCGCCGCTTTTATATTTAGTAGCCGACATCAGGGAAGTGACAGGGATAGGAGCGGAGATGACCCATGTTCCAGCCGAACTGTTTTAATGTAACCGCCGCAAGTGTAACGTTACACACACTGCCGTTAAAAATCCATACCCTCCGAGCATGCGCACTTGTCAACTTCTCTGCTGTTCAATGATGTATCCAGGGCTCTGAGCATGCGCACTGCTATGCTGCTCAGCTGTTTCTGACAGGAAGTGACAAGGGTATGGGATTCTAATGAGGTATGGGATTCTAACGTTACACCGGCAACCAAATCTTGTCATATTTCTTAGGGTAGTTCCTGCTAATATATGTTAGTGAATACATAGGCAGCACCACATTTACTGCAGACTTCCATGAAGCCAGCAAGAGAGGAGAGGGGGAGGCCCAATTGCACAGAATCTTCTTTTTGGCCTAATACAGCAAGAAAGAGACCAGTAACTTAGTATACCTAGGTCTCTGCTCATCTGCTGGATGCCCAACAGAGCTAAATGAGGGGATAACAGGAGTAACAGTTGTAGGAACGTATTGATAAGATCAAAGACCTTCATCCAGAACTGCGCCTCCCAAGGACAGGTCCAAAACATGTAAAAAATGTACCAATAGAAGAATGGCAGTAGGAACAATTAGGAGATCTCTATGGGTAGATTTGGTGCAGCTATAGTACACTCTATGTAGAAATGTAGTTTGGATTAACTTGTTCCTAGAGGGAATAACTGGCTTGGAAATATCCTCAAAACGCTCCTCCCAGGACTCCCTATTCAGGGTTGGAATGTCCGCTTTCCACAATTCCCATAATCTATCCATCTCAGGGGATTCCACACTTAGCAAGGCTAAATAAAGGGCAGAGAGAGGCTTGGAGGGGGGTCCTTTTACATAGTTACATAGTTTGTGAGGTTGAAAAAAGACATCAGTCCATCCAGTTCAACCTATGATGTGTGTGTGTGTGCGCTGTTAACTGTACATTGTATACCCCTGTATGTTGTACATTGTATACCCCTGTATGTTGTGGTCTTTAAGGTGCCCATCTAATAGTTTTTTGAAACTATCCATGCTCCCTCCTGATACAACTGCTTGTGGAAGAGAATTTCACATACTTACTGCTCTGACAGTAAAGAACACCCCTGCGTATTTTAAGGTTAAACCATTTTTCCTCTAGTTTTAGTGTGTCTTAATGTATTCCCTTTCCCTAAAAAGTGTGTTCCTTATGCTAGGGTCCTCACCAGTACCAGAGAGAATACGTTCAATGCCTGTAGTCTTTCCTCATAGCTGATGTCCTCCATTCCCCTAATTATTTTTGTTGCTCTTCTCTGGACTCTCTCCAGTTCCAGCACATCCTTCCTGAGGACCGGTGCCCAGAACTGGATGGAATACTCCAGATATGGCCGGACCAGAGTCTTGTAGAGTGGGAGAATAATCTCTTTATTTCTGGAGTGAATTCTCTTTTTTATACATCCCAGTATTCTGTTGGCTTTGCTTGCAGCGGCTTGGCATTGCATGCCACTGCCAAGCCCGTTGTCCACTAGTACCCCCAGGTCCTTTTCCATTTTAGATTCACCCTGTGAGAGAAGCTGCTCATTCAGATCAGTCTCTAAAATAGGAGGGCTAAAGAACTGTGATCAAGCTACATTTCGCAGTTGGTAGTAATAGATATACATCCATGAGGTAGACCAAATTTAGAGGAGCGTTCCCGGAAAGACAACACCATGCCCCCTGGCATGATACCCGAAGTGTCTTAACACCATAACGGGCCCAAACCTGAAGTTCCAGAAGCAATCTAAAAAGAGGAAATTCCCCATAAAGTATGGTAAGGAGACCATTAATTAGGCTGTAAAAAGCGCTTCCTGGCTACTTAATTCTGGGTTTAGAGAAGCATGTGATTTTCCTCTGTTCCTCCCACTTGACAAAGGTGGTGCTTGGTAATTGACAGAGTTGTATAAAGTACTCGAAACCCATACTTGAGTAGAAGTACAAGTGCTCAATCAAAAAGTGACTTGAGTAGAAGTGGAAGTGCTCGATCAAAAAGTGACTTGAGTAGAAGTACTAAAGAATTCAACATTTTTTGTACTTAAGTATTGCAAGTAGTGTTTTTAAAAATGTTGCTACTCAAGTACTGAAAGTAAAAGTACAAGTACTGTGTTATGTAGTAATTAAAGAAAGAAGTCAAAAGTTTGAACATCATATTGTGTTTTATTATTTTAAATGCAGCTTTTATTTATACATACAGTAGCTTTTATTTTCGTATGCGCTGATAATACACATGTTTTGAGCTTCATGAAACCTGCCATCTACTGTTCTGGCAGTGGTAATTTTTATACTTGTAACGAGTAACTATGCAGCACAAAAAAAAAATATTGGAGTAGAAGTATTGAAATCATCGAAAAAATGTAGTGAAGTAAAAGTGGAAGTAGGAGAAAAAAAATCTACTCTAGGAAAGTACAGATGCCGCCTTTCGGTACTTAAGTACAGTAGTGAAGTAGTTCTAGTTACTATACATCTCTGGTAATTGAGAACTCGGGTATCCAGCACTGTCACATAAGGGTTAAGAGAGGGAATGGGCAAGATTCCTGTGCTGACCAAGCTGTCACTGAGCCCTTGGCCTAAAGACCCATTTTAGGAGATATCGTGGTTGTGCAGGAAGGGGACTTGGAGGACTTGTCCTCCAACAATGGAGTAGCCACTGCACAAAGTAACATCTGAATATGTTCAATCTATCTTTCAGTTATATGATGACAGTTTCTAGCTCTCCATTTTTCCAGAATTCCTTAATACTGTAACTGTGATATTGTACCCTACTTACTCTTGTCCCCCGAGCTGCAGGCCCTCCACCATTTTATAGTAACAGAACTCCGCTCATTTTAACTAGTCTTCAATTTTAACTAATTTAAAATTCAAATGACATTAAAATAGTCAGCTTGGAGACAGAGCGACATGAAAGGATTAAGGGAATTTGCAGGATGCCGACTCCAGCAGTTGTGTCATTGATTGACATTGTGCACAGAAAAATCATACCTCACATTCCACCGACTGTGATTAAAATAGACTTTTATGGAAAGGATTTGGAGATTGATTTACAAATGCTCTGCTTTGAGACTGAGGATCCTGCTGTGGCTTCAGATTGACAATGAACTTTTTTTTTTATTTAAAAAATAAAAATTAAAAAAAGTTTGTGTCTATGAACCAATCTAGTTTAAATCACTGATTATATTAAAAAAAAAGCCATTCATAGCACATAAAGATGTACACTATTTTTTCAAAAGTATTGGGACGCCTGCTTTAACCACTTAAGCCCCGGAGGATTTGGCTGCTAAACGACCAGGGGGTATTTTGCGATTCGGCACTGCGTGACTTTAACAGACAATTGCGCGGTCGTGCGACGCTGTACCTAAACGAATTTGGCGTCCTTTTTTTCCCACAAACAGAGCTTTCTTTTGGCGGTATTTGATCACCTGTGCGATTTTTTGATCACGCGCTATAAACAAAAAAAGAGCGTAAATTTTGCAAAAATAGCAATATTTTTCCCTTTTTTATATATATGAAATTCCCCCCAAAAAAATGTAAAAATCAAAATTTTTTAACATTTTCGGCCAATTTGTTTTATGCTACCTATGTTTGGTAAAAAAAATCGCAAAAAGCGTATTTTGATTGGTTTGCGCAAAAGTTATTGCGTTTACTAACTAAGGGAAAGATTTTTGTCATTTTTGTTGTTTTTTTTTTTTAACGCGTAATGGCGGCGATCTGCGATTTTTTTTGCGGTACTGCGACATTGCGGCGGACAGATCGGACCCTTGACTGACATTTTTGACACTTTTGGGGTTACCAGTGACATTTCTACAGTAATCAGTGCTATATATATGCACTGTTACTGTAAAAATACACTGGTAGTGAAGGGGTTAACTTTATTTGAGAGGGAGGGGCTGTGTGTGTCCCTAGGGGCGTGATTCTAACTGTGATTGGCTGTGGCTTCAGCTGTATGCAGAGTGATCAACGGATCTACATAGTAGATCCATGTGATCAGCTCTCATACAGAGGGGAGAATGACAGGCAGCTTGTTTACACAAGCTGCCTGACTTTCTCCCTCTCCCCCGCCGATCGCAGAGTGGCCGGCGGACATCGGGTCCGCCGGTCACACGCGCGGGGGGGTCCGTGACCACGCGGGAGCCTCCGGCGGCGCGCGCTCGCTCCCTAGACCCTCACAAGCTAGTGACGTAGCCCTACGTCACTTTTCCTGTGAGGGGCTGACCGCCGCCGTAGATAGTCGTGCGGCGGTCGGCAAGTGGTTAACACATACATGAACTTTAATGGCATCCCAGTCTTAGTCCATAGGGTTCAATATTGAGTTGTCCCACCCTGTGCACCTATAACAGCTTCAACTCTTCTGGGAAGGCTGTCCACAAGGTTTAGGAGTGTGTCTATAGGAATGTTTGACCATTCTTCCAAAACGCATTTGTAAGGTCAGGCACTGATGTTGGATGGGATTGGTAATAAAGTATAGAAGGCTAAGACCATCTGTCAAGTTTTTATTGTTGCCTGTCTCCCTGTTGTAGAGATTCTCCTCTTATTCTGTCCTGGCGATCACAAAAGTAGTGAGGTTAACCGGTTGCCGACCGCCGCACGACTATTTACTGCGGTGGTCAGCCCCGGCCAGGCAAAGTGACGTATATATACGTCACTAGCCTGGGAGCCAATAGCGGGCGAGCGCGCGTCGCCGGAGGCGCGCTCCCGCCTCGGCTCGTTCACGGACACCTCCGTGCGTGTGACCGGCGGACCCGATGTCCGCCGGTCACTCGCGATCGTCAGCTGTGAAGGGAGAAAGGCAGACGGCTAATGTAAACAAAGCCTCCTGTCATTCTTCCCTGTGTAAAAGCACTGATCTAACGGTCCTGCTATCTAGGACCATTGATCTGTGCTGTTACACACACAGCCACATCCCTGCACAGTAAGAATCACGCCCCTAGGGACACATATAGTCACTGCATCTCTAATAAAGTCAATCCCTTCCCTGCCAGTGTCATTTTTACAGTAACAGTGCATATGTATAGTACTGATTACTGTAGTAATGTCACTAGTACCCCCAAAAGTGTCAAAAATGTCAGTCAAGGGTCCGATCTGTCCGCTGCAATGTCACAGTACCGCAAAAAAAAATCGCAGATCGCCGCCATTACGCGTTAAAAAAAAAACAACAAAAATGACAAAAATCTTTCCCTTAGTTAGTAAACGCAATAACTTTTGCGCAAACCAATCAAAATACGCTTTTTGTGATTTTTTTTTTACCAAACATAGGTAGCAGAAAACAAATTGGCCAAAAATTTAAAAATAAATTGATTTTTACATTTTTTTGGGGGAATTTCATATACAAAAATGTGAAAAATATTGTTATTTTTGCTCTTTTTTTGATTATAGCGCATGATCAAAATATCGCACAGGTGATCAAATACCACCAAAAGAAAGCTCTATTTGTGGGAAAAAAAGGACAGCAAATTCATTTAGGTACAGCGTCGCACGACCGCGCAATTGTCCGTTAAAATCACACAGTGCCGAATCGCAAAATACCCCCTGGTCAGGAAGGGGGTAAAATCTTCCGGGGCTTAAGTGGTTAAAGAGTAAAAGTCACCAAAAATCCAAAAATTATGTTTTCAAATTTTTTTGTAAATGTATCTTGTCAGACACTTTAGGCCAAACTGCCATGCCAGTGTTTTGAGGTCTTGGAAAGTCCCTTATCTCAGAGTGGCTCAGTGATGAGTTTGGTCATTGAGTCACCCTGAGGAAGAGGACCCTGCAATGCCACGAAACATTGACATGATACAAACAATGTTGGAAATGCATTTTTTTGGAGTGCTAGTGGCTTCTTCCTCTTTGACTGTGGTTATGCAAGATGTCATCCTTTGCATCTCCCAATGAGGCTATATCTAGTCTAAGCACATTAAGATCGGTGCAACTTTACTCAGAACTCTCTTAAACTTGATCAATAGGACAAACTTTCACAACATACAATTCTGACAATTATTTCTTCCACACACTACACAAAACTAGAAGACATTTAAGCGGAGTTCCACCCTCTTTTTCTTTTTTCCCGGATTCCTGTGGGGAAAAGCCGGTTAAAAAAGAATTGGACATTTTTTTTTTTGGGGGGGGGGGGGTCACTTACCTTATTTCAGAGGCATCTCTGTCCGACTTCCTCCTTCTGCGGCCGCGGCCCCAGACGTCACTTCCGGTTTCACATTGCATCCTGGGAGATGTGAGTCATCAATCCCAGGATGCAATGGGAATGGCCGGCCGCTACTCTGTTTGCCGATCGCAATCTACAGCGCATGCGCGAGATTGCGATCGGCATTCTGGGAGCCAGAAACCAGGAAGAAGGTCACAGCGGGGGACACAGCAGCTTCAGACACCCACACCGGAGATGGCCGCACTCTGCAATCAATTTTAAAGGTAAGGTTTTATCTTAATTCAATTACTGTCCTGTACTGTAATGTGGGGTTAGGGTTAGTGTAATTGGCGTTAGCTTAGGTTTAGCTGGTATTTTTATCTAAAAAATGTCTTTGTGGCCGGAACTCCGCTTTAAACTCATGTTGCTATAATGGAAAGGTCAAGATGGCTATTGGGAAACATTTTGATTTTTTTTATATGTAATACTGGTTATATATCTTTTCATACTCTATATACATCTATTTTTATTCATAATTTTTATTTGTAACTTTTCTTTTATGTTTTTTTATATATTTTATATATATTTCCCATCGATATCACCATGAGCTCGCCTGTAGTTGTACAAGATATCCATACATATTCTATGGCGATGTTTATGATATTAGAAATAAAGATATGGAACTGCGCTAATCAAAGTGATAAACTTTGATTAGCGCAGCTCCATATCTTTATTTCTATTACATTTTACTCAGCTTTGGAAAGGTTGACTAGGCAGGCAGCTGCAGCTATTACTTGGTTTTCATTGTTTCATTAGATAGTGCAGGGGTCTCTCTTCCTTTATTTATGTTTATGATATATTTATGATCTATCTGTCAGGGTATTAAAAATTATTTTCATATATATCTTTATTGTCTAGGTAGGACCCTTAAGGTCCCTTTTTCTGCTACCGGTCGATTCTTGTAAGTATTTAATGTAATTTAATTACTAATGTATGTTACTATAGAGTTCCATTTGTCCTGTGGATAACATTGTTATTGATTTTATTGTGAATCACCATGGTTCCCATACTCTGGGCCCGCCAGCACCAGCATATATACTGTATATTCACTGTATATAGTGTGAATACACGATGGCCACAGACTGACTTGGGGCTAGATTCACTTAATCCTAGATATTAATTGCTGCTGATGTGTCTACAAATGCACCTTGGAACCTATAATTAGCTGCAATTAACTTGCTCAGCCTCATTAACACACACTTCGTATCAGCAGCATTATATCTCTACTTCTTTACTACCTTTGGCCAATTGTCCTTACTCACAGTCCCCACTATTCATCTGCTTTGGTGCATTTATCCCATATTTTTACACAATATTCTTCATGTAGGTGTTCATTTTTATATTCAGTAGCCCGGGATCACCTGGATGTGTTTTAATTTGTCTGTTTGTCAAGTTTGTTACCCATATATGTAATATTTTGAGATACATGTTTATCATATTTAATAAAGTTTGGATTTTTTCAGCCTAAACACTGCATGGGAACATTACCTATCTTTTGAGTAGCTTTCTTGCGATTCTTTTTTCTTTTGCTATTGGTTATTAACTATAGGTTGTCCCACACCTATTGGGTGAGACGGTGAAGCGTAATACCTGTTAAATACCTAGTGTTTTCACTGGGTATTTCATATCTTTGCACATATACTGTATATTCACCTTTTCAAAAACAGCCCGCAGCAGAGCCTGAGGAATAAGCATACATCTGCTGACCCTGCACTCGGTAGTAATGTCCCCCGTGCTCCCGAGTGTCCCCAAGCACTGCTGAGCACCACCGAGTTCCTAGGAAGTGCTGGATCCGAGGCAACAACCACAGCCTAGATGCACAAGAACCTCTCCTTGGGTAGAGCAGATGATCTATACAATACTACATGAAAATGTATACAAATAAATATTCAGCATGAGATCCACGCTCAAAAGCAACCAAAAGTAAATAAATAAGCAGCCGAACACTTAAAGCGGAGTTCCGGCCTCAGGGGTGAAATGTAGATAAAAATACCCCTGGGACAGTCAGGGCTAGTACATTCCACAATGGATAGCCTCTGAACTGTCCCGGGTCGCACTTACCATTTAGAAGAAATACTTACCTTGAAAATGTATTCTCCAGCGCTGCCATCTTAGGTGTGGGCAGCTGAAGCCAGCGCGTCCTCTTCTGCGTCCTCTTCCGTGTCTTCTTCTCCCAGAATGTGCCTGCACCGGCCCCGATCGTCACTTCCGGTGCAGGAGCGTCATCCCTCAACAGCTTCTGGGCATGTCCAGAAGCTGTTTAGCAGGGAATGACGCGCCTGTACCGGAACTGACGATCGGGGCCGGTGCAGGTGCATTGATTCCTGGGAGCGATGATGTTCAGCTCCCAGGAATCAATGCAAGCAGGAAGTGACGGCGCATCTTCAATAACTAGGTAATTAAACAAAAAAAAAAATATCGTAATTATCCATTTGTTTTTCAGGTGACACTCAGCAAGCGGATGGCCCAAAATCGATTTTGTCGATTTTGAGGCCGGAACTCCGCTTTAAGGTCAAACCTTAACCTCAAAATGTGAATATCAATAGAACAGTGCAATGCATAATCAATGTGTGAGTAATCAGTCTCTTAAGTGACAAATAAAATATATACAAATAAGTATGGATATACCCAGTGAACAAAGGGTGATACATAACTAATAAAGCCCATATATATTAGTGAGAAAACATCTTTTGACTTCCAAGGTACATGCAGTGGAATATGAAGGAAAAAAAGCCCATCCACCAAGGCAAACACTGCCTCTCACCTCCAATTTTGTATGTGAAATCACTCGCGCCTTTGGGGTGTGAATTAACCAAGTATATTAAATGAATATTATATAGGTATTGGAAAGCTGCAAGTTATAATAACCAAAGGATAGTTATGAAGAAATATAGGAACATGTAACTGCGCTAACCTCTAATTAATGTGGAATTGGGGATGTTAGCCCCCCTTTTTACTTAGGTTCCCACTCTATAATTATTTACATCTGTGTGATATCTCGCATCCACATGTTAAAGTGCATAAAGTGATTATATATAAATATAAATAAATTATTTTCTTAATAAACTAGCTAATATCATATAATAAATGTGTATTGTAAAATTGTGGTAATAAATATTTAAATATGACAAGTGGGTATATGAATAAATAAGTAAACCTTCACATATATGTGACATATAACAATGCATATAGACCAGTCCTCTATAATTCTTGTAGGCTTTTTTTCAAAAGCCTGCTTTGCTTGGTATATAAGGAGAAAGTGCATAAAGTCCTTCATATAATTAACGTGCTTCAATTCCGGTGTTGAAACCCTTCACCGATCACCAGCGTGTTAGTAGCGGTAAGAAGACTCACTTACCAGATGGTGTAGATTCCTAATGGCATACGCCAGCAGGAATCGATTTGCGCTTGGTTTTTATATATCCCGGATCCTCTGTGCTTTAGGAATCCACTCGGTGAGGTTTTAGTGGTCCACAGTGGATAGGAACTTTTCTCCTTTCTGTATGCTTTGTGGCTCAAAATAAAAGCAAAAGGCTCCTCATGGTGTAGAGTGTTAAACGACTCCTTTATTGTTTAAAACCATTTAAAAAACACTCCAAACTTATATAAAACACCGCATGAGCCAAAACACAAGCCTTAAAAACATACACTCTTGTGGAATAAAACTTGCACTCCAAATAGTGAGTTAAAACTCCAACATAGTGGCAAAAAATTGCAGTCTCTATTATCAAAAAAGCCGCTCCTGCCCCTTTCCAAACACAATCCCGCCTCGCGGCTAAGGTATTACCGTGTTTGTGTGTGATTCCGCCGCACCCGGAAGTGGAATCACGGTGTGCGGTTCACCGACGGGGTCCGAGCGTGGCGGCTTGCGTACCAACTTGACGTGTTTCGTCAGCAAATTGACGTCTTCGGAAGTGGTACGTGCGCTGCGTGAGCCGGACATTATATGGGGAGTGCGGACGTCATATCCGCTCTTTGTTCCTCCCTTTTGTTTACACTTTTATTCCCGGATACATCTCGCGATGCCCCTCATCTCATTACCATTGAATTCAAAGGTCCCTGGTATTTGTATTCCCGATATGTTGCAAAATGGTACAATTATTTATACCGCATTTGTTTCTTAGGAGATGCTTAGTATTTCATAATGGGATCTGCTGTGGGTAAACTGTTTTTTGTTAATATTAAATATACTTGCTACACCGATTGTGTTACATATATGTGCTAATAAATAATCAAAATTAATTAGTGCTATGCAATACCTGGTGCTGGATTTCTCCTGCACAGGGTGTATATCATAATATTAAAGTGCCTACGTGCTATTTTTGTACTAAGTGATTAGTGGTTGAATAAATATAAATAAAATGAAATTAATATGAATATATGTGAAACATTTGATAAATAATGAAAAATTGAGTAATTATGTGTTGTTATATAAAATGTGAGTAAAAAAAATGTGCTCCCACTAAAAAATTTTAATTGAGTAATTATGTGTTGTTATATAAAATGTGTGTAAAAAGAATGTGTAAAAAGAATGTGCTCCCACTAAAAAATTATTTTATCATTAGTTGTGACTCAGGTAATCGCCAGATTTATCCATTCACAATAAACCATACCCCTATTTGGTCTGGGATATTTCGAAATAATTATTTAAAGGTGATTACACAATAGACCATACCCATAATAATCTAAAATATCTTAAAATGCCTTAAAATATTACAAAATAATCCAAAGCATTTCAAAGCACCCTAAAAACCAATAAATATTCCACATATAAAAATTACATATTTAAAAATTAGAAATAAAACAATTCAGGTCCAGGTCAATGTTCATACCCCTGGGTTGCAATGTGCCCAATTCATAAATCCAAAAAGTTTCATTTTGGGAGACTGCTATCCTCATGTCCCTACCCCGCCAGTGGGCATCCACCTGGTCTATCCCACTGAACCTTGCTAATGTGGGGTCCCTGTTGTGATAGAGTATAAAGTGCATAGATACACTATGTTTTTTGTATCCTTTTCTTATATTATTAAGGTGTTCACCTATTCTAATGGATAGTTTTCTTGTGGTGCGACCCACATATTGAAGGCCACATGGGCAAGTTAAAAGGTATGTGGTATGTGGCATGGGTACTAGAGCATGTTATTAATTTCTTTATCTTATACTCTTTTTTAGTAGTATTGGATGTAAAAGTGGTAATTTTTCTAGTTCTGTTTTTGACTGTTTTACATGATTTACACTTACCACATGAATAAAAACCTTTAAAATCTAAAAACTAGGTCATTTTCTTGGGTGGGTCTGGAACGTTGTGTACCAATTTTTCCTTCAAATTAGGTACTTTCTGATATATAAATTTCGGTTGTTTTCGGAAGGATGGCTTTTAGTCTATCATCCCTCATTAAAATGTGCCAATGTGATTTCACTACCTTTTCAAATTCTCTGAAATTTCTATTATATTGGGTAATGAAGGCGACCTCAGATCCATTATAGCCACCTCCCTTACTCTTTTTATCTTCTAGAAGGATTTTTCTATCCATTTGTTGAATCTGTTCTTTAAGTATTGTCATTTGTTTGTGGTCATAGCCTTTATTTGTAAACCTAGTTATTAGTATATCTGCTTGCTGCTGGTATTCTGCATCATCTTTGCAGTTTCTCCGCATCCTCAACAGCTGCCCCTTGGGGATCCCCTTGATCCACCTCGGATGGTGGCAGCTGTGGGTGGGGATATATCCGTTGCGGTCTGTTTTTTAAAAAAAAGTTTTTGTATAAAAAACGGGGTGTTTGTAATAAATAGTTCAATCTAAAAAGTTTACCTCTTGTTTGTCGTAGGTGCCTGTAAATTTTATTTTATAATTGTTAATATTTATATCTTCTAAAAATTGTTTAAGGGAGTCCTCCGTGCCTTTCCAAATTATAAAAATGTCATCGATGTATCTTCTATACACTAGGAGGTCCTTACTGTTTCTACTAAAAATATCTTCTTGTTCCCACTTGCTTAAAAATATGTTGGCAACACTAGGGGCGTACTTTGCCCCCATGGCTATGCCCCTGTGTTGCCTGTAATATTGGCCTTCATGCCAAAAATAATTGCTCCCCATTGCTAGGTTAAGCATTTCTCCAATCAGCACTTGCTGTTCCTGTTTCATATCAGTCTTTTCTTTTAGGGCCCACATAACTGCCCGTAGTGCATCATCCTGGTCTATGTTTGTGTACAATGACTCGACATCTATGGTTGCCATAATTATGTCTGAGTCATTTTTACCTCATCCAAGATATTGATCAGTTGTTTGCTGTCTCTAAGATAGGCTGGGTATGTTTGGGCCAAAGGCTGTAAGTAATAATCCAAGTATTCACCCATCCTAGAAAATACTGAATTTATTCCACTAATGATGGGTCTCCCCGGTGGATCTAGTGGATTTTTATGTACTTTAGGCACTTGGTATATTACTGGAAGTCTAGGATGGTCTGGTATTAAATATCTATATTCTTTGTTATTTAATATTCCTTGTTTGTGTGCCTTTTTCAGGAGTGATTTGCACTTCTATATTTATTTGTGGGATTGCCTTTAAGTTTTTCATAAGTGGATACGTCATGCACCAATTTATCCAGTTCTTTTTTATACATTTCTTTGTCTAAAATTACAATTCCCCCTCCTTTGTTCGCCGGACGGATGATCACATTTTTTCTTTGTTCTAATTTTTTAATACCTTCCCATATGTCTTCCTTCTTTTTCCCCTTATTTTTCGTAATTTTCTTAAGATCTTGCGTGGCCATAGATTTGAATGTCTCAGTGTAGTGATTGTTGGGAGGTTTTGGATTGAAGGTAGACCTATTTTTTAATTGGCTATGTTGATATTCAGTGTTAGTGTCAATCAGGTTGTTATCATCTTTGTTATGGTAGTGTTTTTTTATATTTACTTTTCTTATGAATTTTTGTAAGTCAATGAACGTTTGGAACTCATTAAAGGGTTTGTCTGGGGCATACTTTAATCCCTGATCAAGAACTTTCAATTCTTCCTCTGAGAAAGTTTCTTTGCTCAGGTTGTTTATTATATGATATTAGCTAGTTTATTAAGAAAATAATTTATTTATATTTATATATAATCACTTTATGCACTTTAACATGTGGATGCGAGATATCACACAGATGTAAATAATTATAGAGTGGGAACCTAAGTAAAAAAGGGGGACTAACATCCCCAATTCCACATTAATTAGAGGTTAGCGCAGTTACATGTTCCTATATATCTAACCTCCAATATTCGACCCTAAAAGGATCACACAGCCAAATTAATCCAAAGGATCAGGTAGCACACTCCAGGTAAATCCTGAATATGGAAAGGATCCTCGTGTGGTTCCATAAATATAGGAGGAAAAAAGACAGTTTTAGTGCTCTCTGTATGCTTCAAAATTTTAATAAAACAGCAGATGTACTCACAAAACAAGCACTACGCGTTCTAGTTCCAGACATCCTAGGAGCATTGTTGATCGAATCGGAGACGACGGGACTCACTGAATCAACAGAGCACAGCCATCTCAGTGCCACACAGCGTGGAGAGTTGACTTTGCTTGTTCTTCCAGAAGTTATAAGAGTGGCATTAGGATTGGTGAGAAAGCACCTGCTCAAAGTCCAGTTATCAATTTCTACAGCTTCTCTTGAACACTGTATACAGACACCATACATTTGGATTAGTTAGTGGATCATCATTAATCAGAACCAGCTCTCTTGCATTGTTTGTCTCAAGCTGTGCTATGCTTGGGAATCATTTTTTCTTTGAGCTCCAACTGCCGGTGAAGTTAATAGCAAGGCCTTGTATTGTGAACATTGCTATCCTTTTGCTTTTAAAGGGGACACGTTACTGGTATCTAGATGTTCTCATCTCTCATTAGGATACAGGTACTATAGGCCGGCCTGGAAATCCCCTTTAGTTGGAGTATTTTATATAGCAATTTATAGCTTTCTGAGAGATTCATTCACTTACTGTAAGATACTGTGTATATTTGGTGTATTTACTTGTTTCTATAACTGGTTATTAACTGTTTACATAGGGCCTAGTTGATTAATACTTCCTTAAGCCTTCTTTTTGAGAAAAGCAAATCTAAAGAGTTAAAAACATATCTGCATTATGTCAGTGTGTCATTTAAAGGTATACACAACATGTCTGAACCTTAAGTGTTAGGAGGGCTGGAAATTTCACAGTGTCAATGCGGCACAAAAGAACATACAACTACAAGCAACCTCCAAGGGGGCAGTGCTACATTTGGGAGCTGGATGTTCTTTGCTGCTTCAGGCCTTAGTCAGCCCAGTCACAAGCCATTGAAAGAATAAGAGATGGATCTAGTTGCTGCAGCCGCCTGGGGAAGGGCTTAAGGAGCTCGGATGGAGTGAAGCACTGTTCTAGAGATCTCAGGAAGTAAGTGTACAGAGAAGGAGATCCGAGAGTGGGTGAGGGCCTTAGTGCCAGAGGAGAGGGCCTACATCTTGGATGTGAAGGCAGAGTTTACTCTGGATTATGTGTGGGTGTTGATGGAGTGGCAGGAAGATTTACCTGGCTGTTTACGGGAAAAAGACGTATCCTTGACAGAATGGGTAATTGCGCGGGTGGTCCCACTGCAAGAGAGGTAAAAGACCACAGAGGGGCTATCGCCACTGCAACCCAGTCAGGGGATAATGGGGCCAGTTGGTGCAGACTCCTGTGGAACCCCCCTTCATTTGTTCTATACTGACATTAGCTAGTGTCAGGGAAATGGCCATGGAAGAACTGGCATTTCTGCCAGTACTAGAGATGGGCGCATCAGGGCGCACTCCCGAACTCATGCGCATCAGATGCCTTTACTGAGGAGGGGCTTCTGTCTGGCCACTCTACTATACAGGCCTGATTGGTGGAGTGCTACAGAGATGGTTGTTCTTCTGGAAGGTTCTCCTCTCTCCACAAAGAAATGCTGGAGCTCTGTCAGAGTGACCATCAGGTTCTTGGTCACCTCCCTGACTAAGACCCCCTCGCCCCCAATTGCATAGTTTGGCCTGGCGGCCTGCTCTAGGAAGACTCCTGGTGGTTTCAAACCTCTTTTATTTATGAATGATGGAGGCCATTTTGCTCATTGGGACCTTCAATGCTGCAGAAAATTTTCTGTACTCTTCTCCAGATCTGTGTCTCAATACAATCCTGTCTTGGAGGTCTACAGACAATTCCTTGGACTTCATGGCTTGGTTTGATCTCTGACATGCACTGTTAACTGTGGGACCTTATATAGACAGGTGTGTGCCTTTCCAAATCATGTCCAATCAATTGAATTTACCACAGGTAGACTCCAATCAAGTTGTAGAAATATCTCAAGGATGATCAGTGGAAACAGGATGCACCCGAGCTCAATTTTGAGTGTCATGGCAAAGGCTGCGAATACTTATGTACATGGGATTTTTTTGATTTTTTATTTTTAATACATTTGCAAAGATTTCAAACAAACTAATTTGATGTTGTCATTATGGGGTATTGTTTGTAGCATTTTGAGGAAAATTATAAATGTAATCCATTTTGGAATAAAGCTGTAACATAACAAAATGTGGAAAAAGTGAAGCACTACGAATACTTTTAGGATGCACAGTATAATTTTCACAATTTATATATGATTCATTTTCTGAGCATGGTTTTCATATGAATAGACCTACACTTAGATGGTGGTGCCCCTGTGTTTCTTTCACCAGTTCTGGACCGCTCACCGCATAAATACTGTGGCAGGGCAGCCCTCCTGCACGAACTGATATAGGGCTACGACGGTCGTGCTCCCGCCCCCACGTGCCAGCAGGGACTCCGATGCACGTTCTAAACACAGCTGATCATTCTTCTCTCTAGAATGATCACAGAGCTCCTGTGATCCTTCTATATAGGATCACAGGTCTCTGTGATCATTTCACAAGCCCCCATACAGTTAGAAACAAGCCCCTAGGCTCACATTTAATCCCTTGATCACCCACAGTGTTAACCCCTTCACTGCCAGTGTCATTATTACAGTAACATTGCATATTTTTAGCCCTGATTACTGTAGTAATGTCACTGGTCCCCCCAAAAGTGTCGAAAATGTCAGTTAGGGGTCCGATCTGTCCGCCCCAATGTCGCAGTCCCGCTAAAAATTGCAGATCGCCGCCATTACTAGTAAAAAAAAAAAAGCAATAAAAATGACATAAATCTTTCCCGTAGTTAGTAGACGCAATAACTTTTGCGCAAACCAATCAAAATACGCTTATTGCAATTTTCTTTTTACCAAAAATGTTAAAATATTTTGATTTTTTAATTTTTTTTTTTTTTGGAATGTTATATAGCAGAATGTGAAAAATATATGTATTTTTTTTTTCAGAATTGTTGCTGTTTTTTTTTTTATAGCGCAAAAAATAAAAATCGCAGAGGTGATCAAATGCCACCAAAATAAAGCTCTATTTGTGGGAAAAAAGGACATCAATTTTATTTGGGTACAGCGTCGCACGACCGCGCAATTGTCCGTTAAAATAACGCAGTGCCGAATCGCAAAATATGGCCTGGTCATTAAGGGGGAAAATCTTCCGGTCCAGAAGTGGTTAAAGTATGTTTATTCTATGTTGCTGAGCTTCATCTAGCAAACATAATGTGGCATTGTACTACTGACCATGATAAAAGAACATTCATTCAGAAGAGAAAATTACCTACAGATCATACGTTTTTGCCCAGTTTGCACAGATTGCATGTGCATGCAGATTCGCTGGAAGAATGACAATGTAATTTATTTTTATAAAAAGACCACTTAGTGTTAAATTCTACAAAGTTGCAGACCTCTGGACTAACCAAATACTCGACAAGGTATATTTAAACCATGTCTCTTTATAGGTATGCAATCCCAAAAATGTATTACCAATTAAGGACCAAGCCCATTCCTGACACATGTTGTTTACAAGATAAAATCAGTATTTTTTGCTAGAAAATTACTTAGAACCCCCAAACATTGTATATATATTTTTAGCAAAGACTAAATTTTTTGGAAAAATTACATTTCACTGCATTTAAAAAAACTGAACAGTAAGGTTAGCCCATTTTTTTTGTATATTGTGAAAGATGATGTCACGGCAAGTAAATACATACCTAACATGTTACGGTTTAAAATTGCGCACACTCACGGAGTGGCGATAAAAAAAATCTCCATTGCCGGTTACCAGTTTAGAGTTACAGAGTAGCTCTTTTTTTTAAATCATTGCTCTCGCTCTGGCGATCGCGGCGATACCTCACATGTGTGGTTTGAACAGCGATTTAATTTGCGGGCGCAACTTCCGTATATGTTTTCTTTCGTGGGTGAGCTCACGGCAACGGGCGGCGGTTAAAACTTTTTTTTTCATTTCCCCTATTTATTTTTTTAATTTTAGCACAGGTTTTTAAAAAAATAAATAAAATCAGATCACTTTTATTGCTGTCACAAGCAATGTAAACATCCTTTGCCACAGCAATAGGCAGTGACAAGTATCCTTTATGCAGGGATCGGGGGTTTAAAAGACCCCAAACCCCTCCACTGCACATGCCGAAAACTGCATTTTTGAATACAGTCACTATTTAAATTTGGCGCCTTTAGCAGCCGAGTAACCCGGACGTGACGTCATGGACGCTTTGATCGGGACTCCAAGCAGCCGGCGGATGCACCGGCTGGTTGCTCGGGTCTCCCGGTGGGATGGGAGACCCGGGCAGAGCCGTTGAAGGTGGCGGGAGGGGGGGCGTCCTGCTCGCTGGTGTAACGATTGAGCCGTATCAGTCGTTACCGCCTGAAAGCCGACTGCCGGCTCTTAAAAATGGCACCGGGATGATGCCTCTAGCTGCAGGCATCACCCCGGTACAACCACTTATTGCAGCCGATGTACAGCTACGGCGATTTGCGGTAAGTGGTTAAACGTTAAAATACAATAAAATTGTATGTAAAGTGTTATTTAACCGGTTGCTGACTGCGCACAGTATATTTACTGCGGGAGTCAGCCCTGGCCAGGCAGAGTGACGTAGATCCACGTCGCTCGCTTGTCACTCCTTTTAGAGCCAATAGCGGCGCGCGTCCGCCTCGGCTCGTTCACAGAGGAGTGCGGGCGTGTGACCGGCGGACCCGATGTCCGCCGGTCACACTACGATCGCCGGTACAGCGGGAGAAAGACAGAGCGGCTTATGTAAACAAGCCGCCTGTCATTCTCCCCTGTGTAAAAATGAAGATCAGATGGTTCTACTATGTAGAACCGTTGATCTTTGTTTTTACACCAATAGACCTGTCCCACTACAGTAAGAATCATGCCCCTAGGACACACTTAACCCCTCCCTGTCCAATACAGTTAACCCCTTCCCTGCCAGTGTCATTTTTGCAGTAACAGTGCATATATATAGCACTGATTACTGCAGTAATGTCACTGGTACCCCCAAAAGTGTCAAAAATGTCAGTCAAGGGTCCGATCTGTCCGCCACAATGTCGCAGTACCGCAAAAAAAATCGCAGATCGCCGCCATTACTCGTTAAAAAAAAAAAACACCAAAAATGACAAAAATCTTTCCCTTTGTTAGTAAACGCGATAACTTTTGCGCAAACCAATCAAAATACGCTTTTTGCGATTTTTTTTACCAAACATATGTAGCGTAAAACAATTTGGCCGAAAATGTTAAAAAATTTAGATTTTTACATTTTTTTGGGGGGGGGAATTTCATATAAAAAAAAGTGAAAAATATTGTTATTTTTGCAAAAATTACGCTCTTTTTTTGTTTATAGCGCATGATCAAAAAATCGCACAGGTGATCAAATACCACCAAAAGAAAGCTCTGTTTGTGGGAAAAAAAGGAATTGAAATTCGTTTAGGTACAGCGTCGCACGACCGCGCAATTGTCCGTTAAAGTCACGCAGTAAAAAATCGGAAAAAAACCCCCTGGTCAGGAAGGGGGTAAAATCTTCCGGGGCTTAAGTGGTTAACAGTATGGCCAAGATAGCTCCAAATAGATGATGTGTGCCGGTAAGATCACAGGCTAGACTTGCAAGTCTGAACATAAAGCACCACTTCAGAACACAATGATCTGTGCTTTTAGCGTGCTTTTATCTGCAAATTGGACCATGCAGGTAATGTGTAATATAAACATATTTGAGCAGCATCTCCCCAGAGACTGAATAGTGAATAATCAGAAACCATATATTGTATGCTCCTGGGTAGTAATTGTCTTGTGTATTGTTAGACTCCTGAATAGTAGATTGCCTCCTATAGCAAACGTCAAAGAACTTGTGGTTGATAATTCCCAATAACAAAGAATGTTTATTCCTCGTGCAGATATTCACTTCAAATGATGAAAAATAGCACACCTTTTTACGTATGTCAACCTGATTGTCAATGACGATCGCGCTGACATACATGTGATATATGCTCTTTTATATAATTAGGAGTGAGTATATGGATGAGCAACAAACATTCTTTGTTATTGGGAATTATCAGTTACAAGTACATTGACATTTGCTATTGGAGACAATCTACTATCCGGGAGTCTAACAATACATGAGACAATTACTATTCAGGAGCTTACAATATATGGCTTCTCGAGATTCAGTATTTAGTCTCCGGAGAGATATTTCTCAAATCATTTTTTATAACATATTATCTGTTTTCATTTCTGTTTTTGTTTTTTTTGTGTTGCATTGAATAGCATCAGGTTATTATTGTTTTAACGCAGGGGTCTCCAGGCTTTCTAAACAAGGAGCCAGTTTACTGTACTTCAAACTTTAGGGGGGGCGCACTATTGCCAGCAGGAGTAGAAAAAGTTACTTTGTCAGTGACAGTAAAAAATGCCCCATCATTGGTGTCAGTGGGAGGAATAGTTCCCCATCATTGGTGTCAGTGGGAGAAATAGTGCCCCATCATTGGTGGCAGTGGGAGGAATAGTGCCCCATCATTGGAGGCAGTGGGAAGAATAGTGTCCCATCATTGGTGGCAGTGGGAGGAATAGTGCCCCATCATTGGTGTCAGTGGGAGGAATAGTGTCCCATCATTGGTGGCAGTGGGAGGAATAGTGTCCCATCATTGGTGGCAGTGGGAGAAATAGTGTCCCATCATTGGTGTCAGTGGGAGGAATAGTGCCCCATCATTGGTGGCAGTGGGAGGAATAGTGTCCCATCATTGGTGTCAGTGGGAAGAATAGTGTCCCATAACAGATGTCAGTGGGAAGAATAGTGTCCCATCATTGGTGGCAGTGGGAGAAATAGTTCCTCATGATTGGTGTCAGTGGGAGGAATAGTGCCCCATCATTGGTGGCAGTGGGAGAAATAGTTCCTCATGATTGATGTCAATGGGAGGAATAGTGACCAGATATTGGTAGCAATGGGAGGAATATTGCCCCATCATTGGTGGCAGTGGAAATAAATAGTGCCCCATAACTGGTGTCAGTGGGAGGAATAGTGTCCCATCATTGGTGGCAGTGGGAGAATTAGTGTCTCATGATTGATAGCAGTGGAAGGAATAGTGCCCCATCATTGGTGGCAGTGGAAGGAATAGTGCCCCATCATTGGTGGCAGTGGGAAGAAATAGTGCCCCATTATTGGTGGCAGTGGGAAGAATAGTGTCTCATCAATGGTGGCAGTGGGAGAAATAGTTCCTCATGATTGGTGGCAGTGGGAGAAATAGTTCAGTGGGGTGACACATTGTTGGTGTCAATGTCAGGAACTTTGCACCACTGTTGCCCCACTGTTGCTAACAGTGGGGGCAATAATGCCCCAAGTGCCAGATAAAATCAAGCAAATAATAAGCAAAAATAAAATCTCGCCAATGGGCGGGTTCTGGCCATAAATTATTGGCTGGGACCCGCTGATCGGCTTGTGCTCCAGCGAATAATAGCAAAGCCGGGGCGGCAGCACACGATCACACACCCCCTATCTGGAAATACCATATCATGTACATGTACGTGATTTGGTGCAGCGGGGCTGCCCTGCCGCAGTATAAGTGCAGTGGGTGGCCCTGAAGCGCTTAAGGCCATTATAACTTGTTTACTTAGGGTATTTGGTATTTTCCTCTGCCCTCCCCTTCTGCTTTAAGTACTAGTTCAACTTTTCAGAAAAAATAAAAGGTTAACTAACACCCTACACCCTCACCACCCCTCCGTTCCTGCTGCATGTAACTCTGTGGGTGATCCAGTTTCACCAACCACGCAGCCCAATGCAGTGGACCTGGGTTATAAAACTGGACTGTTCTTCCTCTTCTTTCCCTCTCTAAATCTACTCTCTAAGGGAGCCTTTTTCAACCTTTTCAACACAGAGTTGTCAGGGAACCCCTGCTAAAAATGACTATATCTACAAGTCATGATAGATCAATGTGATGGTCAGTGGGAAGAATCCCCCCCCCCCCCCCTACAAATAGCTAAAAAAAAATCAGTGGCATCAGTGGGAACTTATTTGAGAGGCAGAAATTGCTCATTGCTCAAAGAACCCCTAGCAACCTCTTGAGGAACCCTAGGGTTCCATGGAACTCTGGCTGAGAAAACTAGCTCTAAGGGCTCATGCACTCTGCATCTCAACGAAGCGGCTCCTACAGGCTTTTGAGCTTTTTTGAGCTCTCAACCCCCTTCCATGTTACCCAATGTGCACACTATGGCTTTTTTCAGGAGTTTGCAGGTATATGCTCTTACAGGCAGAAAAAACCCCACCAAACTCGTGTTTCTGAGAGGCGCTTTCAAGTAGAAAATTGAGTGCCCAAAAATGTGCAAAAAAACGTGAAATGGCCTGAAGAAGAGCAATAAAGCTCAAAAAAGCTTGCAAACACAAAAAAGATAGGAAAAATGGGGAAAGGTTTGTGAAAAAAAAAAACCCTTATGCTCAAAAAAAGCTCAAACAAGCTCAAAGAAGCTAAAAAAAAAAAAAAAAGAAAACGCACAAAAAAGCACAACTTTCTTCAAAGCTAAAAATAAAAGCTCAAATGCCTGTAAAAGCAGCTTTTTTTTTGCCCCTAAAGGGCATTACTCTTTCTTTATAGAGATTTCCTCCCACTTTCTGTTGTGTCTACAAGACAGGAACTGAAGGAAATTCTCCCCATGGGACATAAGTAGCAAAAAGAAAATTGGCTAGGGTTTTAACTAGGGATGGACCAATTATCGGCAAAGCTGATATATCGGGGGCCGATATGCACTTTCCCCGTTATATCCGAATCGGCCCCTGAGGTTACCGATATTGCCGATATTTCGGGAAAGTGCTTGTACCTGAGTGATGCCTGCAGCTAGAGGCATCACCCCGGTATCAACGTCCATAGCCAACGGTCGGCTATCTTGTAATGACAATCGATGCAGCTGAGAAGCCGCTCGGCTGTCAATACAAGGAGCGGGAAGGGACGCCCCCGCTCCCGCCGCCTTCCGTTGTCCTGTTCCACCGGGAGACCCCGGCAACCAGCCTGCATGGCCGCCGAAGAGAAGACCCCATTCAAGCCTCATTCGGTTCTGATCGGGTCTCCATGTAAAAACCCGGAAGTGATGTCATGACATCACTACCGGGTACTCGGCACCAAATTCAAAAAAATGACAGCATTCAAAACAGCCAAACTTGGCGTTTTGAATGCTTTTAAGTGCAGAGGAGGGGTTTGGGGTCTTTTAGACCCCCCGGATCCCTCCACAAGAGTACCTGTTAAATAAAAATAAAAAATTTTTAATGTACGAAAATATCGGCCAATATCAGCCGATACCGATATGCGATGACCAAAATATCAGTATCAGTATCGGCAATAAAAAAAAAAACGATCACTAGTTTTAACCCTTCCCAAACTTATCCAAAATGAAAAAAATATCTGTAGCTCTAATTTAGCCCCGGTTCACACTTCTGCGAGTGCCGGGTTCGCATGTAATGTCGGAGCGCACTGCTCCGACATTACATGCGATCAGCTGTGCGGTGCAGTTTGTATGGCTAAATTCGCATCGCACCCGGAGCAAACACACACAGGAGGCATTTTTGCAGCCGCATCAGGATCGGATCGCACAGCGGTTCACACTTGTGCGATCCGCTCCTGTGCGAACTGCACGATCGCACTGCGATATGCGATCAAACTGGGGGTGTCGTTAAGATTACATTGACACCCCCAGCGTATCGCATATGGCAGTGTGAACTGCCGGGGGTGCGTGTGCGATGCGGGAACAGGCTGCAAATTCGCAGCCTTCCCGCATCGCATAAATGTGAACTGAGCCTTAAACTAGAAACTGGATGTTATAGTTATTACAAATTGCACTTTGTTATTAAATAGAACAATCATTAAAACCTTCTATTTTAATTAAACCGGGTACTTGTTATCTTTTCAACTTCCATTCCTTATTGCAGACCGATCCTTCAGAAATGTCACCTTGGAAAGAATTGATTTGTTGTTAATAATCCGAGTCTGGAAATATCAGGCAGACTATTACACAAGAAATAACAGCTTATTGACCAATGTCACTCTATTGGTTACTGATATCTCTCCTATTATTATGAATCAATATCTGACACAATGTATTTTTGAGCAATGCTGTGGGTACTAAACAAATCCCAATAATGAGCAGTATGCAGGTGACAAGCAATAAAACTTTTTTTTTTTATATAATAATCTGATTTTTTTTAAACATGAAGAAGAACTAAAGGCTAGAATAAGAAATGGCTATAACCATGTCAGTTTATTTTTCTATCTGTGTCCCATTCGGGAGATTTCCCCTTTTTTTTTTTTTTTTTTTTTTGCTGTATCCAATTTGGGAGATTTTCCTTCACTTCCTGTTATATTGCCAAAACAGGAAGTGAGAGGAAATCCGTCTAAATTGAGGGAATCTCTGGTTGTCACCAAAACTGTTGTCCCCATTGGATGATTTCCCCTCTATTCCCGTTCCGGTGACAACCCAAAACATGGGATTTTTTTTCACTTTCACTCTCGGTGATAACAGGAAACGGGAGAAATGGTGATTCTCCCTGACACCCCGGTCACACCGATCGTGACTCTGAAATCATACTACTTCACTTGAAGTTCAATCCAATACAGACAATAGAGTGCGATTTACCATGTGATTTGACAGTTTCAAGTCACACCAGTGTGACCGGGGACTAAGGCTTCATGTATGCGATGCATACTACCACATTATGCATTTACTTTACAGGGAAGAAAAAAAAAAGGAAGACTTTACTTCCTCTTTAACCACTTAAACCCCGGAGGATTTGGCTGCTCAAAGACCAGGGCCTATTTTGCGATTCGGCACTGCGTGAATTTAACAGACAATTGCGCGGTCGTGCGACGCTGTACTGCGCAAAAGTTAATGCGTTTACTAACTACGGGAAAGATTTATGTAATTTTTATTGTTTTTTTTAACTAGTAATGGCGGCGATCTGCGTTTTTTTTTGTTGGACTGCGACATTGCGGCGGACAGATCGGACCCCTGACTGACATTTTTGACACTTTTGGGGGTACCAGTGACATTACTACAGTAATCAGTACTTAACCGGTTGCCGACCGCCGCACGACTATATACTGCGGCGGTCAGCCCCGGCCAGGCAGAGTGACGTAGCGGTACGTCGCTAGCCTTCGCCGCTCTGGCGCGCGCGCGCGCACCCGCGGTCCCGCCGATGACTCGATTGGGTTCAGAACCGATCAGTCATCAGGTCCAGGCCAATCATTTTTGGTCTGGACCTGTTGATCGGTCCTGCCCAATCAGATCTCCCTCTAAGCCTGTGAAATGTAAACACAGGCTTAGAGGAGATGTGCCCTCCCCTCCCAACGGTCTTTTTGGATCCAGCGTGAGAGGAGAGCACATCTAATTGTAAGTACAGCACCAAGCACGTACATACACAGTTAGATAGGCACATTTCACCCCCGATCGCCCCCCCCAATTAACCCCTACAGCACCTGACACAACACACACTATATACAGCATATAGCATATACCTATATACCTATATAAGTGTGATTTGTGAACAGGTGTAGCCCTTGCGACCCCCCCTTTTCCACTCAAATTACCCCCCACCCCCCCCTAATAAAGATTTAACCCACTGATCCCCCCTGAACCCCCCCTGATCACCGCCGTTAACCCCTACACCCTCTGTCACATCAGCACTAATACAAACGCAATATACGGTGTTATTGTATTTTTGTATTAGTGTCATTGTGATCAGAATTAGCGCAGGCGACTAAGTTTCTGTCCCAAGAAGGTTTAGGGTCCCCGCCACCCGCCCAATAAAGATTTAAGCCCCTGACCCCCCCCCTGATCACCCCTACACCCCCTGCCATAACACACACCGTATACAGTATATAGCATTTTGCTATATACCCGTATAAGTGTGATTTGTGGTCAGGTCTAGCGCTTGCGACCCCCCTTTTTCCACTTGAATTACCCGCCACCCCCCCCTAATAAAGATTTAAGCCCCTGATCCCACCTGATCCCCCCCTGATCACCGCTAGTTAACCCCTACACCCTCTGTCACATCAGCACTAATACAAACGTAATATACTGTGTTTTTGTATTTTTGTATTAGTGTCATTGTGATCAGAATTAGCGCAGGCGACTAAGTTTGTGTCCCAAGCAGGTTTAGGGTCCCCCCCACCCGCCCAATAAAGATTTAATCCCCTGATCCCCTCCTGATCACCCCTACACCCCCTGCCACAACGCACACTGTATACAGTATATAGCATTTTCTATATACCCGTATAAGTGTGACTTGTGACCAGGTTTAGCGCTTGCCACCGTTCCTTTTATCCTTAGGATACCCGCCAGCCCCTTCCAATAAAGATTTAAACCCCTGATCCCCCCCTGATCACATCTCGTTAACCCCTACACCCTCTGTCACATTAGCACTAATACACACATAATATACTGTTTTTACTGTATTTTTGTATTGGTGTCATTGTGACTTGAGGTTGCTCTAGCTAGCTAGTTTCTTTCCCAAAGGAGGTTTAGGGTCCCCGCCACCCCCCCCCCAGATCCCCGGCGCATAGTTTAGAAGTAACCCCTTGATCACCACACACGCACGCACGCACGCACGCACGCACCTACACTTCCCTTTCTAGTATAGTGTTTGAACAGATCAATATCTGATCTGATCAGAGCTATACTAGCGCCCCCATAGTTTAGGGTTCCCAAAACGCGGTGTTTGCACGATCAGCACTGATTCCGGCCAGCACCTGCGTTTAACCCTTTCACCCAGGTAAGTGTAGTAATCAATAGATTACTGTCACTTACAAAAAACACAAGACACAAAACCGCTGTGTTAGCAGAGTCAGGCCTGATCCCTGCTAGCATTAGCAGTTTTTTTGGTAGCGCTTGAAATAGTCTTCGACAACCAGGTGCTTTTATTACCTGTGAGTCGCATCACTGTACGGGTAAATTTAGTTACCAAAATGTCTAAACGTTCGTACAGTGATGAAGCTATTTACAGTATAATGTCCATGTCAGGTGAGAGCGATGGGGAAGCCTCACCGGCAGAATCAGGGTCATTATACGAACCAGATGACAGCAGCGGCTCCCTGACAGACAGCTCCGACGACAGATGGGTCCCTGTTAGACCCAGGCGTACCCGACCCCATTCTGGTGTTGTTGAAATGCAGGAATCGCAGGGTGCTCGTATGGAGCAGAGTGTGGGTACTAGTGCCGCTCATCCTTCTGGCGACCTGGCAAGCGCCAGCGGCCTAGTACAACCTGGACCTAGTACAACCAGCACTGCAGTAAGACCTGGTGACGTGGCGAGTCCCCTAAGTGCAGTTGAAGCTGGTGCGGTGGCTAGCACAAGTAGTGGCCCGCAGCCACCGCGTATTCGAAGACAGGCCCGTAGAGCCCATAGTGCCCTCCCTGATGCGCTGGCATATCCCAATTGGCAACCCACTGATTCTACAGCGCCAGTACTTCCCCCATTCACCGCCCAACCTGGAATCCACGTGGAGACAGCTGGTTTTACGCCCCTGAACTTTTTTGAGCTGTTCTTCACGGAAGATCTTTTCAGATCTATTGTGGATCAATCAAATTTATATGCTCAACAATTTATCGCCGCCAACCCAAATTCGCACCTTGCCAGACGATTCGGCTGGAATCCTATAACGGTTTCCGAATTTAAGATCTTTCTGGGCCTTTCCCTCCACATGGGCATAACTAAACAAAGTGAATTGCGGCTATATTGGTCCACTAGCCCAGCTCACCATATGCGCATGTACTCTGCCTCCATGTCCAGGGGGAGATACGAGCAAATTCTGCGATTTATGCATTTCAGCGACAATGAAATCTGTCGTCCTCGGGGAGACCCTGCATACGATCGGCTCCACAAAATTCGGCCCCTCATAGACCACTTCAATCAGCGGTTTGCAGCCTTGTTTACCCCCGAACAAGTTGTCTGCATTGACGAGTCCCTGATTAAATTTACTGGCCGTCTTGCTATCAAACAGTACCTCCCCAGCAAGCGTGCCAGATACGGGGTCAAGTTGTATAAGCTCTGTGACAGGGCCACAGGCTATACAGTTAATTTCCGTGTCTATGAGGGAAAAGATAGCACTGTGGAGCCCCCGAACTGCCCAGACTACATAGGGAGCAGCGGTAAGATTGTTTGGGACTTGGTGTCACCCTTATCCGGAAAGGGGTACCATTTGTACGTGGACAATTTTTACACAAGCGTGCCACTATTTAGTCACCTGCTTGATTTACAAATTGGCGCATGTGGCACCGTGCGACCTAATCGCCGGGGCTTCCCCCAACGGCTTGTTAATTCCCGTCTTAGTCGGGGGGCGAGAGCCTGCTTGAAAACGGACAAATTACTTGCGGTGAAGTGGAAGGATACACGGGATGTTTATGTTCTGTCCTCCCTTCACGCAGACACGACAGTCCAAATCCCTACGGCAACTGGCGTTATGGAGAAACCCCTCTGTGTCCACGAATATAACCTTAACATGGGAGGGGTGGACCTTAACGACCAGCTTTTGGCGCCGTATTTAGTTGCCCGTAAAGCCAGACGCTGGTACAAAAAAGTGTCTGTTTACCTTTTCCAATTGGCTATGCTGAACGCCTTTGTCCTATACAAGGCGTCAGGACGAACTGGACCCTTCCGGGAATTCCAGGAAGCGGTCATCCTTGCCTACCTGTACCCAGGAGGCATGCCTGCCCAACTTCCCCTTCCAGATGCAGTGAGCCGGCTGCATGAGAGGCATTTTCCTTATGCCCTCCCGAGTACCCCTACCCAAATACGACCCCAAAGACGATGTCGTGTCTGTAGCAGGCGCGGATTTAGGCGTGACACCCGTTATTATTGTCCCAAATGTCCTGACCATCCTGGTCTCTGCATCGGGGAATGTTTTGAGCGCTACCATACACTAGTGGAGTATTAGTGTAGGGTACAGCACGACACAGTGTAGGGCACATAAACACAGGGTCTCGAAGGATGTTGGATGTCCATCGACATTTTGAGAGACCCAAGCTGGAAGAGAAGATCGCAGAAGATCGCACTCCCTCCCAAATCAAGAAATAAAGGAACAGTTAGAAAGTAAAATAAAAGGATCCAAAAACTGTTGTGGTGTCAGTAATTTTATATGTCCTTCTACTCCTTCCTACTATACTTTTTTTAATGTACTTTGTTTGTTTTTTCATTCTTTTGTGACCTGTTTCTCTTGCAGGTAATTGTCGGCTACCACGCATTGATTTTATATATTCTGACACAAACGGCGTTTGCGCTCAGCATATATGGATACCTTTGCTGATAGCAGCTGTGGTGATTTTCTGATTTCAGCACTGCAGTTAAAATCTTATTTTGGTATACGTGGATAGCGCCGTGTATACCCATCATTAAATTCAGTGGGTGGTTGTTTGGGCGGTTAATGATGAGAATCCAAAAACTTTTGTTGTGTCAGTCATTTTATATGTCCTACTCTTCCTAATGTACTTTTTTTTAATGTACTTTGTTTGTTTTTTCATTCTTTTGTGACCTGTTTCTCTTGCAGGTAATTGTCGGCTACCACGCATTGATTTTATATATTCTGACACAAACAGCGTTTGCGCTCAGCATATATGGATACCTTTGCTGATAGCAGCTGTGGTGATTTTCTGATTTCAGCACTGCAGTTAAAATCCTATTTTGGTATACGTGGATAGTGTCGTGTATACCCATCATTAAATTCAGTGGGTGGTTGTTTGGGCGGTTAATGATGAGTAATACTACGCATTATTCCTGTGCTGATTTCTGATAGGTTCTCTTTTTTTCCGTTCAGCCCACAGGCTGCATGAAAAAAAAAAAACCTATATGCCAAACAAGGACCAGCAATGTACTGGTACGTTGCTGGACTTTGAGTGGTTGTACCAGGATGATGCCTGCAGATTTAGGCATCATCTTGGTATCGTTTTTTACAGCCAGCGGTCGGCTAACATGTAAAAGCAATCCTAGCAGGTAATTGGCCGCTAGACTGCTTTTACATGCAGTGGGAGGGGTCTCCCCCCCCCCCACCGCCGCCTTCCGAAGCCTTCCGTGGTTTTTCTCGGGCTCTCCTGTCCCACCGGTTAACCCGAGAGTGCAGCCGGTGGTTCAGTTATCTAACCATAGAGCTAATTGAAGATTAGAATGGCTCCAATCATCTCTATGGCCTAAGATGCCGGAGGCTACGAGCATTTCATGACTTCTTTTTCGCCAGAAATAAACAGGGCCATTGGGAAATTGGGAAAGTATTTTATCACACCAATTTTGGCGTGGTCAGATACATTAAGGTCAGAGGAGAGATCTAGAGTATAAAAGACCCCAATTTTTTTAAAAAAGAGTACCTGTCACTACCGATTGCTATCATAGGGGATATCTAAATTCACTGTGATAACAATAAAAATGATTTAAAAAAAAAAAATTAAAGGAAAGGTGTCAAAATAACATAAAAAAGCAAAAAAAAAAAAAAAAAAAAAAAAAATTGAGCCCCCCCCCCTTTCCCCCCGTGCTTGCACGCAATGGCACACGCAAGCGTTGGTCTAGTGTCATATGTAAACCGCAATTTCAGCATGCATGTGAGGTATCGCCGCGATCGCCAGATCGAGTGCAGTAATTTTTGCAGTAGACCTCCTCTGTAAGTCTAAAGTGGTAACCTGTAGAGACTTTTAAAGTTTTTAAAAATGTACGTACGTTGTTGCCGCTGCGCAGGCGTGCGCAATTTTTAAAGCATGTCATGTCAGGTGTCTATGAACTCGGCATAAGATCATCTTTTAAATTTTACCAAAAAAATTGGAATTATATAGTGTATTTGTGAAATAAATTAAAAAAAAATGTATTTTTTTCGCAAAAATTGCGTTTGGAAAATCTGTGCGCAAATACCGTGTGACAAAAAAATTTGCAACATCCCCCATTTTATTCTATAGGGCCTCTGCTTTAAAGAAATATATAATGTTTGGGGGTTCAAAGTAATTTTCTAGTAAAAAAAAAATATTTTTTCATGTAAACAAAAAGGCACAGAAAAGGCTTGGTTTTCAAGTGGTTAGAAGAGTGGGTGATGTGTGGATAAGATTGAGCATAAAATGCCGGGACAGTTCAAACACCCCCCAAATGACCCCTTTTTGAAAAGTAGACACCCAAAGCTATTTGCTGAGAGGCATGGTGAGTCCATGGAATATTTTATATTTTGCTACAAGTGTCGGGAAAATTATTATTTCTTTTTTTTTTTGTTGTTTTTTTACAGAAAGTTGTCACTAAATGATATATTGCTCACACATGCCATGTGTATATGTGAAATGACACCCCAAAATACATTCTGCTGCTTCTCCTGAGTACAGGGATACCCCATGTGTGAGACTTTTTGGCAGCGTAGCTGTGTACGCGCCCCCGAAAACCAATCCACATCTTCAGGTTTTCTAATGGCGTAAATTGCTGATTTTACCCCTGACTACCTGTCACAGTTTCAGAGGCCCTGAAATTTCAAGATGGCACAAAACCCCCCCAAATGACCCCATTTTGCAAAGTAGACACTCCAAGCTATTGGCTGAGAAGCATGGTGAGTCCATGGAATAGTTTATATTTTGCCACAAGTTTCGGGAAAATAATTTTATTTTTTTTTTTAACACAAAGTTGTCAGTAAATGATATAATGCTCACGCATGCCATGGGTATATGTGAAATGACACCCCAAA
Source organism: Pelophylax lessonae (assembly GCF_965119305.1). Lineage (NCBI taxonomy): Eukaryota > Metazoa > Chordata > Amphibia > Anura > Ranidae > Pelophylax > Pelophylax lessonae. Next base: position 27,313,950 of record NC_138778.1, read on the forward strand.
ATACATTCTGCTGCTTCTCCTGAGTACAGGGATACCCCATGTGTGAGACTTTTTTGCAGTCTAGCCGAGTACAGGACCCCGAAAACCAACCTCCACTTTCAGGCTTTCCAAGGGCGTAAATTGTTGATTTCACTCCTGACTACCTATCACAGTTTCGGAGGCCCTAAAATTCCAAGATAGCACAAAACCCCCCCAAATGACCCAATTTTGCAAAGTAGACACTCCAATCTATTTGCTGAGAGGCATGGTGAGTATTTTGCAGCTCTCATTTTTTTTGGAAAATGAAGAAAAAACAGGAAAATGCATTTTTTTTCCTCTTTTTTCAATTTCCAAAACTTTGTGACAAAAAGTGAGATCTGCAAAACACTCAACATGCCTCTCTGCAAATAGCTCAGGGTGTCTACTTTCCAAAATGGGGTCATTTGGGGGGGTTTTGTGCTATCTTGGAATATAGGGGCCTCCGAAACTGTGATAGGTAGTCAGGAGTGAAATCAACAATTTACGCCCTTGGAAAGCCTGAAAGTGGAGGTTGGTTTTCGGGGTCCTGTACTCGGCTAGACTGCAAAAAAGTCTCACACATGGGGTATCCCTGTACTCAGGAGAAGCAGCAGAATGTATTTTGGGGTGTCATTTCACATATACCCATGGCATGTGTGAGCAATATATCATTTACTGACAGCTTTGTGTAAAAAAAAAAAAAAAATATATATATATATATATTTCCCGGAACTTGTGGCAAAATATAAAATATTCCATGGACTCACCATGCCTCTCAGCAAACAGCTTGGGGTGTCTACTTTCCAAAATGGGGTCATTTGGGGGGGTTTTGTGCTATCTTGGAATTTTAGGGCCTCCGAAACTGTGATAGGTAGTCAGGAGTGAAATCAACAATTTACGCCTTTGGAAAGCCTGAAAGTGGAGGTTGGTTTTCGGGGTCCTGTACTCGGCTAGACTGCAAAAAAGTCTCACACATGGGGTATCCCTGTACTCAGGAGAAGCAGCAGAATGTATTTTGGGGTGTCATTCCACATATACCCATGGCATGTGTGAGCAATATATCATTTACTGACAGCTTTGTGTAAAAAAAAAAAAAAAAATATATATATATATATATTTCCCGGAACTTGTGGCAAAATATAAAATATTCCATGGACTCACCATGCCTCTCAGCAAATAGCTTGGGGTGTCTACTTTCCAAAATGGGGTCATTTGGGGGGGTTTTGTGCTATCTTGGAATTTTAGGGCCTCCGAAACTGCGACAGGTAGTGCAGAGGTGACATGAACAATTTACGCCATTAGAAAACCTGAGAGTGTTGATTGGTTTTCGCGGTCCTGTACACAGCTAGGCTCCCAAAAAGTCTCACACATGGGGCATCCCCATACTCAGGAGAAGCGGCAGAATGTATTTTGGGGTGTCATTCCACATATACCCATGTCATGTGTGAGAAATTTATCTTTTAGTGACAACGTTGTGTAAAAAAAAAAAATTAAAAAAAAAAATTGTAATTTTCCCGAAACTTGTGGCAAAATATAAAATATTCCATGGACTCACCATGCCTCTCAGCAAACAGCTTGGGGTGTCTACTTTCCAAAATGGGGTCATTTGGGGGGGTTTTGTGGCATCTTGACATTTCAGGGCCTCCTAAACCGTTATAGGTAGTGAGAAAATGCAATGAAAAATGTACGCCCTTTGAAATTCTGATGGTGGTGATTTGTTTTCCGGCTCCCGTACACAGCTACGCTCCCAAAAAGTCTCACATATGTGGTATCCCTGTACTCAGGAGAAGCAGCAGAATATATTTTGGGGTGTAATTACACATATACCCATGGCATGTGTGAGCAATATATCATTTCAATGACAACTTTGTGTAAAAAAAAAAAAAAAATTTTTTTAGTCATTTTTCAAACACCTGTGACAAAAAAATAAAATATTCAATGAGCTCAACATGCCTCTCAGAACATTCCTTAGGATGTCTACTTTCCAAAAAGTGGTAGTTTGGGGGGGTTTTGTACTGCCCCGCCATTTTAGCACTTCATGAAATGAGATAGGCAGTCAGAAATTAAAGCTTCGTAAATTTCAGTATTTACACCATAGTTTGTAGACGCTATAACTTTTGCGCAAACCAATAAAAATACGCTCATTGATTTTTTTTTTGTCAAAGACATGTAGCTAAATATATTTTGGCCAAAAAAAATGACATAAATTGAGTATATTGGATATTTTTTAAAAGACAAAGTTGAAAATGTCATTTTTTTGCAAAATTTTCGCTCTTTTTTTATTAATATCGCAAAAAATAAAAAGCGCAGAGGTGATCAAATGCCACCAAAAGAAAGCTCTGTTTGTGGGAAAAAAAGGACGTAAATTTCGTTTAGGTACAGCATTGCATGACCGAGCAATTATCAGTTAAAGTCACGAAGTGCCAAGTTGAAAAAAGGGGTCTGGTCCTTTAGCAGCCAAATCCTCCGGGGCTTAAGTGGTTAAAATATGCACTGTCACTGTAAAAATGACACTGGCAGGGAAGGGGTTAACTTTATTAGTGATCAAGGGGTTAAGTGTGTCCCTAGGGGCGTGATTCTAACTGTCAAGGGGCGTGGCTTGTGATGTAACCACAGAGACATACGATCCTACATAGCAGGATTGTATAGTCTCTGCAGTTACACCAGGGAGAATGACAGACAGCTTTGTTTACATCAGCCGCCTGCCTTTCTCCCTCTCCAGTGGGAGATCGCGAGTGGCCGGCGGATGTCGGAGCCGCCGGTTACTCACGCGGGGATGTCAGGGTACGAGCGGGGGTGGGAGCATGCCTCCGGCGGCGCGTGCTCGCCCCCTAGAGGCTCATGGGCGAGTGACGTACCGGTACGTCACTTTGCCCAGGAGAGGCTGACCGCCACAGTATATGTACTTGCGGCAGTCGGCAAGTGGTTAAACCCAAGACATGTCCTCCAATATGTCCTATAAATTCCCTCACTGGCCGGCTCGAATGCTCCAGATGAGATGATGCACGTAGGAAAAAGGAACAGCGAGAGGACTCTGCTTAGCATAAAACAGTATGGCCTTTATTAAAAGCCCTTTAAATCAGGGCTATATTAAGGGCAAAACAATAAAATGCAGATATAAGCGGTGGGCAATAAAAAAAAACTCCTGTGTTGCTTGAATGCATTAATATAAAAAAAAATCTTCTGACTTTACAACTCCTTTAATAACTTGATTGGAGTCCACCTGTGGTAGATTCAGTTGATTGGATATGATTTGGAAAGGCACACACCTGTCTATATAAGGTCCCATATTTAACAGTGCATCTCAGGACACAAACCAAGCCATGAAGTCCAAGGAATTGTCTGTAGACCTCCGAGACAGGATTGTATGGAGGCACAGATCTGGGGAAGGGTACAGAAAATTTCTGCAGCATTAAAGGTCCCAATGAGCACAGTGGCCTCCATCATCCATAAATGGAAGAAGTTTGGAACCACCAGGACTCTTCCTAGAGCGGGCCACCCGGCCAAACTGAGTGATCAGGGGAGAAGGGCCTTAGTCAGGGAGGTGACCAAGAACCCGATGGTCACTCTGACAGAGCTCCAGCATTTCTCTGTGAAGAGAGGAGAACCTTCCAGTAGAACAACCATCTCTTAGACTTCAGCACTCCACCAATCAGGCCTGTATTGTAGAGTGGCCAGACAGAAGCCACTTCTCAGTAAAGGCACATGACAGCCCGCCTGGAGTTTGCCAAAAGGCACCTGAAGGACTCTCAGATTATTGGAAACAAAATTCTCTGGTCTGATGAAACAAAGATTGAACTCTTTGGCCTGAATGACAAGCGTCATGTTTGGAGGAAACCAGGCATGTTTTTCAGGGGCAGGAACAACCTGATGGAGTTTGAGAGGTCCTGCAAAGAAGAATGGGAGAAATTGCGCAAATTAGGTGTGCCAAGCCTGTACTATATCATACTTTGTTTTTTATTTTTAATACATTTGCAAATATTTCAAACAAACTTCTTTCACACTGCCATTATGGGGTATTGTTTGTAGAATTTTTAAGAAAATAATGAATTTAATTAATTTTGGAATAAGGCAAAATAACAAAATGTGAAAAAATCCCCAAAAAACATTCAGGAAATGAGTAATTTCAATTTTTCTATGGAAACCAGAATCTACTTGTATTGGCCAATGACCTTCTTATACCATAAGCTTCCATTCACACCATGCAAGTACAATGGATTGCACACGTATTTTTGTACATTTCTGCGCATTCCCGCATGTCATAGTTAGGGCAGTGCATTCATTTTAATGGGTTGCCCTAAACATGAGAAATGCACAAAAGAATTCCTTGACCCCTTTTTAAAAATTGTGTTGCACCCTTTGACCTCCCAAAGGGTGCAACTCAGTTGTGGTTCAATCCAACCCTCTCTGAATTTCAGTCTATTCCAGACCAGACTGTCTGCGCGTCCAGGGGCATCAAGCTGCTTGGCCAGATATGTCCTGATGGTAAACTGTTACATTTTGACGATTTGAAAGCACGGTTTGATCTCCCTAATTCTTTATTCTTCAGGTACCTGCAGCTCTGCCATACCTATTCTGCTCAATTTGGCACATCCCCAGTTGACCTGTACACCTCAGACATTGAAAATGTGTTACAGGATGACATGTTAACTAAACCTCTTTCAGAATTATATAAGGCTCTCCTACCATCGGTTCATGTTGGTATGGAGACTCTACGGGCTAGATGGCAGGCAGATGCTCCAGATATCGACAGTGAAGCTTGGGGAGACTTATGGGATTATCCCTTCTCTAAAATGGTTTGTACTAACAAAAAGTGCAGCGCTAATAAAGGATCAGTGAAAATGTTGAAATAACACAAATAGTTAAATTAGTGCCATTAAATAGTAGAAAAAAACTAACCATAATGTAAATGCATTAATTAATATAAGTTTCCATAAAACATGTGTATATAAAGAACAAACAAAATAAAGTCCATGCGGTTGAAAAAAAGAAAAAAATTGAAAAGAACTGAAGCAATGTCCAAAAGTTTCCTCAATAGTGGTATAAAGTGTTTGGATGACAGTTCAAGGAACCACAAGTCCCAGCAGGTGAGTATAATGATCACATAAAACCAGGGATATTGGAGAGACACCCATGTAGAGATCACCAGGAAGAAACAGATTAGCAGTTTACCAGAGCAAGTGGGTCACTCAAGTTAATGAGAAGACCTATGAAGGCTAAATGGTAATACCAAAACGAACCACAGGATGTCACTTCACAAGAACCAGGCAGCTCAGATCCGATATCCAGATTAAGCATGTGTAAAAAATGATGACAGGGACATAGTGTAACTCCATAAAAACCAAGCTATTTATTTAAACCATAAAAGTATCAAACTCACATTTGAGAAGAGCATCAAAAGAGTATAAAATCAGATGAAGATCAAGGAAACAAAGCCATCTCCTAGAACAAAGTTGATCATAATGGCATATCGTAGAAGCTGGCTGTTGGGGGCATGGTAGCGTCATGTCTGAATGATTCACACAAAGAACTTAGGTGGAGATGGTCAGCCTAGAACCTACGGCAGACTGAGATACATGAATCAGAGGATATGTGCAGGATCCCACTAGACCACAGTGCTGTGTAAAGAACTTAGGTGGAGATGGTCAGCCTAGAACCTACGGCAGACTGAGATACATGAATCAGAGGATATGTGCAGGATCCCACTAGACCACGGTGCTGTGTAAAGAACTTAGGTGGAGATGGTCAGCCTAGAACCTACGGCAGACTGAGATGCATGAATCAGAGGATATGTGCAGGATCCCACTAGACCACAGTGCTGTGTAAAGAACTTAGGTGGAGATGGTCAGCCTAGAACCTACGGCAGACTGAGATGCATGAATCAGAGGATATGTGTAGGATCCCACTAGACCACGGTGCTGTGTTGACATGTTAACTAAACTTCTTTCAGAATTCAATAAGGCTCTCCTACCATCGGTTCATGTTGATATGGAGACACTATGGGTTAGATGGCAGGCAGATGCTCCAGATATCGACAGTGAAGCTTGGGAAGACTTATGGGATTATCCCTTCTCTAAAATGGTTGCCAGTAGAGACAAACTGATTTAATTCAAGTTGGTACACAGAATATACCTGACACCTAACAGGTTAAATAAAATGTTTCTGGGTCTTTCCTCTCAGTGTTGGAGGTGTTCGGAGGAACATGCTGATTTCAAACCTATATTCTGGACATTGCAAACAAAAATATTCATTTTTTGAGTTGAAGTTACACAGTTCATTGCTACAATAACTATGGTGGGGTCCCACTCACCAAAGAAGCTTGCTTACTTGGTCTGGTGACCTCTCTAGCTCATCGTAAGGCACTTAGAACCCTCCTTAGTTTACTCCTTTTCTACGCCCGCAAAACCATTATATCTAAGTGGAATCCCAGGGAGGCTCCTACTATAGTTCTCTGGTAGTCCTTAGTGAATGCGGTATGGCCATTATATAAAGCCACATACCTCTCCTGGGGATGTCCTAATACATTTTCCAAAGTCTGGGATATCTGGCTTGAATCCCCCCCACAGCTTCTGTCTAAGATATTAATCCCTCTTGGATATAAGTATTTGTCGACTTATTCTCTATAGAGGTACTGTAACTTAAATATGAATCCAGTAGCTCAAAGGTGCATATAATCCTCCTAACCAATGAGACGAACAGTATCATAAATTATTCTCCTTCGTAATCCTGTATTTGAACATTTGTTAGAAAATGTTATGGTATTATATGTTTGTTTTTTCTTATTGTTGATGTTTTGTTTTCTATGAGCTCGGTATTCCCAAGGGCTCTGCTGTGTATTTTTTATTTTTGCAAAACGAATAAAAAGAATTTATAAAAAAAATAAATAAAAATTGCGTTTCACCAAAATGTGTGATACTTCATTGCCAAGTGTCTTGGCATGCTCACCTTAGCAAGATGCGTAGGGGTGGCTTTAACCACTTGACCTCCGGAAAATGTACCTGCCCAATGACCAGACAGTTTTTTGAGATACGGCACTGCGTTATTTTAACTGACAATTGCACGGTTGTGTGACGCTGTACACAAATAAAATTGATATCCTTTTTTTTCCACAACTAGAGCTTTCTTTTGGTGGTACTGGATCACATCTGCGTCTTTTTATTTTTTTATGCTATAACCAAAAAAAAACAATTTTGGAGAAAAAAAAACATTATTTTTTACTTTCTACTATAAAAAAATAAATATAAAATAAAACTTACTAAAATATACTAAAAAAAAAATATCCAATAAAAAAATCGAAAAAAATCTAATTTCTACATAAATGTAGTATATATATTCTGCTACATGTTTTTGGTAAAAAAAAAAAAAAAACATACAGTATCTCACAAAAGCGAGTACACACCTCCCTGAGGGAAAATGGCTAATTGGGCCCAATTGTGATATTTTCACTTAGGGGTGTACTCACTTTTGTTGCCAGCGATTTAGACATTAACCACTTTCCGTCCGCTCACATTGCTGCTACTGCAGCAATGTGGCTCGTTATCGTCCAGCGACATAGACCTACGTCGCTGGACTCCTCCCCTTGTGGGCGGCGCGCGCGCGCCGCCGGATGCTCGCTCCCGCTGTGTTCAGTCACAGCGGGAGTCGGGCCAGGGGAGGAGCAGCGGCGATCGCCACTGCTCTTCCCCGATCGTCGGGGAATCAAACATAGCTGAACCTGCAATCTGTCCCTGTGTCACTCAGTCACCTCCCCCCCACACATGTCAGTAAGCACCAGGCATACATTAACCGCCCCCCTTCTGCAATAAAAATGAACCCCTTCCCTGCCAGTGTCATTTTTACAGTAACAGTGCATATTTATAGCACTGATTACTGTAGTAATGTCACTGGTACCCCCAAAAGTGTCAAAAATGTCAGTCAAGGGTCCGATCTGTCCGCCGCAATGTCGCAGTCCTGCAAAAAAAATCGCAGATCGCAGCCATTACTCGTTAAAAAAAAAAAAAAACAAAAATGACAAAAATCTTTCCCTTAGTTAGTAAACGCAATAACTTTTGCGCAAACCAATCAAAATACGCTTATTGCAATTTTTTTTACCAAAAATATGTATCAGAAAACGAATTGGTCAAAAATTTAAAAAAAATTAGATTTTCACATTTTTTTGGTGGGGAATTTCATATAAGAAAAAGTGAAAAATATTGTTATTTTTTCAAAATTTATGCTGTTTTTTAGTTTATAGCGCAAAAAGTAAAAATTGCACAGATGATCAAATACCACCAAAAGAAAGCTCTGTTTGTGGGAAAAAAAGGACGTAAATTTCGTTTGGGTACGACCGCGCAATTGTCAGTTAAATTCACACAGTGCCAAATCGCAAAAAGTGGCCTGGACGTAAGACAGCAAAATCCTCCGGTGGTAAAGTGGTTAATGGCTGTGTGTTGAGTTATTTTGAGGGGACAGTAAATTTACACTGTTATACAAGCTGTACACTCACTACTTTACATTGTAGCAAAGTGTCATTTCTTCAGTGTTGTCACATGAAAAGATAGAATAAAATATTTACAAAAATGTGAGGGGTGTACTCACTTCTGTGAGATACTGTATACAGTAAACCCCCCTCCATCGCGGGGGTTACGTTCCGGACCCACCCGTGAAAAGTGAAAATCCGCAAAATAGAAAGACCCTATTTAAATACACTCTAGGCATGTTTTTATAGCGTTCACTGTACTTTTAAAAGCATTTTAAGGTCTTGAGGCTACGTTCACATGTCAGCGTATCGATCGCGGGCAGAATCACCACGATTCTACCCGCGATCCGGAAATCATTGCAAATCGCGGGATGCCTGTGCGTTGCCCGTGATTTGCAATAGCACCCCAAACGCTGTGCGATGTTGCCGCGATTTGCGCCTGCCGAATTACGGTAACATCGCGCAAAAATTATCACGGGACGCATGACACCCCAAATAAGCTCTTGTACCTTTTTTATGCGTCCTGCGATTTTTTTTGCGCGATGTTACCGCGATTCGGCAGGCGCGAATCGCAGCAACATCACACAGCATTTGGGGTGCTATTGCAAATCACGGGCAACGCACAGGCGTCCTGCGATTTGCAATGATTTCCGGATCGCGGGCAGAATCGCAGTGATTCTGCCCGCGATCGATACGCTGACATGTGAATGAAGCCTTAAACACACTTTTAAAACAATAGAAACACATTTAAACGCATAAAAGATACAAAGAGACAGAGCAAGAGCTATGGAAAACACAAAAATATTGAATTAACAATGATTTAATTAGTAAAATAATATTATTAGGTCTTACAGAAAAAAAACGCAATATACCGGGACCGCAAAAACTGAACCGCAATATAATTGGGGTTTACTGTACATTGTTTTGGTTTAGGTATATTGATTGGTTTAGGTGAACGTTATAGCTTCTACAAACTATGATATATATTTATGGAATTTGTATTTATTTTATTTTTTTTATACTAGTAATGGTGGCGATCAGCATCTTATAGCGGGACTGCAATATTGCGGTGGACAATCGAACACTAACTAACACTTTGCAGGAACCAGTGACACTGATACAGTGATCAGTGCTAAGATTATACACTGTCACTGTACTAACGACACGTGCAGAATCGCTTAGATTGTAAGCTCCTTGAGGGCAGGGACTGATGTGAATGTACAATGTACAGGTCCTTCTCAAAAAATGAGCATATTGTGATAAAGTTCATTATTTTCTGTAATGTACTGATAAACATTAGACTTTCATATATTTTAGATTCATTACACACAACTGAAGTAGTGCAAGCCTTTTATTGTTTTAATATTGATGATTTTTGCATACAGCTCATGAAAAACCCAAAATTCCTATCTCAAAAAATTAGCATATCATGAAAAGGTTCTCTAAACGAGCTATTAACCTAATCATCTGAATCAACTAATTAACTCTAAACACCTGCAAAAGATTCCTGAGGCTTTTAAAAACTCCCAGCCTGGTTCATTACTCAAAATCGCAATCATGGGTAAGACTGCTGACCTGACTGCTGTCCAGAAGGCCATCATTGACACCCTCAAGCAAGAGGGTAAGACACAGAAAGAAATTTCTGAACGAATAGGCTGTTCCCAGAGTGCTGTATCAAGGCACCTCAGTGGGAAGTCTGTGGGAAAGAAAAAGTGTGGCAGAAAACGCTGCACAACGAGAAGAGGTGCCCGGACCCTGAGGAAGATTGTGGAGAAGGACCGATTCCAGACCTTGGGGGACCTGCGGAAGCAGTGGACTGAGTCTGGAGTAGAAACATCTAGAGCCACCGTGTACAGGCGTGTGCAGGAAATGGGCTACAGGTGCCGCATTCCCCAGGTCAAGCCACTTTTGAACCAGAAACAGCGGCAGAAGCGCCTGACCTGGGCTACAGAGAAGCAGCACTGGACTGTTGCTCAGTGGTCCAAAGTACTTTTTTCGGATGAAAGCAAATTTTGCATGTCATTTGGAAATCAAGGTGCCAGAGTCTGGAGGAAGA